>NW_009649770.1:377551-440305 GCF_000708025.1 Charadrius vociferus | reverse complement strand
GAAGCGACAATACTGCTTGTGAGGGCACGTGAGACTTCATTAAATTGGGCTCGTTTGATCTATAGTGACAGTACTGTTCCTATCACATGAATTTGAAAGGCTGGTATAAAAAGTACTGACATCTAAACTCCACTTGTAGACAGACGAAGGATCAAATGGGCAGTTCCTGACCCAGAACCTCTTATATCAAAGCAAGAAAGTGACACAAAAGCGAAGTTGCTCATTAGACCATAACATTTTCACACTGAAATATATTTTAGCCATAGTTAATACTCTGCCAAAGAAGCTGATTGGACATCATTCTGGAAAAGAACAACAACCCACAAACCCTCCTCTCCCAAACCTCTGTGACTCTCAATAATCGGAACCAGCTTTAGGCCTGCATGTAATTATAAAACATTCACTATTTATAAGAAAAGTACTAGCTCTATTGTGCTCACAGGAGATGATGTCTTTTCAGAAAAAAATCCTTCACATGTAAGCTCAGCTCAGCTGTTTCTAGGTATGGTGGGTTATATGCCATGCACCTCCCTGGATTTGTATAAATTTTAATAATTAATAGTTCTAGAATGTTCAAACCCAGATAGTTTATGTAAATACCACCCTTCTCTGAGTCCTAAATTATTAGGTCACACTTCAGTACCCCAGGATTTGAGATCCAGCCAAAGACCACAGAAATCTTTGCCTTCCCAAGAAACCAACAGAAACCTAACCCACACCTCCCAAAGCCTTGCAGGAAAAGCAAAGGTCAGGTACTCTCAACATGCAAACCCCCAAGAGCTACAGTCCCAATGTCTCCTATGCAGCTACAGCAGAAGACCCCATCTGCAGGGTTTCAAGGTTATGCATATTTTGTGTGCCTTTACACAATACATACCATCACATGAGCAACAAGCCATGTGGATAGTGTGGGGAAAAGGATAACGTGGGAGGCACTGGTGGGCTAGCAAAGTTCTCGCAGTATTTTCATGAATCTGCAGCTCCACCTGTCTTGGGAGAAACTGTTTTCAAAAATCCTTACGTTTCTAACTGTAGTGGCTGCAGAGAAACACTTGAAAACACAAGCCAAGCAAACCACGAAGGTCAAAATTCAGATGGAAAATGCCACCCGTCTTTTATCAGTCTTACTGAGCGCACAATTTTGAAGGTAACTCTGGTGATGACAGGTATGGTTTAAGTTGTTAACACCCCCAGCTCACTCCTTCAGGTTATTTCTCCCACATCCCCAGCCTCCCTACAGTACAAGCTACATAGCTCTTTCTTTGACTCTTCATCATTAGAATGAAAGTATAATATGTATTTGCAAAAATTACTCTTTTTTTGTTGTTGTTGTTTGGTTCAAACATAGAGCATCTAATATATCTGCTTTTGAGAGAAGTCAAGCATAAATGAGAAGGTATAGCCAGAAGACATGCCCTGGAGGCACGAGAGAGGGTGCTACCAGCACAAACCCTGTATTCGTGTGCCATAGGTACCCTCACGACTTTGAGTGGACTGGGTTTGGCAATACCGGAGAAGTGTGGCATGGCAATCTGCAGCGGACAGTTTATTGTATCAGTTATAAGACAATCAATTCCATTTGGAGCCAAGGAATCCCAGGCAGCCAGCACTATTAAATACTACCAAGTCTTTTTACAGTCCTGGACAAATTTTGGGCAAAGTAATGAACATATCTAGCTCAGGAAGGCAGACATGCCAACGAAATGGAACGCTGCAAATCCACGGGAACCAAGGAAACAGATGGTTCACTGGACTTGAGGTTTGTCACTGTACTTTGTTACTCCTCAAAAGCAACTAGAGACGTTCAAATCTTACAAACATGAACACAGCTGTCATTGGGGACAGCTGTTAAGACATTTTTGAGGTGGCAGAACTGGAGATAGGTCTGCTTACTAAGCAATCCCCAAATCCGCAGCCCACCACCCTCCCAAATAGTAACAAGCAAAGCGACTCCCTCGGCCTTTGGGCAGACACGAATGTGAGTGGGTCAGGACTTGCTGCAATGCCTGGACAACTGCCAGTTCATCGTCTTGGTGTTCCTCCTTGTGTGTTACGAATCTTATGTGAAAACAAACATGCAAAAAAAAGTAACTGGCTGGTGAGATTAAAAGAACTCAATGATCTAAAGCTGGAAATCTTTTTGGAAGACTATTTAATAACTGAAAACAGTGTGGATAGATGCCTTCAACTGTCTTTTCACTAAAAATGGTCAATACGTACTTTTGAAGTTTCTATTTCTTTTTTGTTTGTTTTGTAGAAAAGGAAACAGGCTTTAAAAAAATAAGAACAGTTTCACAAACTCTCAAAGGAAATGATAATTCTTCTTAAAGTATTCTTCTGAACAGTCTTGACAAGTGCTTAGAGATCCAGTAAAAAATCTCCCCAAATGTCAAATATTATGACTCACTGTGTCATTCTGAAGGCACCACTATCAAAATGTAGGAGAATTCTAGGCTAGGTACCAAACATAGCATCCAAAAAAATTTATCATTTTTCATGCAAAAACTTGGAACATTTAAGGATCCTTCCTGTTATTTTTCCCATCTATCACTCATTAGGGAGCTCACTTGGGAATGCCTTGCAACTAGAGCAGCCTCATCTCAGGAAGAAAATTCTTCTTGATACATTATTTCAGGCTCCACCGATGTTCACTAGATGTTGCGGAAAGCATGCCAGGGAAATAAAACACTTTCTGAAAAGCAAAACCCAAGGCACCAGCTACACAAAGACTTTCTCATATTTTATCCACTCAGAAAATATCTGGGCCAAAAAAATTTGCCCTCAGACCTGAGAGTGCAATATTCATTGGCCACTTTTATGTCAGTATCAGAGGAAAAATCTGATCCTCTTTTTTTGGAGTGACACAGGGCTACATCTCTGTGCAGCAATTAGAGGTCTAGTCCAAGTTTCTCATTGGATAGCTATGTGAACCTAAAAACAAACTGGACATTAATCTTAGGTCAACTGCTAGCAGCACTGATTTCTCTTTGTGAAAGGTATTTGATCATGTTAAAACAACAGAAAATTTCAGTGTAATGCTTTCCCAAATGTAGAAAACAATCCAACCTCCCCATTTTCCTCTCTCCTGTGTATTCTCAAATCAGAGCTCCAATTTGGGTACACAAAGGTTTCTGAAGTGCTTACATAAAAGACAGGAAAATTTCTTTCCTAATCAGTTAAGATTTCTTTTCTAATCAGTTAAGCAAAATTTTTAATCCCAAATAATATCTTTTGTTTCATCAAGGCGCACTTACTCTCTTTCATCAAAGTCGAAGAGAACAGATCAACATGCAATGCACCCCAGTGAAGAACAGGTTAAGACTATGTCAGATTTACAAGAGGAAAACCACTTATGCCCGCAGATCATACTTTTCATAGTAGCCAAAGGTATTAGGGTCAATAATGTTCTGCGGTCTGTAGAACTGAGGTATGATCCAGAGAGGGTACCTTTATAAAGATAGGCACATTCTCAGCTGTGTGGGCACTGCATTTCAAACTTCTTTAGGCTGGTGGTAATGTGCTGGTAATTAGTGCTTGTTCAGGAGAAGCAAGCATTACACAGATGAAGGAAGCAGTCTGATCTGCCGCAAAAAAGGCAACTTTCAGATTAGAACCAAGTTGTACTGACAGGTGGAACACTAACAGGTGGATCTCCCATTGCTGCTGTCTCATGCATTAAAAAAAGGAAGAAAAAAAAAAAGAGAAAAAAATCCCAAAACAATACAAAAGGTATTATGCCCCTCTGAAACTACCTCCCCTTGGCCTCTTCACCAGTGTTGCTTGTTGCTTTTCAAAAAAACCACAGAAAAACATTTTTTTTTTTGTCCCATGCAACATTTTCCTGCTCTTAATTTTTCAGCAAAATCATGAATTTTGTGGGGTTTTCCACATTCACTTTTCACAGGGCTCACTGCTTATGAAGAGCAGCCAAGAAACATGCTTAGGCTTTTCTGTATCCTTCCACGTCTCAGAACGAAGCCAAAACAACAATAGAGCACTAAAGATGACTTTTACACACAGTTTAATAATCATCTTTCTTTTTTTCCGTTCTGTGCTGTCATGAGAGCTATTTATTTCATGCCACATTAGACTTTTAAAACCAGGATCCAAGTTACACTATTTCTCCTTAATCGGTAAAAGAGAGCTTGGATGCAGTAAGAGTATTTTACTTACTCCTCTGTAAGTAAAACTGCAGTTCTGAAAAGACAATCTAGACCACCAATTTGCAACCAATGAGTTAGATGATTTTTCTTTTGTTTCATATGTCAGTTGGGTGATGCTTTCTTCTCTCATTCAGAGTAGTCATGAAATAATTGATAAAGCAACGTAGAAGATATTCTCATCCTTAAAGTGAGAGAAGCTTCTGCAGGGCCTGGAACGCTGAAAGCAAAAATGCTGTCAAGAATTTCACAATATTACTTGAGAAAAGCTTACAGTGAAGAAAGCCTGGCCTTTATCCGCAGAGCAAACTTTTACAGGCTGCACAGGGAGAAGTTATGAGTGGTTAAATAGTATGTTGCAATTTTCCAAACTTTGCCAGGTAAGTCAGAATGGAACTCTTCTCTTTACTGCTAATAAAGAATACTGTACTGTTTTTCTCATAAGAGATTACTCATTTTATATCTAATAACTTGTATCGGAAGAAATGTTTTTTGTATTGTGTTTTTCCCTTCTCTCTTTTCAGTTATTAAAACAAAGTCAGTGCCAATTGGAAATTTCAGGAGAACACAGAACCTAAAAATTGGTGGGTGGAACGGACATAGGATATTCCTCCGAATAATAGTGGAGATGTTGCCAAGAAAATAATTCAGTTCGGAATGCTGTTGATGTTTGATGAAAAAGATTTGAGGCTCATCTTAGAAAATAAAAAAAAACCCGAATTTTTTACTTCCAAACTGTTTAAAATTGCAATGAAGAAAAGAGAAACTCTTGTCAAAGTCCTTCAGTAGCAAATCCACTGGGCTGCCATGTTACTTTATGCTTTTTATTCTGTGTTGATGGTTTAAAAACTCTTACCTGAGTTTTCATGTACCAGGTTTTGGCCTATTAAGCGGGAACTTGAAGCTAGACTCCACACTGAGATTCCCAAAGTAGCTTGTTTCTCAGAATTAAGGAGCCATTACCTCTAATCTTGAGGTTAAACAAAGGGATAACTGATTAAACAACGAGATCCGGGTAGAGACATAATGATCCTTTCACTATTTCTGATTCTTGAACAAGGAGTATGTTCCAGTTCTGTGCACTGCCAAAGTATGGAAAATTATAGTCAACATCACAAGTGCCACAATGACACAGTACGTAAAACATTCCCTAGACCAGACGATTTCCAGTGCTCTTACACGGTGGTAACCTGCATATAGCATTATCCCTCAGAACCAATGTGTCTGGAATAGATCCTAATTTTGCTGGACCCCCTACATTTTTGAGTCGTATTACTTCATATGGATGTTTTCCAATTACATGATTTGTCTGGAATCCATTAGGGATCAATTCAGTTATTCACACAATCCAGTGCATCCAGTCCCATCTGAGATGCCATAGATTTTCTGAGACATCCTTCCAGGGCTGGCAGGTAGGACACGCTGTAGACTCATGCCTGTCTGAACAGGAGGGTGGGGAATGGGGGCTGTTGTCTGTTCATAACGCCTTGTCTCTGCCACTCCTTCCTCCTCACGCTGTTCCCCTGCTCCAGCATGGGCTTCCTCCCATGGGATGCAGTCCTTCATGAACTTCTCCAACGTGGGTCCTTCCCACAGGCTGCACTTCTTCAAGAACCTTCCATGTTCTCGGAAAGTTCTCCAGCATGTGTCCTTTCCATGCGATACAGTTCTTCAGGAACAGACTGAAGGGATACAGTTCCTGCTGGAAAACCTGCTCCTACATGGGCTCCTCTCCATGGGCTCTCCATGGGCTGCAGCTTCTTTCAGGGCATATCCACCTGCTCTGGCATGGGGTCCTCCACAGGCTCCAGTGTGGATATCTGCTCTGACGTGTTCCTTCATGGGCTGCAGGAGGACCACTTGCTTCACTGTGGTCTTCTCCATGAGCTGCAGGGAAATTTCTACTCCAGCACCTGGAGTACCTCTTCCTCCTTCTTCTTCACTGACCTTGGCATTTGCACAATTCCTTCTCTCACATTTTTCCATCAGTGTTGCTGATGGGCTCAGATTTGGGCAGCGGCAGGTCTGACAGGGGAGCAGCTCCTAAACTCTTCTCACAGAAGCCACCCCTACAGCCCCCCTCCTCCCCTGCTACCAAAATCTTGCCACATAAACCCAATACGGTCTTTGAACCAGGCTTCTGAAGTATACTTTATATGCAGAAAGATTTACTATTTTCCTACCGGCAGTTCTAGCATGGCCATCACTGTGGTGTCGAAGTGCTGAGTACAGTAATGGCCCATAGGTGGACTCTGCTCCTCCCCGCTTTATTAGCTATGCAGTATGCACCACCTGCCAGTACGCAGGTAAGTAATGGGCTTGTGGTTCACCTCTAATCCTCTGACGTGTTTTCTTCACAGATTGGCTATACTGAACCATGAATCCCATTTGAGGATGATATTGACTCCACCCATCCTTTATAACAGTAGTAGCTGAGATTCCATTTTTTTAGAGATATACTGTGGTCATGATGAACAAAGAGAAATCCTCCAGTATATCTGGTTCTGCAAAGATGACACATTACATTTTACAAATGGCAGCATGACCAGAGGAAATCCTGGATCCAAGAGCTCCAACATGACAGGGCACCCGTACTGAGACTAAAGACAGCCAGTTACTGTCTTATTTCCTCCTTCAGTCCCAGTACAATGAGATAAGAGAGTCCAATCTGATAGCAATGACGTGGCTCTCTCTTAAAAAAAGAGGGCTGGAAATAGGCTGAACAAAGCTAGAAACCTGCAGCATCTCTCATTCATAGTTATACAAGTGGGAACTGTGGGTGCCTTTTTATTTTTTGCACAGAAAGCAATCATGCTTCACATTTGCCAAGTAACTAAAACTGAGAAACTTCCATGTAAGGCAGAACTCCTTCAAATAAAAGGAAAAAAATACACCAAGCTTTGACCACAATTTTCTCTGTTTGTCTTGAGGAAATTATGGTTAAAGTTCCAGAGTTTTAAAAGAGGCTGATAGTTAAGACTTGTTTCAACCCTCAGTGTTTATTAGGCAGCCCATATCCTTGTGGAACCCAAGGCTGAACCTTCCTGTCCCTGACCTTCCTGTCCCTATACCAAGCACGTAGTTAAAAACTCGCAATGGGGAAATAACAACCTACGGTGCAATGATCCACTTCAGCTTCATCCAGCTGTCACTGCTGCCCATCTCAGGGACTGCTGCAAGTCAGCCTCATGATGGTTAGCGATGGGAAACGGGCTAGAGAGCTCCAGCAAAGAGTGTCAGCCACAAGTCACCACACCGCTTCTTTCTTCCAGAGTTGTTTGGCTTGACTAAGTGCTTGGCCTTGGCCATGAAACATTACCACAATCAGATACGCCAGAAAAAGGGACCATAATCACTAACAGTGAACAGTGTTCTGTCTAAAAGTAGCGTAACTGCAAAAATCCCAGACACCATCTACCACAGGACACCACAAGGTCCCCTAAGGTAAAATAGATCTTAGCCTTCTCTTCCAAACACATAAAACCAGAAATAGTTTCAAGCTTTTTTTTTTGTTTTTTGGAGAGGTTTTTTTCTTCTGTGATACAAACCGCTTGCAGCTTTTTCCCAGGGAAACAAACTATTTTAAAACACTTGCTTCCCCCTCCCTCCCCACAACGGGATGCCATGTATTTTAGAAAAGACCTATTTTCAGTAGTAGAAGCCACTAATTTTTTTGTTTAGGTTTCAGAACAAAGAGGTGTGGCTATTTGCTGAGGCTTTTTAGGATCCTTAGCAAAAACTGAAACATTTCCTGATTTTTTTTTTGTAAGTGCTACATATTTCTGCTTCTGGCTAAAGTCAAATAAACGGGAAGAAGGAAAAGTCACAGCAAAACCCAAAACTAAATAAACTAGCAGGTAAAGCATAAAACCATTCATAGTACACATGACATGTTTGGTACAGCTCATTTTGTCCTTTATGCATGTTTGGACCCCTCTTCAAGGGAGAGCACAGAGGACAGTGAGACTGAGGAGAGGATCTCTTTTTGGAGGTATGAAATTCTGTATTTGGATCTAAAACTATAAGCAAACCAGTGACAGCTCTCCAGAAGGTCTAGTTTATGACAGCAGTCAATAGAAGAAAGGAACGGAAGAGAAAAACTGTACAAATTTTGTCCTACATTTCTAGGCCACAAAGCTAGGGAGACAGCAGAATGTTGATAGCGATGGCTGCAGATAGGCCACGTTAAAGACAAAAAGACAAAAACTAGAAAAATAGAAAAAAGGAAAAGAACCAGGGTGACTGATCTAATTCATAGCTTCCTCATTTGATGTTCCTATATAAGTTTCTTTTTGAAGAAGAGGAAAGCCTACAGAACTGTGAGGAGCCGTAATCCATCGAGGGGTCTGACCAGGTTGTAGACCAGCCCACAGACTGCTCAGGCTTTAGAGCTGGCTGAACTTTGGGTACACCATTATCCTGGAGGAAATACATGTTTATAATTTTGCTTCAGGATTAAAAGAAGCAGTTAGGAAGGGGAAAAATAAGACATCAGGTGACAATAAAAGCCATCAGGACTCTGCTGCATAGCATGAGTTTTGGTTTGGTTATGTAAATACAGGCAACAAACATGGAAAATACTGACTTTAAGAATGGTGAGGAAACCTGGTGGTGCAGGTAAGGCCTTGAATCTTTTTCACGGCAATCAGCGATCTGCCTACCCTCCCTTACATTTACCTGTTTCATAGAATCCATTTGTATTTGCGCATTGTTTTAAAGTTATGGAAAGGAACTAGGAAGGAGGTTACTGTGTGAGCGTGGGCTGGTTTTGGTGTGGGGTTTTTTCAAATGTAAGTGAAATGGGGCTGGAGCGTGGGAAATTCCTTCCCTCAGCAGTCACTTAACAAATTGGCCATTTTTCATCTACTTTTAGCGGTCAAAAAGACTGTCAAAGAATTTTAAAGGAAAACACTGCAAAAAGTTATTAATTGAAGAAAGATCTTTGGCCTTCATTATTCCAACCAATGAAAGCAAAATTTATGCATCATTATTTGGGATATTGTTTCCTAAAAAGGCTATAACAAGTAAAACGAGACAGACAGAAGATGAAGTAGGAAAATACTAAGGTATGGAAAAAAACAAACCCTGGATACTGCAACTCTGTCAATAGTCAACATTTCCAACACGTGCATTTTTAATTTGCATTTCATTTAGGAACATAAGATTTACTATCATGATTTAACCATTAGTCAACTAAACCAAGGAAGATCCTAAATATTTCTTAGAGAATGACACGCATACACGCTTCTTGGATCTTCTTCCTCCCTGTATTCAGACTATTCATACATTTATTTCACACATGCAGCGTTTACTGTAACATCACTGCAGTCTTACCAACACTATGGCAGCCAAGACAACAAAAGCGATGAGGGATTCAGTCTACGTACTTCGCAGTGCTACCAGAGCCTGCCGGCCTCTACAGTCGAGAAAAGAAGGAATGTGCAATAGCTGAGCTGGGCATCTATAACCAACAGCCTGAATGTTACTCGACACATCACAGATTATCGGCACAGAAACATCTAGTCTGATCTCCAGTGCAACATAGACCACTCCGGAATTAACTTGTGTTTTAACTACAGCATCTGCTGAGAAATCCAGTTTGTATCTAGGACCAACAACTCTTGTCTAATTACATCAATAAAAACGTATGGTCTGGATTTGTTCAGCCACAAAGATGAGCCAATGAACCTTTTAAAGAAATTTCTATTCTCCACACAAGTGTCTCTGAAAGGAAAAAAAAAAAAGGCCAACCCCCCCCCCTTGCTCTCTCTGCCTACTCTTTGTTAAGCCAAACAAGATTTTTCTTGAGATTTTCAAGATGCATTCTCAATCCCTCAATGTTTTTCATGTTTCACCTCTAATCCTCTGTCTCATCTCTCAGTTTGCTCCTTGAATTCTGAACAACAGAATTAAGTATAATATTTGGGCACAACACAAGGAGATATTACCTACATTTTCTGTCCTACTAGATACACCCCGCCTAAGGATATCACTGGCCTTTTAGGCAAAGTACCACGTTGACAGATCATTGTTCCCCAGACTGCTTCACAGAAAAATTGCTTCCCCGGAAAGCACCCTCCCTCTTCCATTCTTTGTTCATATAAATAGAGATAAAATCCATACACTTGGCAACCCTGAAGCACACAGTTTGCTAACACAACGCTTAGCGCAGTCAGCACCTGAGAGGAGGCAGGGAGCTCAATGCACAATTCGGAGAACAGGAATAAGATTCCTGACTCCTCCAGCGACTCGCTTTCTCTCTGAAATATTAGCATTTGCTATTCTTAGCATATTCAACACAATATTAAAGTCATCTGCACCTACTTTTTTTTTTTTTTTTGTAATATATAGATACTGCCATAGTAGCTTCAGGTATTGCTTCAGTATAAAAAGGTTTATTTAAAGAGAACATACACAGAGATGCCCTGGATGTTACAGGAGACTGGTCAAACTCTTTGGTCTATAGAACCCTCTCTTTTCAGGTCAGGCACACAAATTCTTTCAAAGTGCTTCTTCATGGCTTGCTTATGTGCTTCCATGGCACGTCCTTAGCTGCTGTTCATTCAGTCAAGCAGCTTCAGATGACATCAATTTCTTGTGTTTGGATTCAGCTCTTAGAAGACCCTCAAAACCATGACTCAGATTTGCTTGGCTTGTATGTAACTTTTGTTTGGCTGATGGCTTCAATTCTTCCAGCCATTTTATGCTGTTCCCTGCCTTCCTGCTCGGAGAGGGCCAGGTGTACCTCTGAGGGATACTTCAGCCCAGCCAGCTGCACTGCAGTGAGTCCTTCCCGGTGACTGATCAGGTTTGATGAAATATCCCCCTCCAAAATGGAGGTAAAGCAGGTTAAGGCAATTATTTTATCACAGTTCACTAAATTCTTCCTATTTTTAAGTGACATGAACTATTGTAACCCTTTAGATTTCTAATTTAAGCAATACCCTTATTTTCACAACCTTTTTCACTTATGATTCGTATTATATTTTCCTGCTCTTCTTCAAAAATTCAGTTTGTTTTAACTGTAGTCAAAGCTATTGCCTGCATTGTGATAGCAAATGCTTATTGTGTGGTATAAACAATTGTGTGTATCCTACATTGCAAGACTGGGGGGGTCTAGTATTTGACAAACTCCTGCTTACAAGCATAAGCACAGCACTGACAACAATCAGATAAAAAAAAAAAAAAGCTAGAAGTTGATTAAAATTCTTTCAAGACTGATTCTGAAGTATCGTATCATATGTGTTCTCTGGCCCCTATCCAGACTGCCATTTGAGAAGAAATCCCAATCCAGTTCTTTCCTACCTTTTTTGCCTGCAAAAACCAAGATAATCTGCAATATGCCTGTGAAAAGGAAAGCGCATTTGCATATATACTGGAATCAGTTCCTTACTAGATATGTCTTTTCTTGGCTAGGAAAATATATTTCCTCTTGCAAAGGTAAAGACTCCGCCTCCTCGTATGGAGTTTTGTTTGAAACCACCCAAGAACAGCGCTCATAAATAGTGCACAAGAAAGCACAATGGGCTCAACATCTTATAAGCAAAACTCTTTACTCTGCTAAGCTGAAGTTTTTCAGTTTTTGGCAGACAGATGATTTTAGAACTCCAATAAACGTACATTCAAGTCGTACAGCTTTTCTCAGCTAAAGATTTACATGGGCCTCCTTTTGTCAGCCACAAAAGTATTTTAAGAGTTTGGAAATTCTAGAAGCTTTCCTCCGGCCTTACTCAGCCACTCAAGCTTGATCCTCATTAAATCCCCTGACATGTAATATATTCCAGCGTACAAGAAGCCCTTCATTACTTCTCCATGCTTAGAAGGTAATAAACCCATTTCAAAGGATGGAAGTAGGAACTATTGCAGGTGTTTCCTCACCACTCCATGCTGAGCCAGGAAGGTCGTGCTAACACAGTTTGAATGAGTCAACAGTATGTCCAGTAATGACTTGAGAAAAAGCATTTTTAGATTCCAGTAAGGAGGGTTTCTGCTCTTGCAGAAGGTTTAGGAAGGAACTTTTCTGAAATGCAGGATAGGTGCTGGAGATACTAATTCCATTTCTAACTCAGTTACCAGCTTCTGTCAGCGTGGGCTTAGCAGGTGACTGCACATCTGCCGAGCTGGGCTAACTGCCATGGGTGCGCTCTGAAGGCTACCACTGAGCCTACAGTTTCTTACACAGCCTTTGCTTCTCCACTTGTGAAATTTAGATAATGAACTTCAACAGCACACTGTCAGGCTCATTTTGTTTAATAAATGCGGACCTCTGAGAGCTCAGGTGAAAGTCATGCCTCAAAAGCTATTTTCCTCCCATAATTTAAACAGGAACTATTTTTATTTTCCAAGATTCAGAACAGATGTATATCAGACTCAGCTCAGCACGAGGAATATTTCTGAAACACATTTGCAGAATGTGTGTGCAGGAGTACAAATTTCTCTGCCACCTTAAACTGCACTAATTTTTTAATGTATTTTATAATGAAGCATCAGTATTTTGACTCAGAACAGTGGCCATGTTTGTGAGCACGTGTATTGCAATATTGGTAGAACTAACATCTTTCCAGGAAGACATCCAGGTTGCTTTAAAATGGGACTAGATTATTGGGTAATTATACACTCATGGACAAAGTAAACGTGCATTTGGACCCTTCCCTTCAGGCACTGAAGGGCCTCCTCATGCATTCCTGTTGTTCTTTGGTTGTGGCCCTTTCTTACCTGTGTAATTGGGAGGGCAGAGGCAGACGTAGTTGTTGATCCCATCCACACATGTAGAATTATTCTCACAGTCGTTATCTTCGCAGTCATCTGGGTTTATTTCACACCTCTCCCCCTCATACCCAAGGACACAAGAACAGCTTTGGAGAAAGAAAAAAATTAAGAAAAGTTAGTATGAAGGGGCAGGAGGTTTGAGGTATAAAACTGAAATTAAAACATATACAAGTGAGTTGCTGGAGCCACTCTCACCGCTGTTGTGAAGTACAGAGCACTTTAGCCCTGTGCGTTTGGTGAGGGACGCAGTCTGATGGTTCATGGGGTAATGTAACTATTTACATGAGACATAAAGCATCAGCAGGAGACAGCCTCTGTCCTGCTTCTCTTTGCTCTCTTTGTTGATATCCCTAGCCCTGAATTGAAGTAAGCAACTCCAGGGCAGGAGAGTAAACACTCATCACAATATTCAAATCCTTGGCTTCTCTGTTAATGAGTTTGCGAGTATGTGGATACTTGCCTACTGAGGACTGCACAATGACAGGGCGACTTGGCAGCTTTTAGATAGCTCGCTCTTTTTAAAGAACAACGGCTTGAATTGAGTTTACAGACATGAACATTTTCTTCTCATTACCACTTTGTCACTTGTCCAAACAAGAAATG
Organism: Charadrius vociferus; assembly: GCF_000708025.1. Lineage (NCBI taxonomy): Eukaryota > Metazoa > Chordata > Aves > Charadriiformes > Charadriidae > Charadrius > Charadrius vociferus. The sequence goes on along the minus strand of NW_009649770.1, from coordinate 426,773 downwards.
TTTGGGAATGACTGCTTTTACAAGTGCGCTAAGGTTTCAGTACTTCTACAGCTCCTCCAACATCTATTTGTAGAAGAGCTGATGATGTCTAGATAAGTCAGCTAAAACACAAACAAACAACGGCAGAGCTAGGGATGGTTCTGTGAGGATGTGGACACTGCTGAAGAATAATTGCACGAAATATTTTTTCTCATAAGACTGTGATGTATGGTCCCTAGAGGGAGTGCAAGAATCTAAGTGGCTGAAGAATGACTTCAATTTTTTTGAATCTCAGTTTCTTCTCCAGATCTAGAAGTTATGGTTGCTAAGAGAACCTTTATATTTTAAACTAGCTGTAAGTGATGAAGACATGGATGCTACAGTTTCCTAAAAGAGAGTCTAAAAACATGTGTTAAGTGCTCCACTCATTTCAGTGGCTTCTAAGAAGCCAGCAATGATATTTGAAGTGCCAGTGTTGCTGTTCACTAGTCCCAGAAAGCATGTGTGTGGAAGGGAAGTTGTGTTGTTTCGAGTTCCAGTCCAAACTACACATTCACTCAGCCGTTCATTTCCTTTCCCATGCAGGTTCTGGTGGTTGAAAAGGAACTGAACAAATGTAAAGCACTACTGACGGATGAGGATGAAAACCAGAAAGCACCAGAGCAGTCACGCTAATTGCCACCCAATGCTTCCTGAAACCAGGAGAATTTCCAATGCAGAGACAGCTGCAGGGTACTTTTTTTCAGCTCAGATGGACAAAGTAGGCATGGGGTGGTTTTCCTGCTGTATGTAGGTCTCATGGGGTTGAGATAGGGAATGCCCATAAGAAACAGGAGCTCTTCAGAATCTGTGAAAAAAACTGCATCACTTTTGGGCTGGTTGCTCTCAGTGTGACGTGAGCTTCTCTAGCTTGTGTGTGCCACAGACTGAGCAGAGTGCAGGGACTGCCAAGGGAGGGATGGTACAGAGCTCTGTATCCACCGTCAGTAGGTCCTAGGTTGGACCCTGAGGATAAGGTTAGATTCTTCATGACATGGGCGACTTCCGACTAAGGGAATAGCAAAGAGGAAGAAAAAAGGTTAGGGAATGTGTCTTGAGCCACCGCAACAATAAGATCTTCTAGATGGGTACAGAACAGGCATATAGATCACATGCTAACAGTCATCTTCATTCAGTTCTGCAGGGACCCTTCACAGGTCATGAGAGTTAGAAAACCTTCACCATGAATAACCAAAACGAAACTGTTCAAATAAATCCAATTTAGGACACAATAAATCAATAAGAAATACTTTCTTTTCCTGTCTCAAGCTCATTATTGCTAATAAAATATGTCCTCTTGCTGACCCTGCAATGATCCAGAGGATCACGGGATAAGAAAGAAGAGCTGGCACACGATCTTTTGTGGCAATGCAAGTGTCAGGGAGGGGGTTAAAGACATCTAATTAAATACAGTGGCACATTCATCATGTCTCTTTTTGATTACAAAACTCCATTTTCAGGGGTTTATAACTCAGCCATAAAAATATGTTCCAGGCTGCAACTTGGCATCCAAGGTCTCAGTTTGGGAGCACAAATTTTTCTCTCCATTTAAAGAAAAGCAACAAGAGTGGCTTTGTGCTGGTTATTTTTATGTGAAAATAACACAATTTTCCTTCCACAAAAGGATTGAGACAGCTTGGAAGTAGGCAACTAAAAATGACATTATTAAATACTATCACAGTAATGGCTCAACTCAGTTGAGTTACCATTAATAACAATACATATGGGATTGTTAACATACAATTGCTCAGTATTAGGACACATTCCATACCGAAGGAAATGTCAGCATAATTGATGACATTTGGCTACCGGTCCCTATGTATTATAGGGAGTCTTTACATTATTGCTTACGTATGATTCTTTATTTTGATTTGCATTCGAATGTGCCAAATATGGGGACTGAAATTAAATGATAAAACATACAATTTGGGACCCGGATTGAACCATATGTTGAAAGAGTTGCAGTTTGGGACTGTTTGTATGTATTTTCCCAGGAAAAGCTTAGAAGAAAAATTACGTTTGCAGAGTGACTGGAAGGTCATCAAACTTGGGTTCCAGCTGACCGAGAGAGAAAATTAATTCCAGAGACGACGATGAAAACTTTGTACTGACTAAATAGTGAAGCAGCGTGAGACAGTATTTCATTTGGACCTCAGAAACAATGGAGCCATGCAGGAAAGAACTATTTTCTAAGATGCTGCGATTGCAAAAAGGTCCAAATTCCCTATTCCTCCAGTTTAGGGATTTTCTGTTAGTGTTGTGCTTTCCTAAAAGTAAAGTTCTAAATAAAACCCCAAACCACCATTATCTTCATGAAAGTGCAAGGGAACACAGCACTTAATGACAACATTTGGGGGGGAAACTTTTGGAGCTGAAGTATACTCACAATTTTATAAGTTTACTATATTAAATTTTTGTTTTTCCCAAACTCTAATGAAACAGTTTAGCATCTGTTTATTAACATAGGCATACATACAGTGTATCATGTTTCAAAAAAAAAAAAAATCAGCTTTTACATAGAGATAGTAATTCTTTCAGGAATATTACAGTTTCTTGGTAAAGGAGCTTTCTACATCTACATGCCGATGGAGTAGCCTGTAAGTCTGGAAGTGGAACGTTTCTGCTTGAACTAGGCAGAATTAACACTAGGGAGTTAATGAGTTCCAGGATTTTACATTTATGAGGGAACTTAAAGTTTGTGTAAAATGCTAAAGAAAATGCTCTGGAAAATGCAGGGGGGTTTATATGGAGAATACTTAAAATAACCGAGATACTTTGTTTTCCAACACTGTAGGTTATCAAAGATCAACTGGTTGCCTGTGGCTAACTGAAGCAGAGTTGACAGCTCTGCCTCCTTTGTCAAAGTCGCACTTACAGGCATGCTAAATGACCAGGACATGTCTGATTGCCTATCTTATTTTATCAGTCTCGATATGCACATTTTTGGCAACCTTCTGTCAAAGACATAGATTAGATTAGATTAGGTCAGAATGAGCAATTCAAAGGCAGGAAGAATTTAATGTCTTTAATCCCCTGAGCCACACAATGCCACGTAACTATTCTTTAATACAGAAGTCGTCCCCACCTGAAAAAAGAGAATGTGAAAATTACTCAGAATTGAAAAAGTGCAAGAATAAAAGATGCCAAGAAGGACAGAAGAACTCCAGCTGAACCTTTGCCCTTCGGCTGCCCCACCAGGACCTGCTATTACAACGAACCTGAGCAGCTCAATCCCCCGCTGCTGCGAGCCCTTGTGGGTACCAGGCACAGCGGGCGAGTCAGGCTGGAATCTCAGTCATAACTATGAATTTCCTGCCTTTGCCTGGGGAACATCACCACCTTAGCATTATTTAAAAGGTAATTTTCTTGTCTAGGGCTACAGAAACTTGAGAGTTAAACTGCTTGGCATTTCATAGGGAGAGAGATTTGGCTTAAGTTTCCTTTTTACAAGAGTAAAGATTTGACAAGTTTGGCAGCAGAGCTTGTGTATGAATATATTTCCCTCGGGAAGAGAATATACAGAAGATATAATTTCTTTTACAGGCCACACAACAGAAAAATCCAAGGAGGCCTCTCATGAAAATGTTTTTGACATCCACTTCCTCACAGCATATAATCTAAGGCAATGTTTTCCCATCTTGATGAACACAATTTATATGCACGTAACTCTGACTGCTGCCATCCACTGGAGAGGAGATTTCCCACCAAGAAAAACCAAGCCAACCAAATTCAATCTCAAAATGTTTCTTTATCTTCCCCTTCATTGACTGTTCCATCCCCACACCACATTCCTCTAAGACATGCTAAAGCCCCATGCTCCTGTTCTCCAGAGCAGCTGGGGCTACGGACTGACTGAATTAAAAACATGGAGAGAAAATAGAGCAATGCATAAGCTGAATATTCAATTTTACAAAGCAAGATTTTGACGAGATATGGTTTTATGTGTCTTTTATTAGACCAACCGAAACTATATAAATAACTATAAAAGCAGAAATCTTCCCTAAAAAGCCTCATATGTTGTTAAGCAACAAACCCACCCCCGTAGTTTTGTAAAGGATCTCAAAAACTACATTCATTTGGAACTGAAGCAAAGCCTCTGAAATTGTAAAATTCTTCAGGAGAAAAATTCACAAGTAGCTTTCATTTCAGGTCATTCAAAACTTTTTACTTTCTACCACAGAACAAAACTAAAATGCTAAAGAAAAACCTGATCCAAAACATAAGCTGAAGCCTTTCATTCCAGTACTAAGGATACTATAAAATGTTTTACTAGCACATTTTTAATATCAGCTAGATTTTTGAAAAATGAGCACTGAGTGACAGAAAACAGATATTCTAACATGGTACAATTTTGCTTTGGCACAAGCTGGAAAAAGCTATCTGAACAGCATTACATGAGGGTGATCAGAAGGGAACCCGAACCAAAGACCACCAGACCTTTATTTCTCCCAAGCAGAAACAGAATCTGAACTTTTACTCCAAAAATTGCTGGACCTGCTAAAATCTGAATCAAGAAGAGGTATACCAGATCACAAGTGCAGAGTAGTGGTTTCACCAAAATCTAGTGGGTCCTGTCAAGCAGCATGACCATTTGCATGGGCTACGATCTGCAGAGCTGCCTCGTGCTCTCCCACCACCATGCACCAGTATGACCCTATAGATGCATCTGTACCCAGGAGATGTGCTTTTCTGCTCTGCTGGGGGCCTTGTTACAAGATGAGCTCTAAACCGGCTTCCCTGGAGACATGGCCATGCATTTGACTCTTGTTCTCCCATGTTGGAAAGCCTCACGTTGTTACTTGTAACAGAGCCTGCGTCCCTTCATCCCCATCACCCTGCACGTTTCCACTGCAGTATCACCAGTGTCCCATGTTCAGCATGTGCTGGATCTGATGCTGTAAGGGAGGAATTCTTGATGGTGGGCAGGCCCAGAGACAGAGAGAAGCTTTGGGGCATTTCTTCCATTTTCAGCTTCCCCACTCATCCCACCCACAGGGCAAAATGGAAGCTCTTTGGGGTCTCATTCCCACAGGAGGGATTTGGGGAGTCCAAAAGAAGCCACAATGCTTTGCTGGAAATATAAAAGGCTTCCTACCCTTGGAAGGGGAACAGGAGGGGGGTGCTAACCCCCCACTGCACCCTAAGTCCTGTCAGTCACCCAAACTTCCACCTGGCCCTTTCTATTTTGAAAAAATCCTACTTTCTGACATAAGATGATAGGGGTTTGCCGAGTTGGTTAACAAACAGTTAACCTCAGTTGGAGCGGTCTTAATCACAGCTGAAACAAAACTGGAGTCAAACTGAAAAAATGTTCTAGTTTGACTCCCTGCTTACACCACTTATAAACCTTGCAATTCAGTGTCTCCCTCCAGCTGTCACTGATAGGAAGCTATATATAGGTGAAGACAAAACAGCACCCTCAGTAATGTATAAAAGCTTTTAGAAGTGAGGTTCTCATATATGCAATTGAAACAACAGCACCGTGTACTTTTGTACATATTTTGTGCAAGAAATAGCGTAAATACTGAGGACCAAATCTATGAATATTTCAGCAACTCTTCAAAACAAAACAAAAAAAGAAATCTATCAACTTTAATGATAACTAGTGGCCAAAGCCTCAAACTTGTATTTTCTTAGCTGTAAATTAGTGCCTGTAGCAGCACAAATCTCCCAGTTACCTCATGAAAATTTCTGGACTTCTCTTAGAGTATCCCCACCTATGCTACATCTTTCTTATATGGGAAAACTGAAGTCCATAATTTCCAGCTGTAAAGGTTGCTCTCTTGCAGGCACAATGCTCAAGATGTGGCAATCTCTCCATGTTTTTTAATTGTTTCTTTAAGGCCTGTTTGTCTACAAGATTCTACAACATTTTGCATCTGGTTGTCAAGCAACAGATGCTTACTTTACAAATACAAAAAAAGGGTGTATGTGAGTTTGAAATGCCCCAAGGAATATTAGCATACAGATAACCCAAGGCAGATCAGGGAGGCCGTTCAAAACAGCTCTTAAGAGTATATTCCATTATGAGAAAATGAGGAGGCCTGTTTCAGAGGATACAATATGTCACCAATGAAACCAGATTAATTTTTTTTTTGTATGGCAAATAGAAGTGTCACATGCAGCAGCTTTTATAAAGTAGCCATTATAGTTCATTAATGCAAAGTAGAAATACATTTAATTTTATCATCTCATTTTAAATGAACTTTGTGTTACTACCTGAATCCATCTTTATTTGCCTCGGTGAGATGGCAGGTCCCTCCATTCTGACATGGATTTTGAATGCAAGAATTAATGGGCACACTGCAGTCTCGACCCTATTTGGGAAAATTCAAAAGAAACAAGGTTAGTAAGACTCATGTAATCCGAATCAATGTCTCCTGCTCCCTCACCCTGTGTAGCACCATTTACAGGAGGTCTGTGGTCTTCAGACCCATCACATCACGTAATGTTCTTTACTCATGGGCAGCTATATTCATCACTTAAATGGGAATTTGGGCAGGGCAACTGTTCTGACCAACGGGACTATTGGACATCGTGGTATCGTTTCAGTTTCAGGACTTTACTTAACTCTTTCTTTTGACTGTTTTAAGGAAACAGCTGGTTTCATCATTACTCTAGCATGCTTTAATCTCTAATATTAGTTACAATGAAAAGAATTAATCAAGACCGAAGGTAAGCAGGCGGCCACACACAGTCAGCGCAAGACCACATGGAGTCAGCACTCATTCAACCGCATTTACCAAGTGCTCATTTAAACACTGCAACAGTACACCACGCTCATTACTACGTATTGTCAAAACCTAAAGGGGAAAATTCATTTTTACTGCGGGAGCTGAGTTTGAATTTCTGTACAGAACACACAATCCTGTTTGAGACATCATCATTGAATCAGTTCCCTTCTTAAAAATGGCCCTAAAATATATATCAGTTCAAACTGAACCTCACCAGATTGAGCAGCCTCCACTGTTATCAACAGAATTTTATTGGCTCTTCAAGGCAGAGACATATTTCACTGATCCTTATATACTGCTAATTAGAATAAGCTATTTGTAAAATTGGCAAATAGGTCTAAGAGTTTGGTCTTGCTTTTCAGTTACACAGTAGGGTGAAACAGAGACACCTGAAAGCCTCAGTACTCAAGGGATCTATGCAATCACAAGAAGTCCAAGAGATCTCTCTACTCTTCCTACCAAAGATCACATTAGCAGTGGCCCTCTGCCAGCTCATCTACTGGGAAGCTGATACATGACTGCAAACAAGACAAGAACAATATCTCAGGAGATACATTAATTCAGTCAAGGTTGCTGGGTTTTTTTTGCCTTGGTTTAAAAAATGTTATTTACATTGTACTATAGAGGAATAACAACGGTATATCTATTTGTAAGTTTCTAAAGAAAGAAGGCAGACGCCAGCCCCTGACATCGGTTCTTAACAGCTGTAACTTCTGCGTATTAGTATGGAACACTACCCCACCACTGCCAACTTTCCTTGCTGACAACACTCGTCAGAAGTCGTTCCTTTCTCCACCGAATTTGCAACAGCTTCCTACGCTTTTCAGACTCTACATACCCGGTGTGATGTACTGAAACAGAGGACACTCAGAGAGTTTCTATTGTCTATTTTTTTTTTTTTTTTTGTGATGGCCGTGTTGTCAAAATGAAGCATCTTGACACTTCAGCCATATACTGCACATGAGAGCATCAACTGTTAGGTTTTTTTCCACCTAGCTTTGAGATTTTGTTATTCTCACTTAAGATATACTGTTACATTAGAATTAAGAATGGACCCTGAGAAGCCTAACACTGTATTTGGCAGATACCTGACAATGATCTGGTTGCCTCAGGATGAATACAGTATGATTAGAAAAGGACTACCAAAATGTTCAAGGAAATGGAGCAACTGCTTTAGAAGAAGATACTATAAAGACTAGGACTCTGGAGAAAAGAAAACTGATGGGGGTGATATGATCGAGGTTCAGAAAATCATGGAGGTGGTGAATGCAGAATTTGTGACAAGCTAGATCCCTCAGCAAAAGAAGAACAATTATGATGTTAAGATGAGCTTAATGTAAGCTCTTACTTAGGTAAGATGAACTTAACAGATACAAGAAAATACTTCTTCCTAAGTATGAGCTTCTGGGACGTTTTTGCCACATGAGGTCGTGAAGTCAGACAGCATAAAAGCCATTAGACAAATTCACGTACTATAGATCCAAACCAGATATGAATGGCAATAGTGAGACATCGACATCCCTCGTTGGATCACAGTGAGTGCTGGGAGAACTGGAGAGAAGTGTTGGCCCGGCTCGTGTACTCTCCTCAAACTGCTGCCCCATGAGAGACAGAATGCTGCAGTGAATGCACTACAGACCCACTACGGCATTTCTCAAGTTTCTTATGTCAAAGTTGTTTGAAAGGCTTATTTGACTCTCAACGAGGAAAACGTTCCCTACCTTTTTTTCAAAAGAACCTAGCTGCTCCCTGAACCAAGACTACATGGTTTTATGCATTATAAGGGAACAGATCTCTCAGGAAAACCACACCAGGATGGGTTTGATCAGTTTGTTTACGGCTGCATATCTGTTTGGGAAATCTAGATCTTGAGCGAAGAACAAATAGGCTGGTCACATCTTTCTAACCCTTGTTCATCATTGCCCACCTCTCTCTCTTACACCCTATGTTGATCAGAAGTTCCTCTTCAGCTCTTAACTGGTGTGCCCCTTTCCAGCAATGTGCCCAGCGTGGAGGTGACAAGCCAGGAGGACAAGGACTGTGCTGGTTCTGTGAGAGCTCAAACTCCATTCGTGCTTTAAGTACTGTATAAATAATAGTAGCCATCTTAATTTGTCTCTGGGGTGCTTATCTTGAAATTGGTGCAGCCTCAATTAAGCCTAATCAAGGCATGAAAAAAACAAAACCGGCTTCTAAGCATGAACGTTTCTACAGAGTTCATTTGATCTGGGCTGCCCGCTGACAGTGCTAGGCTCTCCCATTCACGTCATGCAGTCCAGTCCTCCAAACACTACTGAAATCTTCGGTATTTTGTCAGGTAGGACATACTGCCATTGCACTGTGAGAAGAACTGACACGCACAGTAATTATACTTCCGTCCAACGCCACAGAGGAGCTTTGTTACAGAAACGCGAGACAAAGCTGTACATCTTAAGGCATTCCCCAGAGAGAGGAGAAAGAGGTTTGCATTTTAGAATTTGTGCAACTACAAGGAAACGGGTACATTCGTTTCCTCGGTTCAATCAGAAGAGAAACATTTGCAAAGAACAGCAGAAAGACCTGGCCAAGCCCCTGCCTCACTGGGAGTTCATTCCCCCAACACAGCAGTGCGGGCAGCGCGCGCAGACCTCGCCCAAGGCTTGGCAGGGCGGGTTTCGGCTTCATCCACGCGGCGTTTGCCAAACAGCCTGTCCTTCTCCATTTGAAATCCCCAGCCCCCAAATGTCTCGGGGAGGACTTGGGAAAGCGCCGAGGGAAGCTCATGCAGGTTTTATTTTGGCACCATGTGGTCCGCAGCACTCCACGGACGCGAGCCATGCAGCACTCGCACTAATCCGCTGCCACTCTTCTGCAACACTGCCTGGGTTTTGTCCATCTGTGTTGCGAATCCGGTGTGTTTACCATATTATCATAGCGAAGCTGGAAGATGCCATTTTTTATATTTCAGAGATCACAAATACTTTTCCTGCGTCCCTGAAGAACTGACTATTTTATAGATACTTCACCAACATCAGTTACTTCTGTTTCATACGAACTCGTCACCCCTGTATCACTGAAGTATTAAACCCTTTGCCGTTAAGCATAGCGAGAAGCAAAGCCGAAACCACAGCATCTTTTTTTCTGAAGGTTTTTGTCACAGTTGAACATCATGTAAAACAGTCCCATCACTTCTACTATAATTATTCAGATTATTTTGAATGTTCTTGTAAAAATTTAATAAAGATAAATGTTAAAATAAGAGCAAGGCTTTTTCAGTCTCTCTCATTGGCACACGAAATTTCTCATGACTTAGACTCAGCTCTCATTTCCGTACTGAACATGGCTGAATTATTGGCTTCTTGGGCCTCAGGCACCATGGAAACCGATTAGTATGTGCTGCTGAATCAGACTTAATTACAACAGTAAGTTGCTACGTGGCTTTAGGAAAATGAGACTCTCTCTGACTCAGTTTACTCATTGTAATAAATGGGTAAACAGCACTTAATCCTTCTCTGAGGATTATCTTCTCCGAGCTGACTTTATCAATGGCACACTGAGAGCCCACAAAAGAAGTACAATTTCTCTAACGCAGAAGACTACGAAAACCAAAGAATTCTGAAAGGAGAAAAGCTGCAGAAAATATTGGTACTAATAAATCTAGAGCAAAGCAAGGCCATTTTATTTCTGTATAAGACTGTCACTACCCAGAAGAGCCCAAAGACATTCTAGAAACATCTTTCAAATGAATAATGCAATTCTCTAGTCTCAATTTACAGTAAGACTGTTCTCACTGGAAAAATGGAATTGCTGTCAAGCATCACTGAAATTAATTTATCTGTGAGTTGGGAAAAACTCTTTGAATTACATTCCCTGGAAGTAAGTACAGTTACAAAGGAGAATATTGTATATTTGCTTCAAGACTGAAGAGCCTTTTAATGAAGTCCGAATCAGAAAAAGAGGTGCTGACTTAGTTTCAAGGATGGGCAAGAAGATACGACTGCCTCTGCAATTCACAGAAAGAGGATGAAGGTCCCTCTGCATGCAATATTTTCTTTCTAGAGCTCTTTCAAGCTGCAATACATTTTTGTCTAGTCTGATAGGAAAGTATCAGATCCAAACCACTTCTATATAATTTCTCTCATTTTCTGTAGGAGAGGAAAGGATTAGGTGTTGAAACATAACATTTCTGCAACTAATCAGAAGACATATATGTTCAGAGTCCAGCTGCCTTTTTAAATCTGAAGTACCTCAGCTGGTCCAGATTTTATCTGGGCTGCTCCAGCTCCATATTTCAGTAAATGAGAACAGAAACTATCCACCATACTTAGAAAGTGTCAGTTCTTCATTTCATACTCAGCAGTAATTAACCGTACTGGGCATTAGTGTATATACAAGCTGTTCCTCAGTACTGCTGTGCCAAATTCTAGCCTTTGTAATATCCAACACTGGAAAACATTACATCATGATTAGTAGAACACCTTTTTTGGAAGAACAAAGGAGAATACTATAAAAAAGCACTAATTTCCTTTGACACTGTTTCAACCACAGCAATGATCTTTTTTTATTTAATTAATTTTCACAAATTAGTATTGTCTAGGGAGACTGAAAGCTTCACTCAAGATCGCATGGCAGAGATTTGACCTCCGTCCATTTTAACGTGCTCTTTCACCCGTTTCTAACAGCAGTGGGCACAGAAAAGAGGCGGCAGCGGGGAGCTCGCCACAGGCACAGGGCAGAAAGCTCCTAGTGTAGAAAGCTATCACCGCTGACTGCAGGAGAAACACGATCCAGCCGGCGATGAAGACACCTGCAGACAGGCAGAAGTCTATCCAACTTCAATGGTTTGTGAATAAGGAGATCTCCTTCCAGCTAATTACAGCCTTGTTCAATGACTTCAATGTTTTAAAGCATGCTGGAAAAAGGTGCTATACAAAAGAAATACCAAAGTTCATTCGAGTTGTTAACAATACACAATGTGTTCATAATAAATTTTATTTAGATGGTATATGTAGAGAACAGATGGTACCATTCATGTGTTTAGTAAAATACTAGACGAAGACAAATATAGTTGATAGAGACTTTAAATTAAGAACTAGGAAATTTTCATAAACAACTTAATTATCAAGCTCCAAACACAGCTAAAGCTGTTAGGGAAATCAGACAAAATTATCAGCTACGAAGATACTGTATTGCAAACCCAGTCCTTTACAATCCTAATAGTGGGAGCAAAGCATCTACACCGAACTCTCAGTCTCACAACCGTTAATACACTTGTCTTACGGGTGTCCTGGTCACAAGTTAGTAAGTGATCATTACGTTAAGGGAAAAGGCTAAACAAATCTTCCACTTCATGACAGGCTTGAAGGAAAATTCACAGAAAGATGAACTGAGAAGTACACTGTGTTCTGTGAGTGCGTACTCAGGAATGTTATTCAAACTTACAAATATCTGCCAGCTTTAAAATTTTTACCTCCTAATACTGTGAAATTAAGAAAAACCAGACACTTAGAGCCACTATACATAGCTTTGCTCTGCTTCCACGGAACTTGGGAAGTATTTTATGAGACATAGTTTTCTGAACAATTCTAATGTAAGCTGTTTGCTTGAATGTTAAAACTACATCTGCATAGAATCATCGAATCATCTAGGTTGGAAGGGACCTTTAAGATCATCAAGTCCAACCATCAACCTCACACTGCCAAGTCCACCACTAAACCATGTCCCTCAGCACCGTGTCTACCTGTCTTTTAAATACCTCCAGGGATGGTGACTCCACCACTTCCCTGGGCAGCCTGGTCCAAAGTTTGATAACCCTTTCGGTGGAGAAATTTTTCCTAATAACCAACCTAACCCTCGCCTGGCGCAACTTGAGGCCATGTGCCAGTGGGACTCATTCACGTATTCAGACCTGCAAAGGTCTAATAGCAGAGTGAAGGGCCAAATGTGGTGGGCAAACAAGTCACGATTCCTGATGCTTCATAGAAAAGAATGAGATGAGATAGGATGAGAGGGGAGAAAAACATCCAGAAAATCCAGAAGACACATACACTGAGCACAGAAAGAGAGTTAAGTTTAAACACTTGAATGGATTTTTCACTTGAGTTTTGCTTGTTTCATGCTTAGTAAAGTGAGAACTATGATCAAAGGTTTTCCTGAAGCTATGTCATACAGCTATCCAATAAGGTATAAACTGATGCTACAGTCATTTACCCAGTGTCATCTTTACCAGTGTCTTCTTTAACCATTTGAAGTCTTTATTCCCTTGTCATAAATAGTCAAAATCCGAGAGTAAATTGAAATATTCCCAGGGCAGGAAGGGAAAGAAACGTCTCACAGACAAAGTTTTATCACGTAAGCCTCAATTCCACTAGAAAATTAAGCTAGAAATAAGAATGAGGTCTTCAGCAGTTTCCCTGTAATAACTACATTTAGAAGCCATAAATACAAAGGAGAAACAAGAAGAATTTTACATAATTGACCAAGGAAACATGATGTGATGAATTCAGCTACACAGCCCATACACCCAGTTAGAAGTTTGGTAGGAAAAGTTCTCTCAAGTTCTATTCACAATTGTATATTTCAGAGCCTTTCATTGCAAAGAAACCCAGTATTTGCTATAATGAGATTATGGAAAGTTTTATGTGTACTGCAAATCTTAAAGCAAGTCATGAAAGTTAGCATGCCATCTTCTGCTAATTGCAGCATGAAGGACTTGATGGACACCTCAGACATCACTGCAAGCACAGCTACTCAGCTTTGTGAAGGGAATACTTTGTTAAATATTTACAGATGTGGCAAACAGTGTAGAATGAAACTAACTTTAAAATATAAAATTAATCCAAATTCCTTTGCAGGAAGAGCTAAAAAATATAGCATTGGGAATTACTCCACTGTTATTTTAGCAATGGAATCATTTGAAACTGATTTCCTAATTGATTACACAGATATTGAGATATATATAAGACAGCTTACACACTGATCTCTATGTACAGTAGTCTGAAGTTCTTCAGCAGATCTGGGTGATACTGTTTCCTTGTTTATGCTCTTTCTGGCCACGGACATAATGGCTAAGCCTCAGTCTGTTAAAGATGTAGATGACGCTCGCTGGCAAGGCCAAACAACGACAAGGTCAAAAAACGACAAGAGCTGGCAGGGTGTATGTTAGATCCATCTGCTTAGGCATATACACAAATTATTTGGCAAGGCATGGATAATATCACAGCAATTTTGGATCAGATAGCTTTTAGATTGCCAGGTGGAAGTCGAAAGATTTTTATCATCTGTTGTTCACAAAAAGGCTGTGACTCCTCCTTCTGAACGCAGACCTTGCTATAGACATCCACGCCTTGGATGCCTCTGGGTCAGGGTACTCACAGTGGTGAGGGGCTATTTATTCCTCTTTAGTCATCTAAAGTCATTACCCCAATGGGGTAATAAAAATGTAGCTTCTCTGGATTGCTGTTTACAAGCCAATTAATTTAACATGAAAAAGTAATTAATTTCATCCATTGCTAGTATTGAAAAAAGTTTCAAAGTAAATTTGAACTTACCTAGACAATTCTGATTTCTTTTTTTAGTTCAGTATCATTGTTTATACAGCTGTACTTACATTGACACAACAATACAACAAAAGAGTTGCCAGGTGCTCACAAGCATCATGAGAAATACTATTTTCTGAATGGCACAGAAGTTAGATTATGAAAAGAAGATACACTGATATCTGTTTTGTTGCTGCCATCCCCTGCCCTTTGGCTGATTTAAACCCCTCTGAAAACTTTCACAGCGTTAGTGTCTGAAGTAAAACTACAGATAAGAGTTATTTATACCCCACCATCTTCAGCACTGTACAGTTATCTTCTATGCCAGTCTAGCTTCATCTGGCACCTGATTAAACAATAATTAGGCATGGCAGCAGCACTTCTTAGTGACTTTCTTGTCCTTGTTAATAAATCACAATTGTCAATTTACAACAAATTAGGTGAACTCTGCTCTCTTAAGCCTCATTTTATTTAAATCAGAAAGATTTATGATCCTCCAGGGTACAATACACCTTCCATTACCTCTGTAGGTAGTAATCAAGAATACGCCTGTCAAAGTCAAAGTGCAAGGATTCATCATATTATTTTTTAAAAACTCTGGTTCTTCTCCTATGGGTATGAAATTTAATTCTCAGTGGACATCTGAGGTTTATTTTGCAATTATATTCATTACCACGTAAATCCTGATTGTCCTTCTAAACCTCTCCTTACATAAGCACTTTGGGTTTCGATGGTCTCTTGGGTTTTTAATCAATGACAGAAGGTATGTCATTAATCTATCACAGAGTCGATTCACATAGCACATATCTGAGCTAAGTCCAGAGGTGCCAAACTGGATGGGGCAGATGCTGTAGAGCTTCCAAGGTTACTTGATCAACTGGCTGATGCAGAGCACTGTGTGAACGTTTGGGGAGATGTAGAAGAAAATTAGGGACACTGAAAATAGTTGATTTTGCCCAGGTTTGCCTCTGTACATAAAATTCAATGCAAAATATTTGATGTAAAAAAGATATTGAATGTTTTATATGTAGTTCCTACTTCAACCAATATTAATGAATGAGAACAATGTTTTCAGTACCCTCAAAACACTTAAGGGCGTATTTATTTTAAAATACATGTTGCAGCAACAAGAAAACTTTCCCTCTCAGGCTATCAAAAGCCAGTGGCTCTTTTTTTTTAAATGTGAACACTGTAGAGAAAGTTACAAACACTGGGATATTTGCACAGAAAACATAATTTGCATTAATAAAAAATAAAAATATAGCTGTTGTCTTTTAAACTTACTGCTCAAGGCAATTAACCTACGCCTAACACTTAAGCTGGTGAATGCAGACTGCGCGAGAGAGGAGGGACACATTACATGCAGGAACCCAGCGAAACCTAACTTGAAGCAGGGCTTACGTGATTAAAAAATCTCCCCAAAGAACTGACTAGATTTCTAAAATAACTAGAGCTAAAGACACTGGAAGAGTCACAGCCCATTTGAAGAACCTTTTGCTGGTGTATCCCTGTCTGTTAAGGATGCAGGGTTTTGGTGTGGAACAGTTCTGTACTGATAAAAGGTCTCATGCTGAAATAACATGTTATATCAGCAAAAATGCCAGTATAATCTGTTTTGCTTGCGGAAGCTGTGTAAAGCCTCCCCTACAAGGCTCGCCAGTTCAGAGATACCAGCAATCCTTTCTGGCATAAACCAAGACTGTAATTTGATAGTGGGTTGAACTGTGACAGGTAACTCAGGCAGGCAGCAATGTTTTCAGAAGCAAACATGCAAATGACTTTTTCAGACTACTACAGAATTCAAGCATGCCCACTATGATAATGAGGAAGAGCACAACGTTTATTTCAGAGATGCTCAGAAGTACGAGGAGGGAACTCCTGGGGAGCCATGGAGACAGGCGCCTGCCCTGCACCAGCTCGGCGCTGGAGCCTGACACACTGTCCGCAACTGAGTGCAGAGCGCTTTGGTACAACTTTACCTCCAGTGTACATGCACTTGCCCCTACACAGTAATCCACTAATTCTGAAGCTAGTCTGGCATTATATAATTTCTATTAACAGGAGAGAGTTTACTCTCGCATGATAACGAACGTTTTGTTTAAGCTTAGCCTGCTTACACCACCTTCCCCAATTCCATCATCCCCAAAGGAAAGGAGAAAATAAGGCAATTAACCTCCTGGGACAACCTCTGTTCATGTTCTTGGACAACAAAAGAAACCCAAAAGCCATATTGTCAAGTACAGTCAATGCCAGGAAAGCCTCAACGATAATAGATGACAGACAATCACAAGAAAATCTAACAATAAGGATTTTCAGCTGTGACCAACTACTTCAACTGATTCAATCAGGCAGAAATGGTGGGATACAGAAAATTAAGAGCTGGTTAAAGAGAACTTGATTAAGGAGAGTTATAGCAACCAGCAATCACCTGAAAGACAGACAAACCACAGAGGAAGAAAAATTACTATTTAGTGTAATAGGACCAGGCAAACATAAGAACAAGAGCCTGAAATTCAGAATAAACGCCAACAAAAACTTCTCCTTTACCCTGGGCAAAGAAAGATTGGAAGCCTGGTCTCTTAAGGAATTTAGAACAGAAAAACAGTAGTAAAAAAAAAGTGTGTTTGGGGGATAATCGACATTGACAAAAGAATGAATATGACGGTGCCCACCTGTGGGTATGGCTTACTATTCACCTTAACTGCTCAGCTACTTCTCCTGATGCAGCACTGAACAAACACAGCAAATGCCTGAAGCTGCTCAACATCTGCTTTCTTGCTGGCCTAACAAAACTGGAAATACTTCTTCAGAGTTGGCTGTATTGTTAAGAGCCCTCATTAGGGCATGCCACAATCCATTACTATGGTTTTTACAGGGCTTGCGGTGCGTGTACGCGTGCCTCACCACCTTCAGCCAGCAACTGTGGCAGTAAGCCCTCCTTAAGCCTTTCATTTTTATGCTCTTCTAGATGCAAATCTCCATTTTCTTTAGACCTACTATGACAGAAAAGGGAAAAAGAAAGAAACACAAGTCTAACTGATGCATAGTAAGATTTACAGAATGAGCACACATCAGCTGCACTGATATCTGCAGCTTTTTTCTGCCCTAGGAGCACTGTATGAAACTATAACCACCTACTGCTGACCCTGGTGTTTGCCCCAACAATCCATACACAAATATACATCTACTCATTTTACATGGCCACCCATTACCTCTCATCCCTAAAGGCTTTCTGCTTTATTTTACTAAGAGTGGAAAATGCTTCTTCGACATTCATGAGTAAGTATTTTAAGTATGGTTAAAACAAACAAACAAACAATAAAACACCCCAGATCACACAAACACATGCTCCAGGAGTATTTATCAGAATGAAAGTTGAAGGCAGAATCACCTCACACACAGTATTTTGTGGCACCGATTTCTTCATATGAAAACTGGGAGACGAAATAAGCCAAGACAGAGTAACATGTGAAGGCAGAAACATTTGCTCTCCCGTCTCACGTGGATGAGGGCAGACGAGGGTTTAAGAGAGCTTCTTCCCATTTCTCCTCCTTTTGCAATTCCGTCTTGGGGATTTATTCGTGCACTGGCTGACGTATGGGGACTTATATTCATATGTTAATAGATCCAAAGAAACAAAAGCACAGAGTTACATTTCCGAACAGTATTAGCCTAACAAACTAGGCATGGACCCTCCCACAGCTGGCACGCATCAGCAGCCAAACCCTACGCTTGGTTGCATTCATATAACCCCACCCAAATCAGCATACTGAAGTGAGAAACTGGTCCCCTGGAACAAACTTGCACTGTCTCGGCCTTGAGCTGTAAGAGCTGGCCAGAATATCTGTACATGAGCAAACACTACCATATATACGTTTTAAGATCAGTTCTATGTTGAACACTGCTAAACTAGCCATTATTCTGGGGCTCTGACAGATTAGTCACATAACGCTACAGAAGTACATCTACACCACAAAGCGCAAATACAGCAAACTTCATTTGCCTGTGCTCCAGGGAAATGCAAGGCCACGTGCACCCTCATGGGCGAATGATACCGCCAGTGCAGCACTGAGTCCATGCGGATGGTATGGGGTCTGTACCGATGGAACCTGCTTATTAGCCCTGCCCTGAGCAGTCACAGCTTCTGCTCAGGTACATAGCCCCGCTCAACATTATAACATTAGTTATAGCTGTGGCCAACATGTGACGGACAGGAATCCCGCATATCCCAGACATACTTTGTTCTGAGATTCTCAATTTCTAACCCTGTTTTCAGGGATGAAAAAGGCGCAGGGGGCGGGGAGGAGGAAGAGCCAAATTCCTAGCAGAACTTTGGAGCCAGCTTCCTCACTAAATATCATTCTGGCTTCACTATAATGCCTCCCACCACAAGAGTCTGGCTGCAAAGAATGCTGTCTCTCCAAAGCCCAAGAGCTTTACCCAGGATTTTTCCAATTGTATCTGTCATTCTGGATGACTGGTGAAATTGCTTGAACCCTCAAGATACTGCAGTGCTGCTAGAAAAGTCAGGACACTGGCTGAACTCAACCAGGAGGTGAATAATAGAGTTGGATAAAATTTACAGAGCAACTCTACCACAGACACGCATCAGCATCTGTTGCCTGAAGTGTGGGACATGCGCTATACTAATTTTACCTATCTTCACTTTCCATTTAGACAGCTTTTGGTAACAGCAGAACCCAGAGTTGACAAACATCCTGCATCCCAACTGCTCAGGCTCCCTATTCCTCTGAGCAATCAGAGAGGCTGCGGCAATGCCTAGGCAGGTACCAAATTTCATATTCCAGGTTGTCAATGTTCTTTCATTTCAGATTAAACACAGATGTATTTTAAACTCTCTTTCCTCAGTTCTGCAAATAACTGTGTTTGGAAGAAAGAAAATTATTCTCCTTCATTTGTTGTTACTTCAGTTTTAAGAAAAAAATTAGGAAAGACATAAAAATTAGCCAAAAAATCCAAACAGCAAAATGCAGCAACAATCCAGCAACAGCAAAATACACTGACTGCTGGTTTCACTAACCTTAGTTTTTACTACAGCTATTCAAGTAAATCCTTTCTCAATGGCTTATTGATTGCAAGTTTGATTATTCTCTTGAATTCTAACATGCGTAGACTTGATTTTACAATATCAATGGGAATACATAAAAGCCACACACTCTGCAGGATAAATGAATTAGTACGGTACCGTTATCTATTTACCAGCCACCAGCTGCACTCACACACACTTGCACTGCAGGTGGCCAGCAGCATTTAAAGCAGAAGAAAGCTTCATTTCTCTACTTGTAATCGTACTTCACAATCTAAACCACACACATTATTTAAATAATCTTTCAAAGAACGCTATGTCCCCAAAGAACAACGGAAAACCCAAAAAAAAAAAAAAAAAAAGGCTGGATAATTACACCTATGTCTGTGTTGAATATGAAAACACAAGTTTCATAACATTAATAGACATTTCCTGCCACCCTGGAGCTCAAGCTTGTGCAGCCCGCCAGTCGCCATAGGTGGCGCTCTCACACCATCTCCCACCGTCTTTGGGGCTTTGTCCCCAAAGAACAACGGAAAACCCACTGTTTCAACCACGGTTTATCTATAGCAAACACATTCATCACCCATTTTGAGGAAAGAGCAGCGGCAAAGACAGGTATCAGCACGTAGCCTTCCCCATTCCGAAACGCGCAATCTATGTATCTGTCACCAAACACGCCTGCCCGGCCCACTGGCCGCTCAGCTCAGGTGGGCCATCAGTTATCTCACACCCATCATGGGCAGCATTACACATAGCTAAAAGCCCCACAGGGTATGCGTTCCATAGCAAAAATAGTTTTGTGATCATGAAAAATAAGAGATTGAGCCATCATCAGTGGGATAGTGAAAAATAAAACTACAGGCTTTTGCAACTACAGTTAACTTGTAGAAGTTCCCGATTCCATCAGGCACCAGTTTGGCAACTGGTAATGTCGGTGGCTTTCTGCTTGTCGGCCTACTGTTTTTTTTCTGAAGGCTAGCATGAGGATAAGAACCCCAGAAAGCGGTCTCTGTCTGTCTGTCCCTTTTCAGGGAACATTATAAAGCCGTCAGCTCATTTGAATGAGCTCACATTTGAAAAAAGGGTGGGTTTTTCACTTTATTGATGCACTCTTCCACACAGGATTTTTTCAAAATCTACATCAAACAAGGAAAAACAAATGCTGAGAGGGCAGATTTAGGGCAATTTATCAAGGTCTGGGAAATAGCTTCCAGATGGATAGAGCTGTTTGGTGCTGGCTGGTGAGAAGGAAGCAAGGTATTGTTATTGAATTAGCATGAATCTCTGGTGGAGAACCGCGTGGTAGATAGAGTGCTCCTTTCATATGGTTTGCATTTGGACCTGTCAAATTTCATTTTTATTCAAAAACCTGTGGTAAAGACACACAGTTCTTTTTTGCTTATTAAATTTCCACCAATTCTCCCTGTACTGTTACCCAGTCAGTATTTTTAAACTGCGCTAAGTGCCATGCCCGGGTCTGTTTGCTCTTTGCCATGCTTGGGTGAGAGTTTGGTGTTTGCAAGCACACAAGTGGGTTTAGGTTTTACATTCACACACTGAATGTCACCTGAGAAAGTGTGAGAGAGAGGAGAAAACCTGGATGCTCTATGAGATGTTTAAACCGAGTCACTTCAAGAGTTTATCAAAACTTTTCTAAGTAAAACTATGCATACTGTGCTCTAATGTACACTAGAAAGTGATTGCTAATATAACTAGAGGATTATTCTTGATTATTCTTGTCAATAAATCCTCCCTTTGAAAACGCGTCCTCTAGCAGTATAAATGCATCTATACTAGTGCATTTGCTAATACAGAAATACTATATATATAAAAAAAGAAGAAATTAAGAGGGAAAAAAAGATGCACATAACAAACACATTTCTACTTTGAACTAACTGGGTATCTGTTCCACGATATGTGCCTTACAGTGTAAGACATCCACAAAGATTTATGCATTTTCCTGCTAGCTTTGAAAGCTTTTACTTTTCAAGTTATCCTAAGAGTCGTCTAGTCCCACCTGAAGAATTGAACCTAGTTTATGTTAAACGTCAAATTAAAATGACAGTTCTATTAACCTGAGGAGATAAACTGCCACAGTTTCCCTCATTTCAAAGACAAATCTATTGTTACCAAGTAGTTAGTTTCAGTTGAAGGAATTTTTGGCGATGTGGTCTTTTAAGATCCTAGAAAAGTTGCTGGTTGATATGCCAATGGGTGGAAGGATTTTTGATGAGAGGAAATTCCCAATGGCTTTTTCAATTATTTAGGAGAATTATTATTCTTGAGTATCAAGCAAGTATTTCACCACTGGGGGGAAACAGAAGAAATAAGCTTTGCATCTTCCCTTTTCCAGTGTTTCAGGGATCTACCAGAATTACTCTGTTACCATCTGGGATGTATCCTAGGCAAACAGAGTAGGGAAATGGTGAGATCATCAGAACCAGCTAATTCCTAAATCCTACCTGAAATGTAAGACATGGATACTTGCGCTTACTTCCCACACATATGTCTGGTTCTGTCTTTCTTATTTTTGTGTATAGTTCTTATTACTCTGTGTTTTATGAGCATCTGCTTCAACTGACCAAGACTCTGTAAGAAATATCCAACGAGGCAAATAAAATCCTGGTCTACAGGATGCAACCTACTTCTTTGGCCATAACATCCGATCCCCCACAGGCTGTGAACAGATCATATGCCTCATTTATTACTTATCCTGAATCTTTCAGCTACTGACTACTGAGCTAGGTTACCAGTTGTATCAACTCCGAACCAAGGCCTTGGTAGCCTTAAGCTCTCATGATGCGGTGTTAACAATGGGAGTTATATATCACAACCGAAGAAACTGCATTCCTCAATGACGTGATTTTCCAGCTTTCAAATGTTAAGAAACTGACAGTGTGCTCACAGCGCTTGGCATCTACTGGATTTCACATTTGCATATCACTCTATGGACATCAGTGCCCAGAAGTCAGAGACAGCTGAGCTACTGGTTGTGTCTAATCAGTAATCCCCGTTCTGCTAATCAGTCTGTGCGAGATGGATGTAAGCTAGCAAGTATCAACATTCTGTCACTGTGGACTAAACTGGCCCTTATTTCTCATCTGGACGGCCTCCCCTTTGGCCTGGCAGCCTATGAAATGGTTATCTTGTTGCTGGCAAGAGAAAAGAAATGAAAAGCAAGACAAAATCAACTTGTCATTTCATATGGATGTCTACATCACAGAATCAGAGAATGCCCAAGGTTGGAAGCGAGCTCTGGAGATCATCTAGTCCAACCACTCTGCTCAAAGCAGGGTCAACTAGAGCAAGTTGCTTAGGCTGATCTGTATAGTCACGGCACAGAGAGAAAGAAACGCCTTTCCTATTGCACAGGGTAAAATTTGTAGTGGGGTGCAGCTGAATGGTCACAGACAATCTGCTCGAGTCAGGGATCTTTTGAGCTCAGTTGCCTGTAAAATTGACTTCTCATGGTACAACAATTACGAAAACAGAAGGGAGGGGGAACACGTTATTGCTTTTCATTAAGTTCATTTGTAGTCATACCTTGAAGCCAAAAGGGCAAGTGCATTGATAAAACTCCACTGGATCATTGTTGCACGTCCCATTGTTCTTACATGGATTGGAGAGGCAGGGGTCACACTTGGACACAACACTGATATCTACTGGCTCTGGAAAGGCAAAACACAGTATATTAATAGAGAACTGGATTACAAAATTAATACTTCCCGTACTCACACATACATTTTTTCCTAATGCAGTATTCACTCTGCATTGGCACAAATGCACATGCTGTGGGTGCAACTTCACACACAGCATGGGATTTCCAGGGATTAGAGAGATTTTAAGTACTTAAATCAAGTGCTAGGCAAGTTTCAATGATGCTTACGTTCTCCTGGACATGCAAACATCAGCTCTGAAAAAACATGTTGAGGATCTCCAGAGAGCGGGCTTATATATATATGGCTTTCAGCAATTTTTCCTTCTCTCAGTGCTGGAAATTCTGCAATAACAACCCCTAGGGAACTATAACATGACATTTCTATGGCTGGTAACAAGAATGAAAGTGCAGATGCAACAGCAGAAATGAAAAACATACATAAGAAAGATTTAGTTAGAGGCTTATGGGAATATTTAGGTGCAAAGTGTTCTACCATCCTTAATTTTAACAGAGTTCAAAACTTATTTTCTTCCTGTTCTGCCCAGAAGAATAATTATCATCATTCAGCTATCTCGGCAAAATGCAACAAAGACAAATATACAAAGATGGAAATGTATGCAGGAAAATATACATGGCCATATTTAAATAATTTAATAAACCACATTTTTTAACACAACTCATCCAGAGAAGAAGTGATGCTTTTTGAAGAGCAGGAAAATTAACATAGACCAAAACAATAATAAGTACATTGGGGTACCAAGTCAATCAGTATTTTATTGTTGAGATTTTACAGAAAACCAATTTAGTCAGTTAAAGAAAAGGTGATTTTGAAAGGGCTAAATAACGAATATTACTGACTTAGCAGCTTTTACAAGTAAAAAATAAAACCTAACACTTTAAAAGGCCTTAAATTACATCAGTCAGTAAAGATCCTAAAATAATTTTATTCAATTTTTAAGGAAATACATTTTAAAATAAATTAAAATTGGCCCTGTGCTAGTCAGAAGTGGGAACAGAGATTCTGTTATTGCACAATAAACGATAAGAAAGAGGAAATTGTGAAACATCCTGAAAATGAAGAAAGGAACCTTATACTTGATGTTCAAGAGAAGGTGGAGCTGTAGAAGGTTACCAAAACTAGGGATGAAAAAATCCCTTCCAGTAAAGGATTTGCTTTGGACCATCCGGTATGAGATACAAACCTTTATTATTAACTTTGAATACCTGCACAGCACCAACAGGGGGTAGGAATATGACAGAAATGGGTACCAAGGAGTTTCAGCTGAAAAGGACCTGCAGTGTAAAGGCTATAGCCTGACCCTATACTGATGGTGGTGTTTATCAGCACCACTGACTGCAGAGTGCAACACGTAATAACGAGGACAAAATACACAAGAAGTAACAAATCAAAAAAATGAAATAAAAGACTGTTGTCATCCCCTTCTATCTTTGCATTTATGTCTAACTAAATGCCATACATGTTTTTAACTTGAAGTTAGGACAGCAAGAGGAAATAATGTCTGAATTTCTGGCACCAACGGGGTGGAATGCTATATATCTGAGCTACTTTTGTCTTGAAGGTAGAAGGTATGAAGAATACATGAAGGTAGCTCCTTGGAGAGCTCATAGACAGGCAGCAGTGCTGCTCTTCTAGATTTAGAGGTCACTATGCCAGAATTTGTTCTATTATTTATTTATTTCATAATACACACGCGTACATTTTCCATTTATTCCTATGGCACAGATCAAAGCTAATCAATGTAGGAACTAATACGAACAGTGTTAGTTCCTAGCAGTTAAGTAGTTCATTAGTTTGCCCTTGTGGATTTGATTTACAAATCCATATACCAAAATGCCCTCAGCCCAGCACATTCCTTTCCTCTACTGCATAACTAGGAGGGCAATTTAATAAAAAGCAGAGCTGAGTTTGCATGACTTGCACATTACATACTTTTATTCTCTTGGCTCTGCTGAGACATAACCTTCTGCTCAGTCACAGGCTAAAAACATAATTTTAACAAGAGTAAGTTAAACTCTACTTTTTAAATGTAAAAGTTACTGCAGGTCACAGAGGACATCTATGCACTACCTTTATCCAAGCATCTCAAAGTAGCAAGCTCAGCAGGGGCTGACGTCTGCAGCAATGACGCAGGCTTTTGGGGGAGCAGGGGCTGAGCCCACCCTGAGCTCCGTGCCAGCAGCACTTGGGCTCAGACTGAACCGACACAGGCAGAAGTACAGACATATCCTCTGTGTCACCCCACAGACAGTCTCGCCCTTCTGCTGAGAGGATCCTGTCACAGCTATAGCTCAGCCATGAGAGGTGCAGCTGCAGGACAAACCGAGGCCACACCGTAACCTGTCACAGGCCACGCATGTGGCTGCAGCCCAAGGGGAAACCCGCACTTGACATTGTAAAAAATCCCATTGCTTTACCATAAAAGAACATTACTGAAGTCCAGATAGAATAGCATGAGCCTTTGGATCTTAAACACGCAGATGGGAAATGGGTTCAGTTAATACTACCAGATCATGCCTTCTTTTTCAAAATACACGTATTGTGATGAGAAAAGGTGAATTTTGCTAGGGCCTGGAGTTCCTTGGAGTATACTGCCACTCACTCAGACCACCAACAGTTTCTGCTTGTCCAAAGACCACCTTGGAATCAACACTTTTTTCTCCTTTTCTATTCAGATAAAGCGAGCCATGGTGACAGTTGGGATAGTAGAATGCCCATCAGCTTTCTAGTGGACCAAACTAATATTTACATAAAAACCATACAGCTGGTTTTAATGGTCTGGCTCACAGGTTTACTTATCTCTTGCCCAAGAGTCGCTTCCTTAGTTTTGAGAGAAAGTAAGTGTAACTATTGATATATCACAGTTTCAGAATGAAGAAGTCATCTAACTTCTCTTTACGGATTAATTTTCGGACCCTGTAAATATGTAAATACGATCATTTTCTTTGTTTCACTTTGTGTGACCAAGTACATTATTTGGTACTTTTAGTATTTAGGGTATATTTCTACTTCACATTTGAGAGACTATTATACAGTCTGTAGATCTGTAATTATAGTCAGAGTTCTGATAGTTTTGAGACTGACATTTCAAAGTAATTAAATTATAAGGTTACAGTTATTAAAAGTATATTTGAAGGGAAATAAAATTTAGCTCAGGCTTGGGAATCTGTGTTCTAAACCCACCTCAACACCATCATTTGTTTGTTCAGCAGTTTAATCCCAGCCTCTATAAAATAGCGCTGCCGAGCAGTACGGTAAATGTGCATGGCACTCTGAGACAGAAAAACAGGCTTTATGCCCTCATTTCCATTTCTAACAGAAGCTACTGACGCATCTTTTCCACTATTAATACTGCTCCATCTTCACATACTTGCTGGTAACTTAAGTGACCCTCCAAACCTTTTTTTGCAATAAGATCATACAGGTATATGCTAATCTACATTCAGTAATAAGCTTCTTTATCCACGAAAAAGCGTGCTCCTTATCATTTGTCTAACTGCTCTCTAGTGCAGCATACTCCTATCACTGACTACCTCTAATCGTTAATAGCTGCACCTCAACCCTCTCCCGAATGAATGTATGCTGTATTCAGATATGAAACATTTTCCATAATCTACAGTTTCTGACACAGAGTTGATGAGGACAGTTTGCAGATCTTCAAATGAAAATGTACTTTTGGTAAATATTTGTTTCTGAGAAGAACTCTCAGTTTCTCAGTCTTCAAGTAAATGTACATAATAACAAGAGTGCTCTATATTTTTAAAATAACTCTTATTTTACTAAAGTTTTCTGGGGTAGGTACAATGCCAAAACCAATTTATTTGCTCAAATAAGTTCTAACAACACCGTATATGCTAACTTGCCATTATATAATGTGGTGTGAGCAACAGGAATACCAACTCTTCTGAGGTTTGCTGGTTTTCCTTCCAGGGGTGCAGTTAACTGCGCTTTGTGGAAGAACAGTCAAGAATGCAGCTTGAATGTAATGCGATGGTTCAGAAAACGAAAGCCAAACCCCACTGCCCCTCACACTCACTTTAAAACCAAACAGCTTCCAAGAGTATAAGCACTGCATATGAGGAAAAGCAAGAGGACAGAACAGAGAGCCTCCCAGTTTGCTCCTACCTTTGCACTGGAAGTGGTGAGTCGGTGTTGTGAGCAGCAGCCTGTCCACCATGGCGTCAGGCCCGCTGCAGCGGGCTATCCCTGGCTCTTTGTACCCTGCCTTCACCCACTCGGAAAGCCAGCGGAGGTTGCAGTCACAGTGCAAAGGGTTGGTACCTAGAGCCCTAGGGGTGTAAAACAATTAACAGCAGTTATTTTGGCTTGCAAGCAAAGATAATATCCCTGATCTCATTGAGGCACATTTTATTCCATGCCTTTTAATGCCTTTCTTTAAAATGTGGGAAAGATCTTCTGAGTATTCAGGAAGTCTTTTAGATTTATCTCCTCCAGTATTCCCACTCTCTTCCTTTCTTCCCATGATAAGTTAGGGAGGTTGTATAAATACCTAACAATGAATCGCTTTTTTCAAACAATAAATCACTTTTTCAAACAATTGTGCTTGAGCAATGTCGCCAGACATATTGCTTTCATCAAATTTATCACGGTGGTTTCTTTTAAGTCTTTGGCCTGCACAAACATATTCTAACAGTGAATTGTGTAATTTAGTTTGGATCTGACAACTCATGTTAATGTCTCCTCACTAGATGAAACATACACACAGAGGACACCCCTGTTTTCAAAACTGCAACCTGGTGTCTGCTAAGTTTATTTCTGGCTTTGAAAACACATTTGCTGTTTAACCCATCACTTGAGTTAGGTCATATGGTTGAAGTAGATGCACTCACATAGTGCAATTATAATTCACAGAACTTTTTCATTATTCATGGCAATCTATCCAAAAGAAAACAAACCTTTTAACCTTAGATTTAGATGCCTCTTGACTAATTTATACTATTTTTTCTCTTAAAGAAAGTGTCTTTTCAGGCAATCAGTCAATTACAAACACATTTCGGACTTCAGAAAAGTCAGTTTAAAAACAATTAATTTTTGAAAGTGTGAAGAAATGCATGTTGAAAGTCTGAATTTATTTTGCTGAAAGTAAATGTAAGGCTTTAGCTGTACAACACCTGAATTGCCAAGGGAAGAAAATTAACTAAATAAAGATTAGCATAGGGAAGAGATACTAAAGAACCAGTAATTCAAACTGGGTTTTAGACTACACTATTTCTGCATATGTTAAGCGCTATTTTTAAGATAGTATTTTAAACTTGAGCTTCTTTCAAATATAAACATATCAGACAGGATATTAAGATAGAAACCTCAGTAAATTTGTTGATACGTTTCTATTGGAGTGACTAATGAACCCACTGTGCCCTAGACAGATTCATAATGAGAGTTCATAGGTTCAAACCCTGTCTAGGGCTCATTCATCAAAATTAAATGTGTACTGCAGCACAGTATTAAAAAATATCCATCTATTCCTTCTGTAAATCCACTGCTTACAATGGAAAAAAACTACTGGGTTGACTTTTTGACCCTGTAACTGCGATCAACTGGCTCACTTGTCCAAGGTCAAGCAAAATGCAGCAGTGAAAGCTGGACCGAGAAATTAACTTTAGCATTGAGCAACTGCCATATATAAAATGGGAGTGGGAGGACAACAGAAAGCTAGTTACCGTGTTAATTAATCTTCATAAACTACATTAGAAATAAAGCTGCTCTATAGACACTAGGAAAGATTACCAGTAACATCATTGTACAGCTGCAGAAATTACCACATGTATCTTTCCATTTTTTTGTTTGAGATTTTTTCCTCTTTTTTTTTTTTTTTCTTAATTTCCAGGAATTATAATGAATTCTTGTATTTTCATTCATGAGCTCTAACATTCTCTATTTCTTTACCCATTATAGCAAAACATTTCCAGAAGGTAAAAATATCTTGTGCTGTAATGAAATACCACCAGCAGCATTTTCAAAATGTTGTGCAGATATTTCTGTTCAGGCAGTCTTGGTTTTTTTTGAGGCAACTTACAACAAAGTCAATGAAAATAACACTAGACATGATAATGTGGAGAAACAGGGGAGGGGACAGCTTATTTTTATAGGTAACTAACATAAATTTGAGTAAAGATGAGATGATTCAACAGGATTAGAATCTGAGCTGTTTACTGAAAATATGCGCGACAGAAATGCCTGCTGTACACAGCATCCATTACCAAGGGTTTCTCTGGGGAGTCCCTGGAGTGCCGCGGGGTCACTTTATATGTGGGCAGTATTTAGGAAACTGAATCAGTTACAGAATTGTGTGTATTGGTGAATGGTGAGGACAGCAAATGCAGGAATTGACCTAACTGAGAAGATTTGGGGTTCTTTATTAATATATGTATTAATATATAAATATAATATATAAATATATAAATATATAATAAAGTATTAATATATGTGATCCTTCAGTAGTGCTGTAACATTTTTATCATTGCCCTGGACTAAATAAGTTTGTAGAGGCATGGATTAAATAGACCATGATATGCTTCAAGCAAATAAAGGAATAAACAGTAAACAAAACCAGTGTGTGTATACCATATACAAACCTTCCTCTGCCTTTAGTGAGATATTTGAGCCACAGTTTGTTATAACAGTTACATTACAACAATATGATGTTTACATTGTAAAGGAAATTTGGTGAACATTTTCTTGCAGACTTTAAACAGCTATGGAAAAAGTGATTGAAGTGTCTAGATCTCAGTTTTATTCTTCCAATTACAAACCAATTTAAAGCTATTACAAAAGACTCTGACTAAAATCAAGTCTTTTCGATGCTACACAAATACTTCTTTGCAATTCTAAAGGTTAATTTGACCCCCTCCCTCTTCCTCCCCCCAAAACCGCACTGATGCAGAAGGTCCAGGCTGACCATCCTGCTCAACACCTTGGCAGTCAGCTTTCTCCAGCCACAATACCAATCCTACTCTTGGCCACACAGCTTGTAAATTTAACGTAAGATTTTGTTCTCCGTGCATTATGAGTTTGATGAGTAGCAACCCCTTGTATCATTTTCAAAATTATTCCAAGTGCATGCTTTCTCTTTGAAGATCTACATATCAGAAAGAGCTCAACAGGAATTTATTTTCAATTATGTATGACTTCGTTTGAGTAAGCACAGCTTTTTCTGACATGTGAAGAGCAAAATCATTGTGGTTGCTAAAAGTTTCAGAATCCGCTTGAAGAAATTGGAGAGCACAATTACACTGTAAAATTCAATTGTTCAACTGTGCAAATTACACCCCAGACAGGTCTTATTTATTTTATGGATCCTATTTATTACTCTTCATTTGAGCTTTGTGTATTTTACATTTCTGGCAGCACATATATCTAAACAGATAGACTGCAGTGATTGTATTGGGCCAAAGAGTTTTTTATCACTCCCTAAGGTGAACGGTTTACCCAGGAAAATTGTATCTGCGCTTCATTTAAAGTAAACCCTGAGGAAAATCCAAACAAATGGGGCATGATATGTTTATCTCTTGAGTTCTAAAAATACCCTCAGAAGCCAGATTCCCACTAGGGAAGGTGTCCCTGCACTTCCAAAAGGAGATACAGGACTTCAGCTTAGTCAGACTTTCATTCCAAAACAACATATAAAATGACCTGACAACAGTGGGAACACAATGAAGAAATACATTTTGTGCAAACTAAATATTTTCTCTGACTCAGATACCAAGGTATCAGCTTGAAACAGAGAAGGTTGTTTCTCAGTTGAAGTTGAAATTGCCTAACGTGATGTCTGTCCCTACCGATCTGAGATACCTTCATTTTTCACCTAGAGAGAAACTGAGACAGAAAGCTGCTACACAGAAATAAACAGTCGGAAGATGTATTTGTTTTCCAGAAATTACGTAAATATGAACTGAGCCTTGTGTTCAGGTACGTGTTCTGGAGGGCATGTTTAAGGTCACAAAGAGAGAAAGAGAGAGATAAAACCTATGTTAAATGCAGAGATATAAAACCTATGTTTGTATGTCTTGACGTGTGTATACATCAACATCAACTCACATGCACGAGGGCAGCATCAGAGCAGAAAATATCTGTACCAACTTGTGAAACTAGTCACTTCACAAAATGACCAAGACATACACAGCCCTCAGATTATTTGAAGACAGTAATCAAGAAACATGCTACACAAAATTACTTTTCCTTTACACCTATCACCTAATAATGCACAGTATCACATATTATCGCAGAGAAAAACATTTTTTGTTCACTCTTTTGGCACCAACTGTTACTTCAGGTTTAATTTGTAACAATTGCAGCTATTTGTCTTTACAGTTCTTTCATCAACTGAACTGCATTTAAAAATATCTCGGACCTCCACCAATACAATAATAATTTCCTGAAATATCTGAAACATCTAATAGTTTTTGCAAATTATGGAATGAAGTATTAATGCTGTGAAATGGCCAATTTCCATGAGATTAAATATATACGTCTGAAGTAGTGATTCATCAACAAGTTCATATAGTGACAACATTTCAGTATGCAAAACATATGACACTTATTAAGCAAAGAATTCACATTTGCTTAATATTTGCTCTTTGTGGGAGGTTTCCTGTCTCACTCTCAGGCCATAACACACTCTGCATTTCACACAGACGATGCTGAAAGAACGCCTTAAACACAAAGTCCACACAAGAGGAAACTGTCACATTTGCTCATTTGGTTTTCCTTAAGAAAATATTTTGGTAACTAATAACAACAGGTTCTAGTATTTTTTTATTTGAACAGATTCACTACGAATATCCAGAGCAGAATATGGAAAATGAGCAGGAAAACCAGAAAAGTTACACAATCTGAAATTTGTAATAATATGTACTGTTTTATAAATCTGAAACCATCAATCCAACAGATGAACCCAGACAAAAGTACTTACAAATGGGACAGGGACACCAGGTCGTTGAAAGAACCTTCAGGAACACTGGAAATATCATTTCCATGGAGTGTCCTAGAAGAGGGGAGAAGCAGGAAGGTATCAAACCACAGTATTTTATCTGCTCCCCACAAGTGAAGGAATTGGTGATTAAGGAGGATATTTAATTTTGTTTCTTTGAGAGTTCCTACGAGCTTCACAACTCACGAGCTTCCATGCATTATTACTTCTACTTCTAGATGTTGACATTTAAAATAATGATACAATCGTAACTGCTGGTGAATAATGTTTTAAATTAAAAAGGTGACAGACTATTTATGCTATTAAAAGTGTATTGATGACAAGCAGACCCTCACATACAGCCCTGTATGCTTTTATAGAATCCCATTAGCTGGAAACACAGAAAAAACAGAACAGCGGAAAATAGAAACTGTGAAAGTTAAATTAAATATTGACTTCAGAGACATCCTAGGAGAGAGCAAGGGTCCGTGAGGTCAAATATATCTGCACTTTCACATTCTAGTTTCCCATTCTTACAGTAGGAAATACCTCTGTGTGTGGTTTTTTTAAAATGCATTTGATAAATGCATTTATGCTACCAAGGAAAGTACTTGATATCAGTCGTTTTAGTGCATTATCCAGCCTGTGAAAGGGAACTACGATTTTTCTAGCAGGGTTTTCAGGATCCTTGCAAAAGCGTTCTCCACTGTTTCCAGGACAATTTAAGCAGCCACTTTATCTCTTTTCGAAGAAATACATTTACGTGTGTGTTACATAGACAAGCATAAATGGAAAGATTTTTCTTGCAGCTTGCAGAGCACAATACATGTATTCAAAGTGGCAGACACCAGAGTAAGAATCATTATTTGTGATTACTTTTGGTTTTCATTGCAATTGCAACTGAAGGCCCTGCTAAAAAGTAGGGCACCACCACTAGAGGTTGTGACAGTCAAACAGAGAGGAAGAACACTTCTTGCAGCACGGAGGCTGTGATCAGACAGGAAAACATGCAGCAACAAATGAGTGTGCGGGAGGGCACAGGATGCTGGGGTGACAACTACATAAAAACTGCCCAGAAAACGCACCAGAGAGGATACACAATCATGCCCGATTGTATTTTTATAAATAAATAAAATCAGCTATTCAGCTGCAGCATCCTCTCTATCACTAGATAATTATCTGGCAAAAAATAGCATAGAGAAAAATATTTATAGTTTATTCTAACTTTTCTAGTTTGCGTGTCACTGAATATCAGCTTACTACTTCACACAGTAACAGACAGAGAGAACTCATAAGGAACCAATAGGAGTCGATTCCACTGAACCTCACTAGTTGTTTCTTGAACAAAAGTTGGTAGGAAACTTGCAAAGGAAAAAGCCATCAATATTTTAAAATTATATTTTCTTTTGCACTTCTCCCCTGAGCCGGTTCAGTTATAGCAAACTGCTGTATTGTTTATGTCCTCTTTCCCAGGTCCAGGAATTACTGTCAGTGCTCCAGACGTGTGGCAGAGGAGGGTGGAAAACAGAAACCTGCTGCATGTCAGTTTTGTAGCAGCTCTTTCACTCAGGTCAATTCTTCTCTAATTTACCTGGTGATTTGTGGAACACAGCAATCACATCATTTTTTTTATTTTTGTGACTGTACAGATGCTTGAAATGGCACACATAGAGTTTGTTTAAAATAAACCAAACATTGGGCCCATGGAAATACACAATAGCCCCAGAGAAAAATAAAAACATCTCTTTTTGCATCATTTCTTCCATTTCTCCACCCTAACACCACTATAAGGTTCACTGGTATCTACACGATGCCTTATAACTCTTATGAATTCTACCTTTACAGACTGCCTTACACCAGCGTACAAACAGCAAGGAAAGCCAAACGTGCCAGGGAAGATACACCTTGTCCTGTCTCCCGTGAGCCTGGGCCCTGCCACGGGGCCGCGAGCTTTGTGAGCGTAAGCAATGTTACCATGATCACGTTTCACAGCTGCTCATTGCAGCTGCAGTTTCTATCTTACTGTACTGCAGTTTTTCCACAGAGCATGACACCACAAAAACTACAGCTGAGTTATCCTGCTGGCATCTCTCTCCAGTTCTTGACACCACTGTACCAGAAACCTCCCCTTCCAACATCCCCATTCTGAAATTTTCTTTTAAACATACCTACGTTTTGGCTATTAATAATAATACTAGGCATATATAAGGATGGCTCTCCAAGCAATTAATCCAAACAGGAACAGGAAGGATATGAGCTCCCACACAGTTACTCCAGATAAAGCCCTCACTAATTCTGTACAGAATGACCAACTGACTGAGACATACCCCACAGCTATTAAATAAGGAGTATTTCTGTTGGTATGAGGATGCAAGATCGGGTCTGGTCAACAACTTGTCATCAAACTGTTTCCTCCTTCAGTGAAATGAGCATATTTAAATAAGCAGACACTCATACTGAGCTTATATTCTGATCTTTTAAACTACTTAAAGATGTGCAAGACGATTCTCTGAACAGACAGGAAAACTGATATTTATTCATGTCACATCAGTCATGTTTATTCTGTGAAGGGGTGCATCTGAGTTCCTAGGTGTCTTGGAAACTTCTTCCAAGAGACGCCAAAGCATGACAAAGCCATTTATCTGTAAGAAGGTAAAACGATCAAAAATATAAAACTATTTGGAATGAATGGCTTAACTACATATCTCAAACATTGAGGTATATTTCATGGATGCAAACGCTGCATTTTAATGAAAAAAATCATGTCAGCAACATCATCACCCATGCAGATAAAACAAAGTAACAAATGCTAAAAAACTTAAAGCCCACAATAATAAATAGTGGCAAGAGAATTCAACAGTGCAATAAAATCTTTTTCCTCTTGGTTCAACAACAGGAACATATACTTATACCAAAAATCCTTATAAGCAAATGGTCAAATAAAATCTTAAACATTTGGACAGTTACAGCACACACGTCGATGTCTGTGTTTTCCCTCCAAAGCACAACTTGCAGATATCCTCTTGCCTAAATACTGATGAACAGCGGGGGTAAGAATTTAAGGTGATGGAGATCTCCTCTCACAGCACAGAGTAACAAAACATGTGAATTCTTGAAATAAAAAAATTTCTTTTACTTATAATCTCACTGACTAATTATTACTTGTCTTCAGGTAAGGAAATATTTTTTTTTTGGTTGGGTTTTCGTGGTTGTTTTTTCCTTTCTATTTTTTTACTAAGCATTCCCAAGTTCTGTCTCCGAGCCCATTGTCTCATAACATTAGGTTACTATAGACACAAAGGGGATGCTTTTTCAGTAAGCAACGATCTACCCTGTAAAGACAGAAATGTGGCTAAAAGCTTGGCTGAGCTTACAAAACCACATCCTACCAAGGGCAAACACCTACAATGAACCCCGAAGGATGCCAAATCCCACAGGAACCAGCGCAACTCAGATGTCAGAGAAGCGGGGAATCACAGTGTGACTGCTCAATGCTCATAAGAGCAGAGCCTTTTACAGATTTACTGGATCAGTACAAGTAGTCATTCTGCAATGAAAAAAAACCCCAACCCAAACAAAGCCAAATAATATTTCTGTTAGGTCAATTCAGTGCAGCATCCAACAATGAAACTATATTGACCAAATTGGTTCCAATGGTGCCTGAAGAGTATTTGTGGTAGCTTTATCATCACACATATTACTATGTTTGTGTCAGCTTTGAAATGGAGTAAATATCCATTGGTTTTCAGTAAAACTAGAATATCTCATATTAGTAGAATATTCTGTAGCTCAATTTATCTTTTTTTTTTCATAAATATAACACGGAAAATTTTTTAGTGATCTGAGGAAGTATTTTTATTTCTGGACTTTGCCTCTTAATTAAATCAGGACAAAATGTCAGAAATTATAACACTGTCACACAATAAAAATAATGTTTAAAATAATCAGTTCAAGTCTACCAGAGACTTCTAATATTTATAATCACTTTGTCTTAATCTCAGCTTTTTAAATCTGTTTACTGTTAGCTTCTAAAAAGACTAGCTTTGGACAAAAAAACAAAAAAACCCCCAAAACCCCCCAAAACCAAAACCAAAACAAAAACCAAACCCACAATTTTTCACTACAATAGCTTTGGTGCAAAACCCTACCAATATCAAGGTTTGCTTATTAAAAAAATATCTTAAGACTCTGTGTTGAAATTGCTCCCCAGCACACTTTGGCTGCTTGTTACGGAGAAGCCATGTGAAGACAGAAGATTAAAAGCCTGATTGCATAAACACTGATAAATATGCAGGCTTAAACATAAACATGTTGACTCTGCAATTTTCTCAATTGGGCTTGTGTAAGTGTAAGAGAGAGAGTACAGAACCAGATATCTGACAAAGATCAATTTCATCATACATCTAGGATTATTCCGATTTTCAAATACATATTTATTTACTATAGAGAGGCAAAAAGTAAAGAAAAGATAAGGAATTTGGAAGACACAGAAGCTTGTATGAGAAGGGTCTGCTACCTTCAAAAGCATGCAAAGCCAAAGGTAATAAAATCTCTATATTCTTTTTATTAAAAAAAAAATTGTGTAAATTGTTTTGCTGATGTCTTCTCTTTTACATTCCCCTGAGAATACGGATAATAAATAACTGACAATAACAGATTTCACACTGTCACTCAGAAGCCATTTTCTCTCTGGAGAATTGATTTTTAATAACAACATAGATGACATGTGGCAAAAGTTGTAGCTGATACCAGAGTTTTGTGGGCCATAATAAATCAAATCAATCTGGAGGCTTCCAAATGCATGGAGCAGAGGCAGAGATTTCCATTTAGGCTTCATTTCACTCGTGCTGCTCTGTGCAAGACAGGGAGGGCTTCTCCCTTGAAGGATGAAGATATTTTTTTCAATTTGATTAGCAGATCATTTAAAAAAAGCCAAAAGATAACAGTTGTTACTAAAATACTGCTCTTTGTTTCTGTCCATACGTGGCCTACAAGAACAGAATTGAAAAGACAAATTGTACCTACGAAAGAGTGAGGCATGGTATATCTACACTGCAATTCAGGGTAGAGAGTCCCAAACTCGCTTTAATCAAGCTAGCTTGCGTATCAGAAGCAGGCCAGAAGACAGCTCCATATGGAATAATTTATTTGGCTATGAAACAGAATATATTCCTCTGCGGCTGAATTTCAGGACTCATGTAACAGCTCAAATGTGACCATCCTAGTGCGCTAGAAATCAGAGTCCCAAGCCAAACTTAAAACAACAAATCCAAATCACGTACCTTTCTTGTTTTTAATAATGAAAACTGGGAATCTAAAGCTGTCTTGGAAGTTAGGAGGTTGAAACCCAGATATCTATTTTACCACTCAGCCAAAAAGCATTGCCTTATTGCTTCCACAGTTGCGGTACCGCCCATGTCGACATGGAGTCAGTGCACAGCAACCATTGCTCTTTAAATTCACAGGAACTTCTGCATCTGAATGACATCTAACTTTTTTTAAAAAATAGAAAATACTAATTAATTACTAACTAATTAAAATACTAATAAAGGACACATTCAACTCCTGTCCTGACCTTTTAGTGTTCAAAGTTCTTTCTCCTTCAGCATGCTGAATAACCTCATCACAGATAAGCTATTTAATTTATTTGTTTTCAGTTTATTGTGCAAGTAATGATGACCCACTTGTGTTGCTGGGCCGTGGGGAGGAAGGTGGATTCTCTACCTTGTCCCAACAGCTGCACACAGCATCATGTGTCCGCATAAACAACTAAGCAAACCCATTCTCAGGGTTTGTTTCTGATGGGGCAGGTGGGGAGTGAGAGACAGTAAATACGAGACTGAAGCAGGAGTCAGTCTAGCAGATGCCTAAGAAAAGTTGGGGGGGGCTGCTTGCGGCAAGGAACGGGCCCACAGCCCGCACTCCATGATGATATAAAGAAGATGACTTTTAGAAGAGACTTTGCTTAAGTTGTTCGATCCAGAAAGCTGCTGAATGCAGCTAGACTGAAAAGAAAGAGTGCAGAAAAGGATCTCCAAAGAAAGAAACCACACACGTGGACATCCCTCTGAGTATGCCACCAGTCAACACGAGGCGAAATCTTATTCACAACTTAAAGAGATTTGAGACAGGCATCTCAGCATTACCTGCGCCCAGCCACTGGCTTGACTTACTGTTTTAGTGTGGGGACTTCTAACTTCCCTTCAGATTGCATTCTTTTATGTAAAAATTTGCCTGAAGAAATCTAAATTAATAGACAATACTCTAAAAATGCACATTTTCAGTAAGGGCACTGCTGCTGAAGCATCCAATGGAAACCTACACTCTAAAATATGATCAAGTTTTTCCAGACAAAGAGAAAAATC
Source organism: Charadrius vociferus (assembly GCF_000708025.1). NCBI lineage: Eukaryota > Metazoa > Chordata > Aves > Charadriiformes > Charadriidae > Charadrius > Charadrius vociferus. The sequence goes on along the minus strand of NW_009649770.1, from coordinate 388,483 downwards.
CTTTCCTGTGGGGCACCCAAACATTGCTCAAGTAGAAGAGACAGACTCTAGGCAGTCTCTTGCAGGCCTGTTTTCATGACAGTTCTTGTCCCTGAACTATCAGAGGAAAGTCATTCATCCTGCAAATAGGTGACTGCTTCTTTTCAAAGTTTAGCATTCACCTGCTCTAGTCATTACCTGACATATTGCACCTAAGTACAAGTACATTGAAGCTAATTGTGTGAAAATATTTATGACTATTTATGATCAAGTGAAAGCCATCTGCTCATTAAAAACTTCCCTGCCATCAACAGCATTCTAATAAGCTGCAACTCAGCTGCATCGAAGAAGTGGTACTTACAGCACTCGAAGAGACCTGAGCCCATTGAACGCGTAGACTGGAATGCACCGAAGTCTATTGTAACTCAGGATGCTGGGAGAATGAGAGAATGGAGTTACAACACTGTATTTTCTTTGATTATTTCACTCCTAATTCAACGACAAAGAAGCATGGAATGCCACATGCTTAAGTAACAAAACAGATAACTAATTGTTCAACACCTAAGATGATGTCTGAAGAGCGATTAAAACTGTTATCAAAACTTTGGACTACTTACAGTGTTGATAACTGAGTCATGTTGCTGAAGGTGTAATTAGCCAATACACTTATGCTGTTGTTGCTCAAATCACTGAAGAAACACATAGAGAAAATATCATTTATAGGTATGAATTGAGAAATAAGACTTTTTAAAGATTACATAATAACTGCACAAAAAAAAAATAAAAAAATCAAAGCACACCCAGACTCCCCTAAAAAGCTTCAGACTCGGAAATAGTAAGACGTATTTCCAGCATGTAACACTCCAAAAAAAAAAATAATCAGGGAATATAAGCAAAAATTTTGAAGAAGGATAAATTAATAGATGATACAAGTGTGGGTGAATATTTACTGCACCGACTGGCTTCGCAATTTATTACAGGCATACCATTTCCATATGCTCTTCACATTGGCAGCTACTAGAACAAAATTTCATTTTTTCATTTTAAAAAAAATCTTTTAGGCTCAAACAGAACATTTTGTTTCGTTGTTGCTCTCCCTTGAAAAAAAAAAATTAGAGATGTTTCCAAATAAAACACTTTTAAAACAGAGGATTCCAGTTCACATTGATTTTGTCTGAAGTTGTTCTACCCATTTGACTGGAGTATCTACAGCTGATTCAAAGTGCATTTGGAATTTTCTGATAAACAGTTCAGCCAAGAAATTTCACTCCTGTGTATTTCAGGGAGCAATTTACCGAAAAAAAAAAGTCTAGTTGTGTCTCTAGCTGTATGACTGTTCATAGCAGAAACAGCCATGCAAATTTTCATTGCCTTCGCATTATAAATACTGCCTCACCTAGAACAAATTAATGCCGTCTCATCTGTTAATGACCTTTACAGCTTTGCACGGATAAATCTGTCAAGTGAAACTGTAGCAGCCTGTGTGAGAGTTTAGTCCTCTTGCAGAGGCTGGAAGCTCCTGCAGAGGAAAGGTCTCTGGTGCTCTCAGTCACCTCGCTCTTTCTCCACTCTTTATGAACACTTATTGGCAGCAGTGGCCACTGTGAAATTCTTTTCAAATTCAAATTACAGAAGGTTTTTGAGTTTGTGGGTCCCCCGTGTGTCCTGTCCCCCCCCAGTACTAATTACTTATGTTCCACCTACAACATAGTGCAGAAAGAGTCACGTAATTTCCTTGACATTGAAACCCCGTGTTTCTTACATCAGTGTCAGGTGTCTGAAGGCGGAGAGCCCCTTCGGCACAGCAGTCAGATGATTTCCTTCCAGGTATCTGAAAAAAGTCAGATTTGACAATTACACAAACATGTTAACAAGAACTCCTGTCACTCAATCTGCACCGCGAATGAGGAAAATATAGTCAGCCACTAAGGAAATTATTTTCGATGCACTGCTTTGAAACTGTAACAGTTTTTCCTTTATAAGCGAATTATCTGACATGCAAAGCATTACAGTAGCTTATTGGGTTGGTTTGTTTGGCTTTTTTTTAAGACTTGGAATCAAATAAAGGATCTCTGGCCTACAGCAAACAGAAATGACCATTTGGTTCTTCCATGACAGCAACTGAAGAAGGGGAGAAAAATTGTATGGCTTGTGCCCTGAACTTAAAAGTTACGATTAACAAGTTTCTGTAAGAACGCTGCGCGCTGACTGACCCTGTGAGGAAAGCTGCTGTCTTGTGCATGTAAGTTCCTTGCACAGCCAGAACTGGAGGAGGATCTGCACTTCCAAGTCTCTGTGTTGCAAAAAGTCTCACATCCCAGTGCAAACACAGACATCCACCAGTTTGATGCCACATTCATTACAGCAATTCCTACTACGGCATAAACATCCTCCTCACCTTTCCTTCCTTAAGTACGCTGGTACAGGAGGAAAACTTGGTACGAATCGAAGACCAAGTACCAAGTTCTCTTTGAATATAGGCTTCTCTTACAAGCACTGAGTGTATTTAATAAAACAGCTTGTGTTTCCAGGGTAGAACTTGTTTGAGACACCACTGAAAGTGTCGTTATTCAGAAACACGAACAGTAGGGCTAAAGCCTTTTGGGATAATCCTATGTCCTCATTTACCTGGAATATAGTGCCTGTATTTTGCAGTTTTCCTCCACTGAAGAAATATGAACATTCAGTAACCAAGGGAAAAAGCCCTGAACAAATATAATACTTTCCAAAAGTTCGCCCAGAAGAGCGCATGGGCAAACTCAAAAAGAACTCAAGACCCCATGGCTGACCTGTGGTAGCAACGGGATATGGGGCTTTTCCCTTTTATTACAAAATAATGGAGGCAGAGCTGGAGTTCTTTTCCTTAACCTTGGCTTTTGGGTTAAACTGCAACCCTGGAAGATACCGAGGTAATAAGGCTGCAATGGCAACTGACTGCTGTGGTGCCAAGACACCGTCGAGGTGATCCTCCAGACAGCTGCCAGGAGCCGTATCTACCTGGGAAACAAATCCAACCTTCTCAGAAAGTACTATGGAGGAGGAAGGCATTTCTCCCTCCACAGGTGAGGATAAAAGATGAAATTGTATTTCCCTTCCTTAGAAGATACTTTGGGGGATTTTGCCTAAGGTAGACATGGGGCAATGCAATTGATATGGTATGTTTTGAAAGACAATCAAGCGTAGCCAGGAAATGCAGCCCACAAACACCAGAACACTTAATGTGCTGCTTCTACTGCTGAAAATATAATCCGATAATCATGTTAAGAATTTTTATCCCGCTCATACAATTTCCTTTTCTTTGGCAACAGACCTCCCTATTTTGCATTTACTACAGATTATTACTGTGCTGTATGTTCCCTCTCTACTTTAACTGTAACAACACAGAGATAGCTGTGTAAACTAAACCCAAGAAAATTTTCCCACAAACTTTATTTTTACATCATTTAAAAATAAAATCTATAAACACTAACAGAATTTTTACATAATACATTTTATAACTGTCACATTTTAACCCCTTCACCCCTTCTATTTTAGTATAATGCCCTCTCACCGTTTTATGCTGCTTCAGCTGTCTTTTCAATTAAACTACTCCAATGAAACTGTCCCAGTCTTACAGTTATCCGCTCTGCCTGTGCATAGGATCCCATCAAGGCAGAGTTACCTTAGAGCATGCGGTGGAGCACGGATCCTAGCAGGATCCTACCTCCTGCTAGGATTAGGCTGGACAAGTGGGACTACAGGCTTTTGAATTTTTAACCAAAAGCCAACTCCTTCCCCAATGGAAAAAACCCCATTGAACTAATTAACCTCTCCATTCACAAAGACCACAAGCATCGAGTGACAGTGTTGCAGAGCAAACAGCCCTTGCAAAGCAGTGCCAGCTGCTCTGCTGCTGCAGATATCACAAACCAGAGTATGGATTAGTTATGCCACATTTACACCTCCCATGGATATTCATATTCAGCAAGTGTAAAGTCACTTGCTGTATTTTGACTAAATTTGGTATAAATTATTTTGAAAATGGAGTTCCTTGGAGAATTCACACCATAAATTGTTAGGTAGAAGATCCTCATATTAATAACCACATATGTTACTATTTAAACAGGGCAAATCATGTCTCATTTCGCCAGCCATGGGCTGCTATGGACGCAGCAAGCCGCTGGGAGACCGCGCCTTCTCTTTCATCCCAGAAAGTCACAAATCTTAAACCCACGCATGACGGTGGGCTAAGGTTCCAGTCTTTATTCCAAATGCAAAATCCAAAGGATTTCCAAAGGAAATCAAAAGCAGGTTATGTATTATGTATTTGGAAGCTTTATATGATTTTCCTTTAGGAAAGGAGCCTCAACTCTTGCAATGTGTTGAAATCTTCAGAAATATATTCTGAGGGTATTCTCTTGTGGATCCCAATATAAAACAGCCCACAATTTGAATGAACTGATGATGGCTGGCCAAGGCTTTCCCCTCCTGCTTTGCTTTCTGGTGCAATCAAAAGTCGAGGGTGCACAATTTAATCCCGTGCCTCATTACTCAGACTAACAAGGACATGCAGACCCTGGAGTTACACTCCTACAGAAGATCTGCTTTGAATAGCTTTGAATTTGTACTGCAAGCAATTTGACGGTTATAGAGATGTGCTAACAGAAAGCTGCAGTGCTTATACCAGTGGTATAATTTCTGAACACACACAATTTTACACTGTAAAACTACTGATAATATACTTTTCATGCACGTATAACAACAATTCACCACCGTTAAACCTTTCACCACATTACACAAAGAAAGGCAGTATTTTCTAATCAAAAAGCATTCATTCTGAAAGCACAATTAAGTGCAATGAATCTGAAATAACCAGAGCTTTTAGGACATAAGAGCACACCAAGAATCGGGAGGATCCAAGATGCAGCATTTGAAGAACCCAATTGCTGCAGGCGAGCTGCTGCCCAGCGCGGGGCAGGCCTCCCTCAGAGCAGGGAGGGGATGCCGGGGCAGCAGCTCTGCACCTTGCTGGGCTGAAGATGATATACGGGGGCTGCAAAAGGGCTGCTCATAGTGAATAAGTGAACTATTCCCGAGGGTGGAAGGGCAAGAGTGCAGTTACAGAACTGTGCATATTTTTGTATATGTGTATATAGATAAAAAAAACATGGATGGAGCTACAGACCCCCTGCCCAAACAAACCAAAACAAACCATAACAGAATGATGGGAGGATTGGCTTTTTAATTCTTCTCAATCCTTAGCCAAAGGAAGATGATGCACATGGCATCTGGTATGCAAAGAAATTCTGGCATGAATGAAAAAAACGTACGTCTAATTTTAACGCTCAGAGTCAAGATACTAATATACAGTCAGAGTCAAGAGTGGGTGTCAGCTGCCTTCGTACAGACACAATGACTAGTATCCAAAACAACCTCATTTGCTTCCTAAAGTCTCTAGACTCTGTAGTTTAAATATCAGATTGGAAATTGTTTTTTACCCCATGAACGCTGCTGAGAATCCTAAAGTCTCAATAATGACGTGTAACCAGCAAGCACTTACGAGAGCCAGAATTGAAAAAAAAAACCCAACCAAGACCGTGCTCATGTTCTTATAAAATGCTACCACCCACCTACCAGGAAAGGCTTCTAAAACATGACCGAGTGCTGGAGACAGGTACCTGTTGGGCCGGGACAACTGGCACTGCAGGGCACAGCCATGCCTCCCTCCACGCCTGCACCAACCACGCCGGCTCTCGGAGCCCAGTGCCTGCAGCAGCCCTGGGGCTCATCCAGCACCTTCCACACACACTAACATCGCATATAAAAAATTTAAAACTGTGCATAAAAGATGACAGCTGTTCTTTTTCCAACTAGTCTATTTTTATACTGAAACCACTTGGATTGGAGGTGATATAACCAGCACAAGGTGCCAAAGCATCATGTAACGATTTGAATCACTTGGAACCTTTTTTGTAGTGAAATGTCTCTTCAGCCATAAAGTCAAGCTCACAGCGGCAATCTGTGCTAAGAGAAGAAACTGGAGAGAGAAATCAGTTCTCAGGCAGTAATTGAAAAGGTACAAAGCTTTTCCTTTAATTTCTTTAAGTATTTCATATAGAATGTTACATTACAAAAAAGATGATACTTGACAATTTTATGCAGCTCTAAAATTAAGTTATAGTCTAAACTTTTAATGCAGATACCCAATATCCTAGAATTTTGAGGCAAGTTTCGTTTCCTAAAAACCGTGGGCTAGAAGAGAATTGGACTGTGAAAGATGAAACATCCGCAAAGCACGAATTTTAAGAGCTTCAATTACAGTCTCTTGAGAAGAAACAAAATTCAAGTATGGATCTAGGTACAAATCTGGATCTTGAATTTTCTTAAGTTTTGGCAAATTCGGACCCTGGATTTTGCTGCATTTGTATGTCAGACCACAACCTACAGGTTTGACACACAGAAAAATGACTGTGTTTAAGAGAAAAGTGAAGGCCCTAAAATTAAGTTTACCTCTATTAGTGCTAAAGTCACCTTTCTGATACGTACTCAAACTTCATCAGTCACTGAAACATTATTTGATAGCATTGATACTATTTACTTTTTCTAAGCTATCAGATTTGAAATGCAGATTTAAGTTCTCTATTTCAGCTGTAACTAAAATATCCGACAGAGCTACCTGTTCTCTCAATGGCAGGGTTTTCCTCTGCTGTGAATTAAGTGGGCTGTAAAATGTTTTATGACACAGGACCATGTAAGCCTACGCTTTGATCTAAATTGTTTCTCTCCTTTATTATCAAAGGAAAATTCACTGAAATCTGTGCTAAGAGTCAGTGTATAAAATAACGCAGATTGCCAGACTAGCAAAAGCATTTGCATTCTCAAGTAGATGATTTTCATCAGATATCTCACTTCAGAGTTATCCCTTTGATCAACAGCAATATAGGCTCAGTGAAAAACGGCACTAAATTGTTACAACGTTCTACCAGAACTAACTCCTTGGAGCGTATTCATTGCAACAAGTTGCATGGCCCAGGTACGAGCCACTATTTTAGTCACAAGTCCAGAGAAATCGTAAGTGCCTTGGAAGATGGAAAGGAGGGCTGAGATTGGTGGCAAACACCTCCAAGTAGATGTGGCAGCAAATACACAGGAAGCAATTGTCAAAATCATCTTGGCAACTGGAGGCTCAGCTGAAGAAAGGTGCCATGCTAAGGCAAACTAGAAGTGGGGAATAAAGTTCAGCGGGATCAACTCTGCTAGCAAGCAAGTCAGCCGCTTGTGAAAACTGCTGTGCCAAGTACTGAATGAGCTTGCAGGCTAAATGAACCTAACAGGCAGAACAAAAACACAAACAGCAGAGAGAAGGTTTGTGAGGAGAGAAAGAAAAATGGCAAAAGTAATGCAAATATTAATATGCATTAATATAAATGGAAAGGAAAACAATCACTAACAATGATATATGGATGTAGGTTTTCCTAACAGTCCCATCAGTGCTATCATACAGCTCAGTGTCATGACAACATTTGGAGTCTAGAGATGACATGATTAGTACATATTTATTCTAAAATACACCATGCTTATTATGTTACAGTTTATGCACATGCCGTCCGTCCACATAATTACCTCCAATGTTTTTCCCCAGTGCAAAATATTATTTGCTGGAGGTCCATAAAAGCAGCTGGATGCTGTCAGATAAGACTTTATTAGAAATAGACTATACTTTTGTGAAGAAAAAAATAAAAACCACAACAAAAACTAGTGTTCACACACTGAGGTAACATGTAAAAGGAAAAAGAGCATGGGAGGGGGGTGGCGTGGGGGGAGAAAAGGAAAGCCTAAAACACTAAGCAGCAGGAAGGCTAAGTTCCAAACCAGCTCATTGCATGAACATTTTACTTCTGAACATCTGGTCTAGAAAACTGAGTATGTTCAAAACACTCAAGGCTTCTCTTCAGAGCAAGCAAGCAGTGGGAAAAAATGTCAGCAGTATGGAAATACACAGCAAAGCAATTTGCAAGAAACAACACAATATTTCCCTATTCCCAGGAAGCTGAAAGAAGGCTTGCCCGTGATGATGGGGTTTTGTGAAGGAATCGCTGGGAAACAGAAATTTCTTGCATCATCATCCCTCTAAAAAAGCCAGGAAACTTAGCGATCTTTTTGACTCTATTCTAGGTGGAAGCCTCCCCCTGCCAAGGTAATCCCTCCTCCCAGGGGTGGTACAAACCAAACACAGGGATGCCTCCTGTCATTCCAAGCTCTAAATATCAAGGAGATAATGGTTTTCACATGCTTTGTTTATACACACATCTAAAACAGAAACTCAGGAAGAAAGTTGGAAGGAGTGAGCCAATGTCTCCGGTCCACCAGGTAATAAAACATTGCTGGTGATCTTTTTTGCTGAGCTTAGGTACAGTGAAATTTGACCCAGCAAAGGGTAACATTTTCCCTATGTGCCTGTGCAAGAGGTATGTTCATTTTTGCATATTGCTATTTAATACCAGTTACAATGAAAGAATTCCCGTTTTAAGACTATTTTAAGACCTCTAAAAGAATTTAAAAGAACTTCTGAGAAGGCTATATTCAGCCGTAACATACTGGTTTATCTAGATACACGGCAGTTCTATATCTTAAACCATTTTGTATAAAACCACACAGCAGTTTAATAAAAAGCACTGCAGCTAACATGCCTTGTAAATGAATACATCAATAATGGAGGTTTATAAATGTCAGACTGGTGCATTCATAAAAATTCCACTGAAATGCTCCCCTGCATCCCATCACCGTTAAGGCCTCCTGCAGGAGGGAGACGGGCGCTGCGATGACAAGAGGCTCTTTACGCCCTTGTCCTCAGTGACCGTGGTTTTGTGCGAGCGCCTGGTGGGAGCATGGAGAGCCCAGCACACTGCCCAGAGTCCTCTGAGATGGGGGCGTGGAAGGGGAGGAAGGCAGCGTGGGTTGTGGTAACACAGGGGAAGGGGTTTTAATCTATCTGAGCACCTGTGAGCGCTGTAGCAGCGGGAGAGGTGAAGGCATCCCTGCCCTGGAGACTGCCGTGGCTCTCTCTAGCCATGCAAAAGCTGTGATATCTTCTGCAGCACGTAACTTATGTGCTTTCCGTTTTCAGGTGCTAAACAGATATGCACTGCTACCACAGGAACAAAACCGCTTTAAGAAGATACTTCAGCCTTAGGACACAGTTCAAGGGATCCAGGACTGCCCTAGAGAAACAGGGGTATTTTGATGTGGGGAGTGTAAATAGATTGAACAGGATAAAGCTCTTTCACCCCGTGCCCAGAAAGCTTTTAGGCATTGTGAAGCTCTGTCAAGTTTTAGCAGCCCTCAAAATGAGGCAAGAGGTGGGGTTCCACAGGAGATGCTGTTTACCATAGCAGCAATGACAATTCTCAACCACAGAATAATAAAAATACTTAAGTTCACACTAGCAACTTGGGACCTATATGATATAGTCCCTTCTAGATTACAGGCAACATCTTTATCTCAATCTCGCAGCAGAAAAAAGGCAAGCAAGATTAATCTTTTTTATTTATTGATTTCATTCTTGTCACAGTTTCCATAAACATTGAATTTTTACCTTCAGTACCTGCAGCTCGTCTTTTGGCATAGATACAAATAAGGAGCCCAGATTATGTTGGTTGAGAGGAGTGTGAGATCAGGATTGAATTTTGAGACAGCTGGGACAGATTCAAGGTTATATTTGCAGAACATGAAATATTCAGAGCCAGCCAGTCCATGGCTGACTGTGTTCTGCTGACACATTTCTGGATGGAAAGCAGAAAGCCGAACTAGAGGCTTGCACAGCCAAAAGGCTCCTACTGAAGACGACAGTCACGTAAACTCCTATGAACTCAAACTGCTCAGTTCCAGGCTATTGCCTCATTTGCCAAAAAATAGCTTAAGAAATATAGCAGTTTTCAAGAATGTGAGATTAATTTCACGCTTTTTGTGAAAGTTATGTCGTCAGTGTATCAGATAGTATCAGTGAAACTCAATATGCAAAATTTAAACATAAAAATTCCTCAGTGTGGCAGTGGAAATCAAAGTAACATCTGTGATATCTTATAGTTGGCAAGTCATATTTGAACGCAATGAAACCTGAACAAGAACAGAGCAGAAACCACCTTGCAGACTTTCTATCACTGATGGCAACATATAAGGGAATACAGACCAGGACTTGGCTTTTAATTCAAACCACTATTAACCATGCCCTGGCTAACAGCGTTCCAAGGATGTATTCATTAATGCAAAATTTCCACGTTAATTTGAGTTACCACATACACTTTCAGTACACTCCTCATTCAGCAACGGGTCTTGTATTTGACTGCAACACTGGTAAAAACAGTGCAAACCCCGTTCTCCCACTGTGAAGGGAGTAGAGAGACGTGTATCTCATTCATCAGTTGCCTTGTTACTAAGTGGTAAAAATAATACTAGATACTAAAAAATAGCAGAACTGGATTTTAATTCAGTACAAAATTCACTGAACATCCCAACTAACTCAACCAATTACTTTGACACAGAGATGTTGATGAGATTGTAACAAGTTTCAGTAATGACTCACCTGGGATAGATTTGAATAAGGACTTAAAGGGGAAAAGCTTAGTATTTCCATTGCCAACTGTTTAAGCCAAGCAGTTCCACCAGTGTATTTTCTTTCCATGGAAAGAACCAAAATCCAGTACAAAGTCATAGCAAGGGCTACATGAAAAGACAACTAGAAAGATGGTTCTCAACTAGGATGAATTTACTTCACAATTTAAGCTAATTATGTGTTATTTTAGCCATTTCATGAGGTTTGGAGAAAAGAATTCATTGTTTGTTTCCACCACTGGCTTCCTTTTTCTTTTTTTAATCTCCTCAGAGGATAATTAGCTCACAGCTGCATAAGTCAGGAACATATTTTCATCATCCTTTCAAACTGCCTGTTGTGAGCTTACGCTTCTCAGAAGCACT
>NW_009649770.1:369530-377501 GCF_000708025.1 Charadrius vociferus | reverse complement strand
AATGGGTACAAAGACAGATAAACTCTGTTCCCGTTACAGAGCAATGTATTCAGTCAAGGGACAAATAAGTATAAAAATAACAGCCAAAACATATGGAAAGCACTGAAGCCCAAAACACCAGTCACTAAAGTCAAAGGCAACCCCCCAAGGACCTACAAAGCCTCGCTATGATGTAATTTCATTAACTTCTCACTAAAGGAGCTACGTAAAAGGTAACTTACAGCTCAGTCACGTCTTTGGGAATTCCTTTGGGCAACATCCGCAGCCCTTTGTTGCTGCAACGTACCACCAAGTCCACACAGGTGCACTGGGAAGGACAAGGAGGTGTAAGCAAACAGCTGCTTTCATCATTACCTGCAGAGGGAGAGAAACGGAGTATTAGGAAGTCAGCTTTACAGCCCAAAGCCGTGCACTTTTAAGAGAATTGCTTACAAGGACCAAGGAGGGACATCCCTGAATCCATGGTAACCATCATACCAGTTTAAAGTAGATCCAATTCTTTGGATGAACCTGCCTTCACACAGGTTCTTTAAGCAACATGAACATCAGTTCAAAAACTGAATAGCAATATTTTTAAATAAATATTTTTTCCTAAAGAGTATCTTCTTCTTTGTAATTTTGCAAATTACAGTAAAATTAGTGATGTGAATCCCAAATCTTCCTTCCACTCCCAATGTATTAGCTGAAATGGAGAACTTGACCAGAACATTGCCCTTAAATTCGTCTAGACAGATGATATTCACTACCTACATGGCTTTAGGAAGATGTGTTTTTTTTTTTTAAATTCAGCTTTTAGATGTTAATTTTTTACTTTTTAAAGTCAGCCTGGCACTTCATTTATCATCTGAATTGTAAAACCTCATTGTTTTTGACATGGATAACCAGGCAAACAACAAACTGAGCAGCATAGTTCCAACTGCTGGTGATCCATCTGTGCACACATAAAGATATCTACTTTCTCCAAAAATGGTTTCAAAGGTCCATAAACAGCAGATTAAATCTTGTAATTTGAGAACAATAGGGTTTCTGCAGAAGAAACCAACTCTTTGAAGTTAAGAACATTAAAGCATGGATTTTCCCCAAAAGCAACAGGCTTTGCAAAACATAAGGCAAACGCATGCTACAGTATCATGATCTATATGAAAGGAAACACTTGGTGGCACATTCTGTATATGACAGTGAGAGGAACCACACAACTGTTGGTGAGCACAGACAGCCTGAGTTGACCAGCATGGAGAGACAGTGCTGCAATCCGAGAGCGCACAGCCAGCTGTCATTATGTGCTGCTTTTTTTCATTATATTTTTTTTAAACTGATGCAAAGACTAATTGAGACAGATCTGTTTCTTTTTTCTCTCTGCTGGATGTACCCGAGAGCATTGAGATTAAAGAATAAGACTGGAAGTACTGATACAAGATAACAAAATTACTCATAAACGTATGGGCAGGGAATCATTTGTATTCAGAGGGATGGAGAAGCACAGCCAGCCTACAGAAGAACAGGGAAGATTTTTCTTTTTCTTTTTCTCCCCAGCTGAGCTTAATGACCTTATTAACCGGAAACAAAATTCAAAGTCTCATAAACCTGCAGAAAGAGCATGTTTCTTCAGCATACTCAATTTTCCCCTATGTTTTGTGTTTTACACCCTGCCACCATCTACCTTTCATACACCACGGCTGTCTGAGTGACTGTATGATAGAGAAAGCTCCCAGGTGTGGAATGTCATTTTGTGGACCAGGATTTATTTTCTTTTTCTCCCAAAACTAAATGTGAATTATTCTTTAATGACTAAACTTGAATCCCTTGAGCTCTGAGCCCAAGCCCCTGGGCCCTGCCAGATTGCTCGACTAGGACAGGAATTAATTTCTGCTCTAAGTAGGAAACTTCTATCACTTTTACAGTCTCTTTAGACTAACTGCAGCTACAGCATATCAGGCAATCACAGCCTACAAGCCAAGATAGCAGGGCACTCATCAGTCAGTTTTCCTCTGTATTATTTTCTCTAAAATCTGTTTGATCAGAAGACAAAGAACTACCTGAAGAATAAAAGAAATGTCAGGATATTTTTTTTTTTTTAAGCTTATATGGACCCGGCCAAGCATTAAGCATTACTGAGTCATCTCAAATAATATCTAAGTTTTTTCATTTCCCTGTATTTCATACCCATTATTAGTGAAACTGAACAGTATCCAAAACTAAAAGACTTTCCAAGCAAGCACCATTCCCACTGGCTTCAGAGTGTTAACTAAGTGCATGAATAAGGAAGCGGGAGGAAGGGCCGGGATTATACTAGGATTATACAAACCAGAGCATTTGTCTGTAATAAATTCATTCTTATATTTAGGTGTAGACAGTAGAAATTCAGAAATTGGAAATCGAGAATAACAATAAACTCCTTAGCCCTAGATGGCTGTCTTCCTCATCACTAAACTGAAACATTTACCATGCAGTGTTACTTGACAGGAAGGGAGGTCCTCACAGAGATGCGAACATTATCATAAATGCCAAATCAAATTGGATTTTCTTACCATCGCAGGTGAAATCCTGGACATCTACGTCTTGGATTGGAATATCCTTTAAAAAAAAGGGTTTCAAGCAGCGTGGATTTCCACTGACAATTCTCTTCTTCCTCAACCATTTTCCCAGCCAGGCCAAATGGCAGTTACAATTAAAGGAGTTAGCCAGCAAATTACTGAAACGGAACAAGACATTACATGAACATACAGAAATACTGAAATAACTACAGAGAGATGATGGGTTCCAAGTCCAAGCTCTTTTCTGTGAGATCCTCCTCTGTTCTACAGATCAGGGAAGTTCTATGCAGGTTTTATACTAGAACTAGAGTTGTAATTAAAATATATATATTTGCATATGTGTATATATATGTTTACAAACTAAAGTACGTACTGCTACAAGTATTATTTAGACATACTTACATCACTACCAGGGTTGTATTTATAGTGGATTTCAGCCCAAGCTACGGCTCACACCCAAGTCTTAACTCGCCTCACACACTGCACCCACGTATGTATGATCTTCAATGTCGTTACTTCAGGTAAGGCCATGGAGAAGTTTAGCACTGCTAGCCCTCACGCAGACCTACACGTGCCACTCCCTGTGCGTACGGCCAAGCTGGCTTAGCGCGCTGCTCCTTGCCCCAGTACACTCATGCTTTCCACTCGCCTGTGTCATGGCCCATACAAACCAGTGCCAGGTGGGAGCCACTGGCAACCTGAATTTGGGTTTCCTACTGAAACAGTAAGGATAGCACTCTCCACGTACATATATAAAGTGGCACTGTCAGCTTGAGCCACTTCTTACGATGCTTTGTAAGGTCAGCATATCTGTACTGAAAAGCATCTGCTCGACTGCCTTGTGAACTTTGTGAGGTCTGCGTCAAATCTTACTACAGCTCCCGAAATACCTTTCAAATAAAGTTGCAGCCTAGCTGCGGTACTGGGGTGTGCAGTACGCAAAGCAACCATTTGACAGCCCTTGTGAGAGGGACGGATTCTTAACATGGCTTGGGTTAGCAGCGTTTAAAAGAGGAAAGCCCTATCCATTCTGTTGTCAAGCCATGAAAACATAGACATATAGCAATTTCTCGGTTGACCACCTGTAACATAGATAGTCAGTATAGAAAAGATATTATTCATTTCTATTTCTGAATAGGCTGTGATCCTTTGAATGAACGGAGTGTAAGGCGACTGTTATTTGAAGCAACCATCTTTCTAAGCTAACTAAAATTAGTGTTGAGAATCTCGGAAAAAACTTTTTTCTGGAGTCCTGTACTGAATCGCCTATCCATAATTTGTGTATAAGCTTTTCTATGACTAAACTTCAGATGAAGGAGAGGCTGATATCCCTGGTGAAAAAAGAAGGCTGACTATCTTATGGACAAAGACAGGGAGAATCAATAGTCTGAGGTTGCCTCATCGAAGAAAAATGAGCTGTCAGAGCTCCACGTATGGGAAACAAAGTATTTAAACTAACACTGATGGAATTCTCACATCATATGTGAATGTGTCTGAGAGTTATTATTTTGGCAGTACAGAAAAAGAATGATAATGAAATTTCTCTAAAGCATAGCATATCTTAAAGATGAAAAATCTAAGGCCTTAAAAAGACACACAGTTCAAATGCAGGTGTACTAGCTGAAGACCTTGTAAGTCTTCACTTGCAACATACTTTTACAAACCTAAACATGTCGTCAAAATCACATTAGGTTTTCAGCCAGGCAATTCCTTCAGAAAACAATAGCGCTGAAGACAAAAACATATGGCACAGCTGAGGTGTGGCAGCAAGAAAACAAACCCAAACCAATTCCTAAATTATATAGGTTCTAGGCCAACATCGCATACCCACAATATGATTTACAGCTGCTCTCTGCATTGTAAAAAAGCAAACTTCAATCACCACATTAGCCTGGAGCTCCGGGTGTGTAGATCGAGCACAGATTATTGTACATTGTGTAGAGGGAGAACTGGGAGGGGGAGAAAACTCAGCATAACATGCAATAATAAAAACACTCAACCTACTCATGCTGACCAGGATTCAAAGGCAAGGCTAACTTGCTGTATAAAGGTGAGAAATGAACAGGTTACATAGGAGCTTTCAGACAGAATGTGCAGAAAAGCACTGAAAGCATTACTCTAATTCTAGTTACTTTCCTTCTGAATTGCTTTCCGTTTTCTTTAATCCATAATGGGACCACATGCAGGATGCCTCGTGTATTTTCCATACTGACATACTTTGGCATGAACACAGTGTTTAAACCAAATGTTTAAACCTCCAACACTAAGTGAACCAATGCTTCAAAGGCCATTTGTTCCACTGATGGAAGAGAGTGAGATCATATTCGCAGAACAACTTCCGTGACACAAATCCTTAGAATGAAATAATCCACAATGGGAAACAAACAGCAGGTGTATATAATCAGGTTTCTGGAAAATCAGCAGCTCTGAATGTAAAGACCATTTTGCACATCTAGAGAGCATCTTACCAGGACATACAAAAAACTTGCAGAAACATTCAAATGTTCAATCTACAAAATGCTGCCATGAAAATAGTAATTATCCATTTCTACAGATAGAGGTTGCTTTGACTTAATGTGCTACTGCTCAATAGCTGAGCAGCAGTAACTATCCACAAACCCTCATCTTCTTCTTGGCAAACACAGGCTAACATAAGAGCTACAATATAATAAATCCTTGGATTACAATTCGGATGATGGCCTTCTTAGGAACTAAGAAAGAAATTAGTTGTTACATACAAAATTAACAAATAAATAAACAAATCTACTGTTTTGAAATTCAAATAATTCTGGGTAAAAAAGGATAAATTTATCTTTTCATGCATTACCCTACGTCCTCCTACCACTTTAGCAACACCTAAATTTTGTCCTTTGTCCAACTGCAGAGCAGTTTGCTTTTTGCTCTAATGTAATACGAAGCTCATACATGTCCCTACATGCATGCTCTTTCCAGGGCAAGACTGTGATGTAACTTTTGGAAAAAATGTAAGATCAAGGCTCTCTCTAAAGTATCACATGGGACAAGAGATTTCTTACTTCACTTGAAAAGCAATTGAAAGTCTGGAAAGGCCAATTATTTGCAAAAGCTTTATTTTGGAATCCAGCTATTCAGGTAGAATTCTCAAATCACAAATGGTAATGTTGGGCAGATAAATTGTTATAAAATTCATAATTAGTAATCACAGTTCCTACGTGTAAGATAGTGATTTAACCACTCAAAAAGAAATGAAGCAATGAAGCTTTTAGCAAAGATGTAATACTAACATTAAATTCAGAAGTGTTTACTCAAGGATATAGACCTATTTTTAAAATCAAGGGGGAATAGAAGTCTTAAGGAATTAAATATTCATATCCTACTACAAGTGACTCTTAAAAATTGCAAAGAAGCCGTAGAATATTAACTATTTAAATGGATTCTAGTGACCTGTTAAAAAACCATGCTGAAACGCATGTGGATATTGTTGAAATTAGGTTGAAAATATATCCTGGAATTCAGGTTAAGTTTATACTAGAATAGTTGCGTGTCATTCTGATGAACCAGTTATCATTCTGGCATTAGCCCCATGCTATCATAATAGTAATACTGCTTCCAAATATGCCCACTTGACTGTGTAAGGACTGACAGAACTCTGTGTATGCAGAAGTGCAAGCACACTTCAAATTAGGATGCTACAGCACCTAGTTTGACCAGTAAAAAATAAAAAACTGCTATCTTTTTTACCAATAACTTACAAAATAGATGTTCTTCCTCTATTGAAAACCATTCATCAGGGCATTATCTTCAGAGCTGTCCGTGTTTTGATAATATCAATGAGGCTGACTCACAAAGAGTAATAACAAAAGGAGCAATATTTTTTAGTGCTGTAGATATGCCAAGCTAAAAATGGAAACGTTAAACTTTGTATGAATTTCTGGCTCACATTAACACATGCAAAAATAAGTCATTACAATACCCGATTAAATCACAAAGCGTGGGTTGAACAGGAAAAGCAGTCATACTATCTATCTTCAGTAGTGTTGTCATCTAATTAATCCACCTCCAATGAAGTACTGCTAGGAAATGAACACATCTGAATTTTGCATTTACACGTGAAATATCACTATGGCTTTAAACCAATGTCTAAATAAGTCAAAAGCACACCTTCTCCTGTCTATAGATCAAGCACAGAGTGAAAATGTGTCAAAGAACAAACTTTTTCATCAAGACACAGCTAGGAACCAACATGATTATAAGTCAGTGCCAAAGCAATGCATTTTAATTAAAATGCATTTTAATTAAATGTTGCTAGAAATCCTAATAATCTTTATCCAGAGCTGAAAAAAGAAGAAAATGAGCTATCTTCTAACAAAACATAACGAAGATGCTTCTATGCAAACCAGGCAGGGACTTTATAGACCGATTCAGAGTCACAGCTATTAAGGGATCCTCAGAAGGAAGCACAGAGACAATTGCGCGAGAAGCTGACAGGCACGGCTCGCAGCACAGCCGGAACAAGCTTTCAGCAAGTACCACTCGCGTTGACCAGTGACTTGAAAACAGACAATAAAAATAATCTGGTTGTGTTTCTCTCTTTGTCCATCAATTTCAAGGAGGCTTTTGGGACTACAAAAAGTAAATGGAAGACAAGCCTGGGTTCTTTAGGCTGCATGGACCTAATGCCAAAATGCTAACTGACTTGCTGGTGAGAAGTTATAACAAAAAATGAAAGCGTGAGCGACAAAACAAGCTGAGATTCAACACTTCTTTCTTCCCCCAAACATGATGGAGAATGCTTTCAAAACCTGAAGTGAAATAGCACCAATAGTTTATTTTGACTGGAGAATTAGGATGTATTTTGAGGGGAGTGTGAAGGGAATTAAGCAGACAAGTTCCATTAACAGCAACATCAGGGTCCCCATTCACAGCTGGAAACAAAGAGCAGACTTTCTTTCCATATTTATCAGTCTGTACTTTATGAAAATGGACACACTACAAAAAGCATGTAAACATATTTAAGAAGCAAGGGAACTACTTCAAAGAAAGATCGAGAAATATAAGAATTATCAGAAAAAACTTAGGTTGGGATTTTCAAATTCACATTCAGTAGGACTTGAGTATTTTTTCCTCAGGCACTTCTGGAAAATCTAAGCATTAGCTAGTAGATTTCTTCTGATACTTAACTAATTTAACTGAAATCCAAGAAAGCTGTTCTTACAAAATTAGACTCTACTGAAACTAAAGCAGCTTCAGGGAGCTAAAGCTTATGATAAGCTATGCACTTCTGCATCTGCAGAGATTGTTTTACATGAATTTCTACTGTGCACTGCACTAGGCTATGACACGGCAAAACACAGTCATCCTGCCTGAGGCTGGCAACCTCCAAGTTTTTTCAGCCACTCCAGCTGAAGCAATTCAAATGTTTTTCTAAACCGCACCTTGAATCCTCCAAACCTGTGAT
>NW_009649770.1:312930-369501 GCF_000708025.1 Charadrius vociferus | reverse complement strand
GATTTTCCATATATGAACAAAGAAAAGTTTGATTTTGAAACTCAAACATTGTCTTCTTAAAAGGAAAGCACAGAATAACAGCATCATGACACGTTCAGACCATAAAAAGATAACTTACATTGTAGACAGAGAGACCAATGTGCTGAAGGCTCCAGGAGTGATAGTGCTGATGTGATTGTCATACAGAGAAAGAAGCCTCACTGAGCTCAGTCCAGCAAAGGTGTCATTGTTTATACAGCTGATAGAGTTGCTCCTTAGCATCCTGCAAGGATTAAAACAGGGAATCAGGAACTACTGGGAGGGGGGACAATTTCAGGATAGGAGGTCCTTTACCTAGGGCAGCAAGAGATGCTTTGGCAAGTACTCTACTCTCTTTTTATTGATTGCTGAAGTACGATACAGCTATAGGAGGAATAGATTCATGTAAATATTGTCTCATGAATTCAAAGCGCATTTCTTCCACACAACATTAGAGGCTGATGGGAGCTCCACATCTGAAAGTAGTATGCAATTAAAATTAGGACTAGTGGCAAACTTGGAATAAAAACTAAAGTCTAAATTTAGTAAATATCTGAGAGTAAGTGAAGATTTATTTCAGAGATCAATTGAAAAAGACTGCCAGAAATGTGTGACAATAACAATACTAGCTGCATTAGTTCTACTACTATCATGGATGTTTTTTATAATCCACACTGCAAAAGCATGGAAGGAAACAGCATCCTCAGCAGAAATCAAGGAATAGCTTAGGAAAGATTTCCAGACCTAACACAAGCTCTGAAATGTGATTATAATAATTAATTGACAAGACAGAAATACCGTCCTATAAAATAGTCTTTGCTCAGTGCTTCTACCAGATGAATCAGTGCTGTTTTGGAAGATACATCTCTCTGAGTTGTTATGGTAACAATGAACTCAATGATAAAGCCCAATTAATCCGAAAGACTCTAGTAACTTGTTTCACTCCATAGCAAAAAAGGCTCATGTGTATTTGTAATACTGCATGCCAATCAACATCTGGGGCTGTAAACAACACTACACAGTTGTGATATTCCTACTTAGGTGAAAAATTATTCAGTAATTAAAGCATACTATGAAAAATCCACAAATTATATGCAGCGCATGCTGCTGTTCCAGTGAATTGATCCTCCAAATTGAGGAGGGTTAATTCCGTGGTATCAAATTCATGCAGCGAACAATGAAAATTCAGACTCCCTTAGCAGTCTGGATTTAAATCTCAGATCGGTATCTGCCAGTTGGGCGTTTAGTTGCTACATCAACAGATACTTGAAAAAACACCAAAGAGGGATTAGATATGGCTGGGAAGAAATTCACAATGTAATTGCAAACACTCAGTGTTTAAGACCTGAACATTACATTGCTTTTGCATTACTGTTCTCTATGTACAGGTACCATCACAGGCACTGCGGTCTCAATAGTTTTGGTATTGCAACTGGGGTGCAGCTGTCATAGGGCACAGAGACACACACCTTACACGTGGAGTACTAAGCTGCCAGAAAGCCACATCAAGACCACAAGCTTTAAAATTAATATGGTAGTAAACAAGCTTTAAAATGAATATGGTAGTAAACAAGAGAAGTAAGGCCCTTAGTGGCTCAGTAGCAGTAGGAAACATTTTCTCAATTCTGTATGTAAAGTAGTATTGCAAGTTGGCGTGACTGAATTTGGATGCCAATATATCTTCTACAGCGATTCATTACATTTATTACATTTCTTTTCAAAACTGGACCATGACCCTGTCCAATGTGGCCTCTTTGTAAAACATCACAATTTTAATGCTCAAAGAAAGTCAATTAATGCATAGAAATATATGTCCCTCAAGCCCAAACCTTTGGTTTTGTATCATGGTTCACCATGCACTGTGTGCACTTCCTGAAGGAAAATTATACTTACAGATCCTCATATCATGCTGTGTATATTTAGACTGCTTTATCAGCTAGGGGGAAATGTAGGTCAGGTCAGCAGGATAGCTTGAATGTTAAGCATCTTTTTATTAAAAAATGCTCAATTTTGTTTAGGAGCACTGCCACAGGCTGCTTTACAGTATGAAAATTAATTTAGTATCTATGGACAGTATTTCCAAATCCCTTAGTAAAGTGCATACATTAAAGAACAGATGGCTGTAACCACAGAAAAAAAGTGTTAAAGGAACAGCAAAAGAAAAGTTCCCTATTTGTCATTACAGGCCGAAGTCCTTGAAGTGAAACTTGGGCTTTCTTTTTACACTTAAGTAAGGACTGAAGTAATTGTGCCATGATACTTTGCAACATAAGAAGTATTTGCTGCTAATGAATAAATTGCAGATTTTAAATCGCATTTTGATTCCTAAAGTCTATTTACTGACAGCGTCTACCTAGTTAAGTGCTTTTTTTCTACAGGAGGGAAGACTACGCAAGAACGGTATTTTTCACGTACAGATCACACATGTCATCTGGCATGAGTCTTTGCTGTCACCAGAAGCCTAGGCCCTGACTACTTCTCAGGATGGTGGATGGTCTTGAAATCTTGTCTGTGATCCTTCTCTCAGTGTAACTTTTAACAGGAAAAAAAATTAGTGTTAGGTACTATGAGTTTATGTGTAAGTGTTAGTTCTCAGAAATAAACTACAAAGATTGTCTAAGCACAAAAGTAACACCAAACTGATTTCTTACGCATTTGGGCTCTGTGTCTCCTTGACACTCTCCCCAACCTCAATCACATTAATAGTATACCCACACATAATTTTTATGGTAATTGGTGTGGACCAGAAAGAGCATGCTGTGGCTAGTCCAAAGCCTGCTGTGTTTGTGGCTACTACATATGGTGCAGAGCGAGTGGCCAGAGACCTTCTTGTCAGCAGGACCTGTAACAGTTTGGTTATGCCTGCCTTAAAGTTGCTTACCTATACCTGCTTTGGTGGCAGCAATAACTTCAGTCGTTCTTCTCTCCCTACCTACTGATTTCATATAGCTCGTAGGATATTAAAAATCTTTTAGGCTCCTAGCCTACACAGAGGTTTGGTTTAAGCAGACCAACAATTGGGTGGAGGCGGAGTGGGAGGATGGACTAATAGATAGCAAACATGTTCCTGCATACCTTGTTTCCATAGGAAATAACAAAATAATAAAAGTATTAAGTGATTAAAAGTGCCCAAATTTGACCCATGACAGGTTCACCATCACGTTACTCCTGAAATTCTTGAAAACCTGTTTTTTTTCCACAGAAAGAGCAGATAAATCTCAAACGTACTCAGGACTAGAAATATATTGAAGACTTCACGACAGTGATACAAGACCCTGCCCTAGAGCTTTTTGTCTAGTAACAGATATTTTAGCAGGCATTGCTGACCTTGAGCACTCCCGCTCAACTTACAGAGGAACAGAGAAAGCCAGGTCTTTGCACTTACAATGTCTTTAGCCCTGTGAGGCCTCTAAACATTCGCCCATGCACTGATTCCAGTTGATTTTCTGTCAGAATCAGTTCCTGCACTCCTGAAGCTCCGTCAAATGTGCCTTCTCGGATCTCCTTGATCTTATTGTTGCTTAGATTTCTGGAAAGACACAACAAGTCACAGTAAGAAAATCGTTAGTGTTTTATTCCAAACATACATTATCACACTGGAAGAAAGATGATAGGAAGAATATGCACCTTTTAGTGGTTTTCTAGGGAGACATTCATTCAGCAAGGAGAGCATACAGAAGATCAAAAGTATACCTACTGTATTTAAAAGTAGCTCCCTTTCACTCATCAAAACCACAATTACATCAGATATATCAAGAGTATTTAAATTAATGGAATTACCATCTCTTACACTTCATGTCATTCTTGCTTATAAGAGCCTCAGGGATACAATAAGTGGGGGTTTCTAACATCTCATTTATATCCACGAGGTTATGGACCATGCTTGGGACTGGGTGTTCATCTGGCAAGAATCAGTTAATGTTACTACTAGTGAAACAGGTACGACACACTGAAATACAGACCGCTTATTTAATGTACCAGGACCTTTTTAGACTTAACACTGGAGTAACGTATAAAACTGTGTGACTGCATGTATCTTATACAGATTTTAATACGTGTACTCATGAACTCCCAGGCACTTAAGTTTAACCCCAGCGCTCAAAATGAAAGGACTATCACTTGAACTCTCAAGTCACAGTTACTGCAATATACAGCATTATTTTCTAAATATTTACTCTGCCTTTACAGTCACGAGATTTTTGCTTATAGATCAACATTGGGAAATGTCAATCTCCAAAATCAAATGAAGTCGTGATGAAATGCAAAATTAATCTTTTGGACATGTCATATTTGTGAAAAGCCCAGTGAATAGAAAACTTCTGAACGATAAAATGCCATTAGAGATGCATAAAAATAAATGGCATTTAATTATTTAAAACATTTATATAAAAAGCCTTAAGCACATTAAAACCTTGGGCCTGATTCCTTCAAGCATCTCCTAAGATGCCCCATATAGATTATGATGAATAATGCTATTTTATGACAGGAAACACTATTCTTTGTTTTACTGTCTACAACAAAAAAGAGAAAGTAAAAGATATGTCCTTGCTCCCAAGAAGATGCCAAATTCCAACACTATTACTCATACTGAATAGCACGTTATTCCAGAAATGATCCCAGTACACAAGCAGCATGAGTAATAGTTTCAAAATCCAATTCCAGGTGATATAAAACAAATGACAAGGTATCAGATTAACACCTGGGCTACTCTGCTCAGAAGAACAGGCAATCTTGTTGGGATAAAAGTTGACAGAAGACATGGCAACAGGACAGCTTGGCCTCAGATAGAAATAATGTGAGTCTTGGTCTTTGCAGAAGTCATCACTTAATAAAAAAAAAAAAAGTTGAGCCTTGGAGATATGTTTCATGTGGGAAACTTGAGTACACTGGTTTATGTCTGCTGAACAACTGTCAGATACTGGGCCCTACAGCATGTGGCCCATCACCTCTTGTGCATTCTGTGATCAGAAAGAATAGGAGTATGCCAGCAATCAGCCAAAAATAACATAAAAACATATAGAAATACTTACATACAGATTTTGCTTTCCAGAAGTTTAGTACTTTGTGCTAACACTCACATGAAGAGTTTATGTTCAGTGTCAAAGCAAGTCAAGGAAGGATATTCTGACATATGCATTTAATTTTGGGGCTCAGCTATTTCTCTAGTGGAAACGTTTATGGCTCAGCATCTCTTTTGAGTGCTTGCATAAATAAATGCTCCCAATGATCCCTTTCCTGGTAAAGATCATGCCACGATGCGTATTTGCACAAAAATAAATGAATAAATAAGTAGATGTTTGTGGTGGGAAGGGAGGGTGAGTTACTATAACACGTGATGACTTTGACTTTCAGTTCACAGATTGCAAACTGACCAATACTTGCAGTTACAAAGTTTTATTAGTTTTTACCATCTAAAATATATTTAGTCACATATATTACAACATAGGTGCAATTTTAACAGATGATTAGATACTCACGGCAAAAATGAGCAAATATTGGAGGAAAAGGCTGGCCATAATTTGCAAAGGAATTGGCACCTTTATGCAGTCCAAACCATTTGAATTTTAATTGCTGCCAAAGAACTTCTGTAGGACACGGAACTTCACTCATTTGAGTTAATAACGCCTGATTGTTTCAACAACACAAAATTATCCAAAAATATGCTAACAGTTTCAAAAGAAGCCAATTATATATACCTTTCCCATGCAAAAGATTTGAAAAGCCAAGATCAAATGCTATGGTGAAATCAAAGTTGCAAGGCAGAGAATATACAAGCTTTACAATAATACATAGGTAAAGATGACACTGCCCTGCAATTCCACTTGGACTATTCTCAAAGCAGATGTTCTGCCAACCCGGATTTTTTTTATTTCTCTTCCTAAATTAAAGCTTCCCATATCAGAATGTAACAAAAAACTGGTAGATGACAGCACCAATTTACTAAAAAAAAAGTATCCTCCTTAAAGTCTGACCTAATAGATTAACAAACATGAGAAATTACATACTTTTCAGTCTAGAGTTACCAGTAAAAATAATCAGCTGAAGCAAAACTTGAAAAATGAAAGCAGTGAAACTTTTGCCTGCTCTGCAACTTGGAAAGCTCTACTCCATCCTTCCCAGCACTAAAAGAATCTTTCATATATGATCATAGCACTTGACAAGGAATTATTTTTTTTATCAAAAAATCCCCCAACAACTTCTGACAGACTTTAAAGCAAACTCCCATTATAGAAAAGCCCCATCCTCTTGCAACTCTAAGCTTCTATAAGGAATTCTTCTTGAAATACTGGAAGACAGTGAAAAATAAAATGAGTCTTGAGTATTTCCCAAGATACCTATGCCCTCTGGCAGGACCCAAGTGGGAACCTATAATCAACCTGGATAGTCAAGAAAGGGTATTGTTTCCGCAAAGGCTCCCTGATTTACCCTGGTGATAATGTTTAATCCTATTTCAGACTTTTATTTTGGGCAAGAGGTCAAAAGAAATTTTCAGAAAGCCTGTGTTTACTTTATGTGGGGCTGTGAATATGAAATGAACAGATCTAAGAAGCTATCAAGGTGACATTGTTCACACAGCTCACTTTTCAGTCAGATTTTACTTATTTTATGGCTAAAGTTTATAATAATATTATTTCTGTTGATCTTATAACTTCAAGACAGAACAAGCTGGATTCTATCCAGACTTAAGAGACCCATTCATCCTGCTGTACCTGCTGGGGCAATTTCAACATTGCAGCATGCTGTTCATGGCTGCGTTACCCACACACCTTCCCACAAGAGCAACCCAGAGCGCAGTCCAACTGCCAAGGCTCTGCTGGGTTTCACCTCGAACCTCGTCGTTTTATCACACAAACAGCCTGTTTGGGGAGGGGGTTTCCCTAGAATATTTCTGCCAGTTGGTGATGCGCTTGGAATTTTTAAGTACATGTTAGGAGGAAAACCCCCATGCTGTTGCTTTCCTCTGGAGGATGTGGAGAAGGTTTTACAGCTTTTACCAGCAGTCTGGCAGGCTTTTATAGAGCGAGTTGTTCTCAGAAGCAGGATGGCACTGAAACTCTTAAATACTACAGACAGACAGTGAAGTACATCAGTGACACTCCTATATTCATTCAGCAGAGCAGACTGATGGCCTTACTGGATAAAAAGGGAGGCACACGATGAGCCCAAGTGCCACGTATCACAACACTCTCTGCAATATCGTTTCCAGAAAATGAGGTCTTGTTCTGTATAAAAAGTGACAGATGACCGCAACCTCAATTGCCATGGCAAAATTTATGCTTAGGGGAGAGAATAGCAGGTAACAGCTCTTTCCAAGGACACAAAGTACTTTTACCTCCCCAAGAAACTTGAGATTCTGTTTTGGAAACTGATTTCTAGTCTGCAAACTTTATCACGATTCAATTTTATTTTGCATGTAAAATGTGTTAAATCCTGGGCTGACATTCCATACAATTCAATGTAGGAGAAACATTTACAGCAAAATTAAGCCTCCAAAGGCAACTATATCCTACAGGTGGGGTTGGCATTACCAGCTATTGCCAAGACAGCCTGACACTTCCTATTATCTATATTTTATGTTCACTTTCTAACTTTGGCAAGATTTAACAGAATGAACTGTTAGATGTCCCTTTCAGGTTTTGACATAAATATTTTTTACTTTTCTTGTTCTCTGAGAAAAGAGGTCAGTCCCCTTTCTCCCCAGCAGTGCATGAAGTGTGGCAGTTCACCTTTTTGTTTTGAACGCATGCTTGTTGCCAATTTTTTCACTGCAGACACAGCTGCTGGGACCTCAGTGGGAACGGCCAGTCCCACTAATTTCCTGTAGGCACCAGGGAGTGGGCAGGCTCTGGAGCTGACATCTAGGAGCTGCAGTCTTTCACTACGGGTCAGCATCCCATTTCAGCAAGCAAGCGTATCTCCGTGCTCCCACTCAGTTAGGTACCCAGGGAGTTTTGGAGCTTGAACCTGTCTGCCATGGCCAAAAGACCCCTCCAGGCTCCCACTGCTGGCAGTGGGACCCACTCCAGGTTCCCACTCCCCAGGCACTGGCGGTTTTTTTCACTGATTAACAACTTGAGGTAGTCCCCAGGGAGTTTTGGGGTCCCAGTGTTTGCTTCATGCTGAATTTGGTAGTTGCAGCGAGCAAAGAACTGCTCCATTCCACAAAAGTCAAAACCTTACCTCTGTGAATGGTAGCGTCACCCCTGACCCCTGCCTGATGCGAGATCTTGCTGTGTTGATTGAGAAGATCTCTCACTGGCAACATACTCCTCTGTGAAAGGTAGAAGCTTACAGCTCCCAGGGATGGAGGGCAGCAGGTTCTGAAGCCTTTCTATCTCACAGGGATAGGATACTCCCAAAACCCTGCTCCCACTCTTATGGAGCTCAGAAATGCACCCTTGTGTTTCTCCTGCACTTCAGGCAGATTCAAATTGCTCTTTTCTACCCAACCTGCAAAATACTAGCAACACAGTTCTTGGAGCCAGGAAGTCACTGTAATGTGACTTTAGCTTTCAGAGAAAAGTCATCCCTTTACACTTGCAAGATCAGGTGAGGTAACATGGTTAAGAAGCAACACAGAGTTCGGGGCATTTTGCAAAACCCACTGGAGAACACAGTAAATTACTTCTGGACCAGGTTAGATCTGTCTACAGGAATCTATATCAACCTTTTTATTTGGCTGTAAAAAGCATTAAACATAAAGATGGATTAAAATTTAGGTTATGAAAATAGCATTATGTGTACGGGATTTTGCAGCTAATTATTAATGTTGATGGTTTGTTTGGTTTTTGTTTTTTCTTTAAAAGGCATATGCAGACATGTTAACCTTTTAAAAACCAGCAGGGTAATCTTAGCAATTTAATTCCTAAATAAAATGTGGCATAACTTTGCATTATGGATCTGTGACCTTTAAATTTCTGTATCAAGAATTCAATTTTGTTTTGCATTAAAATGTATTAAAACCTGGGCTGACACACCATACAATAAGATTCAGCTTAGGAGGAATATTTACAGACAAATTACACCCCAAAAGGTAATTATATATTAGAGGTGGTGTTGGCAGTACCACCTATTGCAAAGGTGGTATGACACTTCCCCCCCCCCCGTTTGTTTTTTTTTTTAAATATTTATTTATAACACTGGTAAGATTTAAAAGAATGAACTGTCAGACGTCCTTTTCATGTTTAGAGGTAGATTCTTTTCAGTTTTCTTTTTCTTTTTTTTAAACGAAAGAAGTTTACCTATTCCAGGAAAGAAAGCTAACCAAAAATACTATTTTTCTCATATCTCAAAACTCAGATAATCTTTTTGTGAAAATCCCGAAGCACTCAAATACATTCTGATTTCAGATTTGTTAATTGGTAACTACCGTATAGCTGTATCCAAGTATCTCCTCTACCAATCCCAGGCAGTATTAAGAAGTAATGTCCTTGACTGGATAGAGAGGGGGCCCCAGAGAGATCTGTGAAGGCTGTAAAACCAGCTCACGGCACTGCAGTGGAGTAACTGTGCGTGAGGGCTAGGAAGGGAGCCTGAGTGAGAAGAGCAGGAGTTTTGTCAGTGGCTAGAGAGAGGCAGAGAGAAGAGGGACAGGACACTGGCCTTATGCTGAGACAAAACACGGTGAGAATAGAAACCGCGCTGAATCAGGAGATGAGGAACCTAGCAAGGGATTGGGATAAGAGTCCAACTGAAAATTATTATATGACAATAATAATAATTAAAGACTATTTTCACATACACACACTGGAGCAACCCTAGTATGTCAATGTCGAATCTATGAGTACTTCCTCTTAGGAATCTTATTAGAAAACCCAAGAGACCGTGATATGCCACAACACACATACAGACACGGACAGCTGATGCAGCTTGAGTGACAAAAGAACAAATGTAAGCATTCGCCTAGAATGCAGGTAAAATGTGAATCCTCCTTAACGTCCAATTTACAGACCACCTCAGAGTGTTTACATTATAAACCAAAGCTACACAAGTATAATGTAAGATGAGGAGGTACCAAGATGAAACGCCCATCAAGAGGATAGAAGTGCTAATTCCTCTATCTCTGGAATTATGCTGGAGCTTTACTAGCCACAGTGGAACCACGGTACTCTTAGTAGTTTCTTTGCAGATTTCCTTGACATGGATCTGTCACTAGCCTTAAACTGAAATGAAGGACAATCAGAGGGCAATCATTCAAATGCCCATTCAGATATCTAGATTCCAGGTATTCAGATTCATTTCAGAAGAAAGATATTTACAAAGATTAAATAAAGAAAAAAAGAAAAAAAAAAAAGGTGATTTAGGCTGATGGTGTGCCACTGCAAAGCTCTAAACTGTTTTCTTCAGCCTAGGAAGCAATGCAATTTCCAGCAGATTCCTCCACATGCTGTTTTCCTTTAACACTTGAACAGACAAGAAATATGATGAGAGAGAGTCAATATTGCCAATCAAGTAACAGTAAAATTTCTTGTCCCTTGTACATACTGAAAAACGGGATTTTGATCAATATTCTTCCTCATTAATTTAATAGCAGCAGTAAGACTTAATGAAGAGCACATACATCACATTCTGCCACACACAGAGAACTGCTGCATTAGGACCATTAGCAGCGGCAATCCTATCCACTGGTATTTCTCTACATTTCCCTTCTTGCATGATGGAGAGAGGCCTATTATTAGCAGAAGCATACTTCGTAAAGGCCAAATAATATCACAGAAGGAAAGAGGTGTGTGTTTGCCTGTTTGTTTTTTTTTCCTGTTAACCCCTTCCCTTCACAAAATGGAACTAGGAGAATTAGAAAAAAGTCGTCTACTCTGGCTTTTTAAGGATCAAGCTACTGAGTAAGGTTATAGTTGAAATGTTGCTCCGCTTATATGAAAAAACACCCTTTTCAGAAAATCCCTTTATTCAAATTGAGATACTTCTTTACAACATCAAGCAGAACAGAAGAAATTAGCTTAACTACAAAGATTACCTAAAGAGCCTCTGCTTGGAGGCTGCTACTAAAAACCCATGAGAGACACTTTTTATGAGGTGTAGGGCACAACTTCTTTTTGCCATCTGTTTGTACTGCACCTGTACACCTCATTTCTCATCACCTACCAAGACCAGAGCAGAAAGATTTTGTTTCACAGGAAACAAACTCTTAAAAAAACTCTCATAACTGTTTCATGCTGCACTTACGCTCAATAATACAGCCCTGTCGAGGCATCCCTCCCACCTGAGTGATTGATGGGAGCAGGAAGGACAGCACCATGACTTGACTACGATAAGTTTTAAATAAAATGGGATAAATTATTCTAGCTATCACAACTCTCCAATATTCAAAACATAAACGCTGAAGGTTTGATGAAGACAGATGTTCCCCAATTTGTATATACATTTATATACCATGCATTTTGCGTTCTATTTACACAGACAACAGGGCATTTGAACAACGTCAACAGCTTTTTCTAGTTGCACTGTAGCTACAACTTATCACAGAATCACAGAATGGTCAGGGTTGGAAGGGACCTCTGGAGATCATCTAGTCCAACCCCCCCCCACCAGAGCAGGTTCACCTACAACAGGTTGCACGGGACAACGTCCAGGCGGGTTTGGAATGTCTCCAGAGTGGGAGACTCCACAACCTCTCTGGGCAGCCTGTGCCAGTGCTCCACTACCCTCAAAGTAAAGAAGTTCCTACTCATGTTAAGATGGAACTTCCTATGTTCCTATGGATCATTCATAAAATAGGAGGCTTATGTATATGATTAATTCCCCAAGTCTGGTGGCCTGTATTGCACAAATACAAGCCCCACTCCCAAACCTGCAGTGCTGCTTCTGAAGCTGTTGCAGAAATAAAACTGACCTAAGAATCCTACTACAGTTGTCTCCAAAACCCCTGAGATCTTACATGGATTCTACCGGCTAGGAAGCTCCAGATGGCAGAAACCACATGAAATGAACGCAGAACACAAAGCATGGTTGGTTGGTTTCCCTAAATTACGTTGACTCTAGCAATAAAATCTTACTAAAAGTAAACAGTTAGACGAGACATTAACAATGGGGCCATAAGGTTAAAACTTTACATAACTTCAGAAAGATCCATTTAGAAGACTATTAGCTAATTGATTCTCTCTAAAACAACAATGATCAAAAGAAGCTGCCATCATCTATATCTTGTAATATTATTTTCCTTTGACCATTCAAAACAATCACACTAGTTGGAGTTGCGCAATACATTCAAAACAAAAACTAAAATGCTAAACTTTGTAGCCACCTCTAACAATAAGCATACACCTGAATAAATTTGGGGACATGATTCCCTTCAGTCTCCATGAGTCGAAAACTTCAAGAAATATAGCCTAAAGAATACTGAAATGTCAGCCTAGGGATCTTCATCTGTCACTGTGGTTTAACTGGGCCTGTCCATCCAACAGGCAACTCATTCAGTTTCCTTAAATTCATATTTAAAAAGTAATTTCTGCTACTGCAGTATTAAACTATAAAAAACACCCGACCCCTTCCTTCTTCTTTATAATCCAAGGCAGCAAGTCACAGGGAAGTATCTCAGACTTACATTTTTCTGAGGTTGGGCAATTTCTTGAAGAGTCCGATGGCTTCCAAAACAGAAATATCATTGTCATTCAAACGCCTGATAGGAACAAAAAAAGGAGACATTTAATACTTCACAGACGTCTATAGATATAACTCTGTGACACACAGGGCTGCCACACAGACAACTATGACCTTTGTTAAAGCATGACACTATCTGCCTTCTCTCTCAGACTCCTATAGTGAAAACAGTTTAGCTTTGAAGGAAAGGGAACATAGAAGAGGATCTATAGTAAAAGCTTAGGGTGCCTTTAAGAGTAATGCCAAAGGACAGTGTCAGAATGCCGCCTTCTTCCAATGCACAGGATAAGGGATTATTAATCTTAACCATCACACAGCCTTGTTTGTGTGACTAAACCTCCCCTCACGCATTCTGCTACAGAAGACATGCAATTGGAGATGTGGTCCATGTAAACAGAAGGAACCTGATTTCAGCTCCTTTCCCATCAAAGTCTACTTCAAAATTAATGCAAAGGCCACTGTCTTGGCAGGCTTGGGATACAAAATTCTTTCTGTGATTACATGTAGCTCCATTTTTCTATGTAGAGACCTCGCTGTGTTTATGGATGTCTCTCTCGTATTTTCCTATCTTAACTTCAGATCAACAATTTTTATGAGGATTTAAATAAACTATCTTAAGTACAATAAATAGAATACTAACACAAAAAGAGAATTGTGTTTGAAGGGGCTACTAAGATAACAAAAGAACCAGATTCTTCAGTTATTAAGTAATAAACGTGTTTTCGCATACTCTTTTAGCAGTATGTTATGTTCATAATTCTGAAGGGTCTCTAAAAGCAAATAGATATCATAGACTCACTTACAGCTTAACAAAGCTCTAGTTTTAGCGAGAGCCATTTCAACCAAGTTGCAGGCACTGCTGAGAAGGAATGAGTGCCTGATCACAGATTTAACTCAAAAGGGTTAATCCATTTCTTAAATAAAAATGACCAGACACAAAGACAACAGACTCAAAGGTAGAACGGAAAGGAACCATACAGCCCGGGACACGTAACAGCTCAACACTTCAAGACGACACACAGAGGCAGCCAACGCACAGGGCCATGGCTCCTTTCACATCCCCACAGCTGGCATGAACGCTGAAGAAATAAGAGAGTTGTGGTGCTCCTTTGAAATAAAATTAACTTCCCCTTTTTCACACAGGGATTAAGTAGAAGGTGCCTTGAATTGGTCTGAGTCGTTTCACAGCCTTTAAAAACTAGGAAAACCAACATGCCCTGCTGAGCACACCTTGGGAGAGCCAACACTTACAGATCAGTAGTATATTCAGGAAGGTGACTGGGTAATCGGGTGAGCTTTTGGTTAGAGCAGTCTACAATTGTTCCCTCGCAGCGACACTTCTCAGGACAGACAAGGTCCATGAAACACTTCCCGGTGAATTTACTTCTGTAATCTTCTGACCCTGCAATAAAAGGAAAATATATTCCAGCAAACAGTTCCTGATAACTGCAGCAATCAGAGATTATATGGAATCTATTCTCAACGCTGCCTCCTGTCAGCTCCCGGCTCCTGCACATAATTTTAAGGTTTACCAAAGATTTTTGTTTAGCAATTTATCAAATTACTCCCAAGACTTGCCTCTGTTTTTTCCCCTCTTCCCTTGATAGATTAATTCCTTGTCTAACAAGCCTACCTGGTAAGGTATTTTTTGGAGCACGTCTAATTAGCTGTTGGAGTCTGCTTCAAATGAGCTCCAGCAATGTCACTTTTTCCCATTTGGAACTTAGTCTGCCAACAAGGAAAAGGGATCTCATGAAAGCAGGAGCTATCTTGGTGCATTCAAATGACAAAGGCTTTTTAAAGATGTCATTAAAAAGCCCAAAATTTTCAGACCTCAGCTATTAGAGTTATTTTTGAGAGCAATATTTTATGAGAGAACCGTGTCAATTTTCCAACAGATACTTTTATTAACTATGTTAAATAAACAGCAAAGGAAAGTAATAGCAGTTTAAATCATTTTCATTTTAATTAAGGAATGGGTAGACCATACTTAGTGAGAAGCACTCCCTAATGTACCATTATACCATGATTGCCAGACCTCTTTGACTAGGTTTTTGACCCATTCTAATGAAATGCTTTTGCAATTAGGCTCGGTGAACTAATCTGTCCTCTTCAGGTTTGTTTTTTTCTCTTTTAATAACAGCAGGTTGGAAACTTGATCTCTGTGTTTCAAGGAACCAGGAGTATTAATAAATGTGTATGTAAGCATAGTGTTGCCAAGACCCTGCCACGCAATACCTGCCCACTCACTTCATATTTCATAACGGAAGCACCAGAATTGTCTCAGGAACCTTGTGTAATGCCCAGCGATCATAACTATCAAGAAGTATTTTTTAATTTTTCCAGAGTTTTAAAAGTCAGTTGCAAGGCTTTCTCAGGAATGATCTGCGCAAGTTCAGTGTTTAAGAACCTGAAAACATCAATAAAAACTTGAACCTGAGCTGAAATTTGTTTTTAGAGACGTGACGATCTTCATCACCTGCTTCCCCTTCCCAGACTGATAAATACACCACTGCATACACATACTATTTTCTGTAAGAAAAAAGAAGTCACCTAAACCCACTATTATTTTATGTTACACATTACCTCCACAGGGTGATGCAGGGAAAGCAAGCAATTCTGTAGGAAATCTAACATTTCGATTCCACAGACGCACTTCGGTTTAGTTTTGTAATTCCAAACTAGATTATGAGAAACATCACATACAGCTTCGTACATTACCACTTCTGTGGTGCTAAATACTTCACAGGTTATCATGCTTATTGTAAATTATACATCTAAAGTGAGACTTGGCTACTGGTTTTTAGTTTGACAGCACAGCACTTAAAATATTAGGACCACTGGGCATTTTAAAGTATTACAAAAATACAGTTTAAGCCTTTCTCCACACCACCATCATTTAAACTCTTATCCTTTCAAAAAAAACCCATCTGATTTCCAGTCGTAAAAATTCCAGGCTTTGTAGTCAGGCTAAAATGTCAAGTGATGAGCATATTATGGCTTGATTACAAGAACATACAGCTATTCTTTCTTAGGTGTGTAAGACAGTACATTTGGTTGGTTAAGATTCCTTGGAAATAACGCCAAAATGAACAGTTATCGGGACAGGGGTTTATTAAAACTGCTACAATACAGTACGCCTTGAAAAACCCACCGAAGTTTTTCAGTGACCAAAAAGTGTCTTGGAAATCCCCAAATTAACCCTTGAAGAAGCACTTCTAACTTTCATTGTAGAATCTTTCTTTGAAAGAATAATCACAAATGTCATGAAGTTACACAGTGTAAGAATTTATTAAGTATAATTTTTAGTCTACTGATGGATACAACATTCATCTTCCTATGGGAAAAAAGAAGGATGGGAAAGTAAGTGGAAAGCTTTATGAAGGAGAAAAAGGGGTATATAACATTACAGGGTGAAAATTAGGGTTTGGTTTTCTCTCAAGCTTTCTGGCAAAGTAAATAAAGACTATTTACCACATTTTGACTTAGCTCTCACTCTGTTGATGGCATACAACTTTCCACACTGCATCAGCTATAAGAAGTTGATCTTGCCTGGGTGTCAGTCCACTGCCTCCATGGTTGCAACAGGGGAAAGCCCTCTCAGCTCAGCAGGAGGGGAAGGGAGCAAACGTCACCTTTGTACTTTTCTTGCTTTCTCTCTCTCTTTTTTTTTGCTTTTCCTTTTTTCCTTCCAAATGAGTTTAAATAAGAGTTACCCAGGTAAGCACTGAGTCAAAACTAATCAATAGCATGCATATGCTCAGCAAGCACTCAGTCACCTCTCAGCGTGTGAGACAGCAGGAGACGAGCCTGCCAAAGACTGGAAAACATTTACTATTTGACCTGAGCCTTGAGATCGCTTGGACAGGTGGCTGCTCTATGAAGTTATTCCCACCTGGGATACTAATGTGAAACTCAGCCATCTGCTTGCAGAACTATTGAAGTGCGTATATCCATTTCTACACACAGAGCTTTATCAGTGTGCCAGTGCGGGGCTCTGAGTGAACATGGCAGGATTCAGGAAGTACCATTAACCATCACATACATGTAGTACTTCTTGCACGCTATAAAATCACCTGTGGAAAGCCACAGAAAAGAGATGCAGGACAGGCACAGAAGAAACACTTGGCTTCATTTTACTATTCCAGACCAGCCATTTGGTCATTTTATTATACCTGAAAGCATGTGTGCACTGTAGCTGAGAACGCTGTGAAGCTTGGTTGAATGTAAAACATGACCTGGGAGTTTCCAGTAATTTTCAAAATAAAAAGGAATTAAGTTTGCTGTAAAATGAGTAGCCAAGGCAACAGCAAGGCCTGTGTTCAATTGAGGTGATGTGACACCACTATCAGGTACCAGGGCATTGTAATTCCTCAGTATCATTAAACAAACACACATGCCATTCTACAAAACAGCAGTATTGAGACAAAGAAACACCACATTTCCAAGTGCTCAAAAATTTTAGGTGCCTTTCTAATACCAGCATGGAGAAATTAAGCAATAGAGACAAATACCTTTTTGTCTGTTCTTCTTTTTAGCATTGTTTAGCAAACCTGATTTCAGTTTTTAAAACTTAGCTTTGCCCAAAGGACTTAAAAGGAGTGCTGGATGATCTGTTCTGGAAAAAATCAAGCTGTCTCAACAGGGGCTGGAATACTGAACTGATATATTCATTCTAGAAAAGATAAATCCAGCTGCCTCAAATTTGGCACCAAAAATATGATCACAGAGATCACTTGGTCTAAAACTTGGACAAAAAACCCAGGAATCCCGACACTCACTTCTTCGTGTAACCACTAGATCACAATTCTCATAGGTTGTCAGGAAAAAAAAGGAGGTACATTGTTTGTCATAATTTCACTCGGTAGTATTAATTCTTATCAGTAATTACAGCTAAAATCTAAGAATCTCAGTTGTCCTTCTTCTGATGGCTCCACAACAGATATGTAACAAATGCACAAGATGAGGCAGTATTTCCATGTAAGAAAACTTCCATATGAGGGTCTCAAAGTCCTTTATGAATAGGTGTAATTATCTCTACACGGGGGGAAGTTAGGCCGAAGTATGTTAAAGTTCTTATCTAAGCTTTGAAAGCTAAAATGGCTCATTTGGATATGCTGACTCAGCTTTCTGCTATGTAACTATTGGATGACAGTTTTCATACAGGCCATGTTATCCATGTCAGTTCAAGACATAAAAGATAATGCTTTGCAGACTCTTCTGGAGTTCTTTTGCAGTATACTTCCTTCATAATGAAATGCCAGCACATTAAGATTGCTCAGATTAGGTCCAAAGTTTCATTAAGTAGCAGTCATCTTGTTACAGAAACGGCACCCAAAGTGTACCTCAAGTAGAAGGACTCACTGGACAGGTCAAATAGAGAGATGTAGCTTATATTATTTATAAGGTAAGAAGACAAAAATGGTTTTTCATCTCTGTAGGCATGGCTGGAATCACCCTTGAATCATATTAATCAACAGGATGCCTAGCTTCTTCATTCTAAGAGCAATTAAATAGATTAATTTCTTAGAAATGGTTATTCTGCATGCAAGCCCTCTGGAAAGTCCGTCGCAAACATCACTAGGGCTCCCCCCTGCAGTGCCTGGGAGTCTGGTTAAGCAACACTTCACCTTTTTCATTTTTCCTGTGAGAAAAGGGGAATCTCTCACCTTTTGATGCTTCTGAAAACAGCAGAAGTATCCCAGCATGCCATGCGGCAGGGAGTATGCAGCCTTCCATGGTGCTTGACAGAACCATGTTCAATTTGTATTGTTCTACCACATGG
The DNA here is from genome assembly GCF_000708025.1 of Charadrius vociferus. Lineage (NCBI taxonomy): Eukaryota > Metazoa > Chordata > Aves > Charadriiformes > Charadriidae > Charadrius > Charadrius vociferus. The sequence continues at coordinate 351,080 of NW_009649770.1, read as the reverse complement.
TTAGATCAAGCACAAAGGAAAACCCCATGAACAGCCAGAGTCAGAGTTAGGCAGCGCCAAAGAGAGAAGAGCGTTGAGAGGAAGCAGCATGGAGAAGCACAAGCTGAAGGTTCACGGAGAGCTGCTCTCCACTCCACCCATGCAAAAAGGTGCTGGATACAAGAGGTCATCCTTTACACTACAACTGCAGGAACACCCTGGAGCACAATTGGGGTTAGTGTACAAGAACAGAGCCCAGGCGAATTCAGAGACAGAACTAGTATGACAGAAAGTACTACCAAAGGACCGCAAACAGCTCCTTCCAGGAAGGACGTTCATCTCTCACCATATATTGAATGCCCAATCTACGCTGCTCATTATTAGCTACTTACTCTCTCCTGGTGTCGCCTTTCAGTATAAACGCCATTTTGGTTTGATCCATTTAATTAAACGCAATCTTAGAAATACCGCAGCTCATATTAATAATAGCAGATTCTGAGCTGGTGGCCAAGCTCTGGGATTAAATGCTCCCCAAGCTCCCCTTGAGCCTGATTTCAGCTCCCAGCGGCCTTTCTTTTTTTTTTTTTTTATTTCAACTGCACTTTACAGCAAGGTAGCACTCGTGCTAATACAGACATATTAAGGCAAACAGGAGTATTTTGTTATTCTCTTTCTTGGCATAATATTTGTTGGGTTTTGGACATGATTTGCTGACAGAAGCATTCTTGTTCCGACATCCTGGATTATTTCAAACAACTTTACTACTCGCAACTCATTCCTGCAACTTTGACACATAAAGTAGGGCATTCAGTTTTGGCTTGACTGCTCCCACTGAAATAAAACTCCCATTGACTTGAATGTCTGCAGAGCTATGCCAGTGGAGAGTGCTTTTGAAAGTCACATTTCAAATGTTCTTGCAGGCTTCACGAACGAGAGAGGAAGTGGCTGTCCTCTGCAACTGCTCAGAACATTTTGCTGGACTTCAGTGAAGGTCAGTGCTTGTGCTTTTTAAAAAAAATACAACTTTCTTTAGTAAAAGGTTTGCATTGTCCAAAAAACAAAGTCAGCATCAAGCAGATTATTCATTGCCTACATGGAGAACAATGCAAGTACTCGAGCAGAGATGACAGATAATACAGCAAGGGGCTCTGCTTCACCATTTTGCTGTGAACCAGCATTATTACACAGAAAGTCAACGTACATTTACTTGGGAACTCCAAAAAATAACTCGTGTTAACTTAGTCACCCCATACTGTGGGTTTGCACACAGCAATGAAAATCAGACAATTCGGTTTACCGTTTACCTTTACAATCTAAGAAAGAAACCAAAGCAGCTTTTTAGGGGAACCTGACACAATAAACCTTCAATCCCCACAAGATGCCAGACTAGCCAGAGTCCTAACTGATGCAAAAATTAGATTATTCATTTTTTTTTTGTGACTCATGCAACATTGCACAAAGAGGCATTAATTTTCTTCCATGATCCTTCAAAGTATGCGTAACCTGGAATCCACACCCCCTTGCTGAAATACCTACAACTAACATTCCCACCAATAACTTTGCATGGCTCTAGCGAAGAAGGATGCAGAGTTCCATATCCTTATTCCTACACCGATTTAATAATGGAGCAATTCTGGCTTTGGCTCTTCAAATAAATTTATCCCCAGTACTCTGTTAAGAAATGAGAAGTAATAGTTTGTATCTTCCAAAGACTTTTACATTATATACTGATTTTCAGTGTTAAGTGGAATATCTGTAATAAGGTCAGTCATTTTAGTGCCAACTCTTTCAGTCCTACTGGAAACAAATGCAGTCGGAGAACTGCAAACGTCTTCCTGAGAAGCCCCAAGAGAATGTTTTGAATAAGTCTCTATTCCTCTGCTGCACTAATTAAACATCACTTACAATAACTGCCTAAGCTAATCATCAACTACAATGAACAAGAGGTACCAGAACACAAAGAAAAGTCTGCCAAAACCCTAATTTATGTCCCTAGAATACATGAGAGGCAAAATACTCCTCAGGCACATTCTGGCCTTTCTGGTCGCTGTAGACTATTGCAAAAAATGTGCAGGAACATAGCCTCCTCCTTTTTTTTTTTTTTTTTTTTTTTTACAGGGAAGCACACTATTTTGTAAATTATATTAAAAAAATATTTCATAAGCCTCTGGATGTACATAAGATCATTCTGCATAAATGTTTGGAAAAAAACTTGAAAAAAGAATTATCATATCTCTAGATATTTGCCAGTTTTCATGAAAAACCCCACCCTTCAGATATACTCTACATCCAAGCAGCATTGTATGGTTCACTCCTACTGTTAATTCACTTCTGGTAATCTAAGATCTATTTATCAGTCACTGAATCTGCAGTTTGCTAAGAATTTGTATATAGGACCCTATTTTTAACTGTCCCATCAAGCTGTAATACCTCAGGAGATTGCTGCAAGTCTCAGAATAGTCAAATGAAAATTTATTGTCCAATAGCAGGTTCAAACTTTCTTGTACTGGTTTTAGCTGACTAGCTCTCTTCATGCCTCTCCAATTATTTTCTTTATCCTATTGAAGTGACCGTTATACACACAAAAAAGTGCTAACTTTGCATCTCTGGTAAGTGTTGCTCAGCTGAATCTCAACACACGCAATGGGAATGTGCGAGAAGAGAACAAAGTTTGTCCCACCTTAGTTTTTGCAGTATCTGAGTTACAAGAGTAATCACTCAGCTTTCTGCCATTGCTAATGAAGACACCTCCAGAGGACAACTCAGATCTCAAGTGAGGAATCTATATTGCTCTGTATGCTGCCCACATGGGGAATTCTAGGACAACTATGTTATTCGGATGCTTAAGTGATATGGATGCATCTGTGACTCAACATTCATTCTACCTCTTTTCATTGCCACTTTACTCTAATTGCAAGTAAGGATGTTGGCTGGTAACAAAGCAGTTCAGATGTTTAGTGTTTCTGAAGACTACTTCACCTTAAAAATAAAATGAGGCACAGCCTTAAAATAAACTTTTTAACTGGGACACGTCAATTTACTTTCTTATTAAGAACCATACTGTCTGCCAAACAGACCCACCTGCTCTATGTTAAGCTTATGCTTCCTTGAGGAAAATGGTTTCCCTTCTGCCTACTTTCCCCTACTGCAGTGCAGGAAACCATCATCATAGTGTTCATCGCAAGCTAGTGAAGGGTTAGGGTAACCGACACAAATGTTAACATAAAGATCTGAATTTCTATCAAAGATTTACAGAAAAGGGAGGGCTATAATCAATGTACAGTACAGCCAAATTACTTTTTCAACAGGAACATTTCTACAGTACAAAGGAATTTAGCTCTATTACCAGTAGCCATAGCAGTTGTGTTGTGTTCTCTAATGACTTCAACTTCAGAAAAATTTAATGCAAACCAAAGCTCAAATATACTCAGTTACAGTGTACGATGAAGACTTTAGGTTCATAATTATGAATTCAGTCTAGGATTTAATCTGCACGTGATTTGTTGCTGTTGAACAACCTCCCACTCAGATAGAATTATTCTCATGCACAACAAATGCATATCCTCAGTTTTGCTAAGTTCAGAGTTTCTGAAGGTAATTTTGCTGAGTCTTTGTGTCTTTCAGGGGAAAAAAAAGGGTAGAACACACAGCATTTAACTGAATAAAAACAAAACAAAAGACACAAAAGACAAAAAAAAGCCCTACAGAAAGCAAACCGAATGCAGTTAATTTTCCAGTTGTCCATATCATAGGCAATTTTTCATATTCCTGTCCCTCACTCTGCTCAAGCAAAAGCCCTGGTGAGCAAAAGTGCTTGAGCCTGACCTCAGTCAAGATTTACCGCAAACGTGACCAGGCCTAGAGCATCCTGTGCAGGGCTGCCCCCCCACTGTCACCTCCAGCATGGACAAACCTACAAGCTTGGGCAGGAACTGCTGGAAACCAGAACGCTAAGGGCAGGCATAATCGCGAATCCCCAAGCACATGTCACTGCAGCACTGTAACAAGGCAGACAAGGGCAGGTGGATATCAGTGCTTTTTATCAAACAGAAAATGCTAAGGGCAGGAATATAAATACATACATAGTCTGTAAATGACCATTTGCTTACTAAAAAGGGCAGGAATTTGCAAAGTTGTCATCAGAGTGATTGGCAAACTACAGGAACAACTGGAGAGTGTTTCAATTAGATAAATTATGTAAAATCTGGATTAAATCCACTTGCCTTTGGTGACTTTTAAACACTGGTTGAGGAGTAACAATACACTGCATCTTTCATTTTGAGAGCTCAAAGAGCTTAAATAGTGTTTACATGTCAGTAAGAGCAGAGAAGGGGATAACCTAGGGAGACCAAGGGACAGGAAACATGAACAGCCACAGGGACCTGACAAAACGCCCCGATGTGCAGCCTGTGTTCTCCTGACTGAGAACACTCCATCCATTGCAATTCTATGCTTCTAAGGCTGAAACAACGCAGAGAAGAGAGAAAGAAATTTCAGGTGATCACAAGTAATAGGAACTCTGTTCCAAAGTAGATAGGTAACCCAAGAAAGGTGAATACGTACGAAGACAGACATTGGAAAAGACACATAAAGAATTAAGAGGAAAACTGCAATTATTAAGAAGCAGTTTTATCAAATGCCTTCAAAAATTATTAGTGAACAAACAGCAACTACGTTACGATCTACTAACACAAGAGCTATGACACTAGCCCTAAGCATACAAGCTCTAGATATGTATGTACCACAGAGGCTGACTTTGATTTGGGTTGGGTTAACAAGGAGCAGCATCCAAAAAGGAGAGAATTGTGCTGGCAGTTCGTTCATTGTCCTCCTCCTACTATTCCCCGTGCTTTTGATTTGTATAGCACTATCTGGAACTGAAGTAACTAATTAAAGTCAAGTTAGATACAATGCATGCCCCAATGCAAGAGGAAGCAGGAAGACAGGTTTACTTCATAGTATTTAAAATAGCAACCATATTTGTAAGATTCATATTTCTAAGGATTAGAAGATAAAAAGCTTTCCGTGATGTGATGCTTGTAGATATACATAGGCTTTGATCATTAGCAGAAATGGTTTGTGTCAGTACAGCAGGTGGAACTTTCATCGCTTTTGAAATACACAATATACTGAAAATGCAAACATATCACAGGGAAAAAAGACATACAGCTGAATACAAGGGCAGCTCTCTGCAAAAGCTATTTCATACACAGTGTCACACAGCAACTAAGGAGCCTGCCAACTCTTGAAGTGACAATAAGCTACCACAGAGACAACACAATCTGCTCATAGATTCATTTCCCTTCCTCCTAAAGCCCAGTGCTGCTTTAGAAACCAAAACTGCTGTGTAGTGAACTTAATCAAATGCTACTGGGCAGAAGATTTTTGTTGTTCTTTTTTCCTAAGAATGGGAGCCTGCAGTGACCTATGGCTGGCAAGTACTATTGGATCCTGAGGTGGTCATAGTGGGCAGATGCAGCCGAAAAGAAAATGATCGTCAGAATTTTACTGTTGCCACTGACATGACAGTATTTCCCTTTGCTAAACAGAAGAGAGAATTAGCCACAGCCTGTTCCTCCAATTTCTCCTTCAAGAAAAACCTTTTTTAGTCTCAGATTCTATAGCTGTGGGGAGAGACTTGAGCAAGGGGAAGGTTTATTATTTTTTGGTGCATCGCATTAAATGGAAGGCAGAAAAACACAGGAAATAGTATCTATTGCAATCTGAGGCTTAAACATATTTGATAGTATATTCAACAGCTTTGCCTGTCTCACAGCCCCAGGCAAAAACATGCCCCTTTCCCTGCTGTTCCTTCATTTCATGCTATAATGCTTCCAATTCTCCTTTTAAAAAGAATTATGCACATTATCTACCTGTTGCACAGAATCTCCTTCCTATGGCCACTCATAACCTTTGCAGATGCTGCTCCATCATTATTAGTAAAAGCTCAAGTCATTTGGTCCAGGGAGGAAAAGCATCTGGGAAATGTGCCTCGAGAAGAAGTTAAAAAAAGAAGGCAAATTCTTCTTGCTAAATACTATTTAAAAGGATGTTTGGGAGCTGGAATGAAAACTGAAGGAAACAATATGCAGAAGGAAGTTTTCTAGATTTTATTTATATTTTTTGCTACGCTGCATAGTTTTGTCTTCACAGTTTCATTTAATTAATCAAATACAGTTCTATTTAGCCCATCTGCATCTCTGAATGTGTCCTCTTGACATTACTCTCTTGATGTTCCTCCACCATTTCAGACTGATGAAACTGCAAACATCTTCCCCATTTCTGCTAACCACTCCTCTCTCCTATCCTCATACAAAACCCACTTCCCTATCTTCTCTTAATTTACTGAACAATTACATTTTTTCTCATGCCAGGTCCTTCCTGACAGTCCCCTTTATGATACTTTGTAGAATCCAAATGAATGTGGAAACACACAGATTGCTTCAGGACCACCTTAGAATTTTATGACTTCAGAACTGGTCCTTTCCCTAATGTCAAAGTATTAAGCTCACCTAAGTTGAACTATTCATGGGTGCGATCCTGACACTGTCTGAGAACCTTTACTCCCACAGAGCTCACTCTTTCTGTGCATCTTCATCACTTCTCAAAGGCCAAAGACCAGGTCAGGATAAAATCCCTCACATTGCTTCCTTAACCAACCCCTCATATTGACTGTGTTTTCCCACACAAAACCATCTTTCTGACCATTGACATGTACTAAATGTATTAAACAAACTACATGAAAATATCAGGATCCCGAAACAAAAACCCTTTGAGAAAAGAGATGCACATTTACAAAAGGATTTTAAATAAAAAATTCTTTTCTCAAACACTGAACAAAAGATGTACAAACTAGACGGGGAGAATCCCACAGCCAGCAAGGACACTGACACGTTACTAAGCGTTGCCATCCCAGTGGGATTGTGCAGGCTCATCCCTGAGTAACACAAAGCACTGCTCAACAGTCTGACTTTGAATGATGGAGATTCATACCTCATGGACTTTTCTGCACAGAGACGTGCTGCATTAAATCCAGGGATGAAACATATTCCTCCAAATGAAAACATGGAAAATTTCTGCTAAATGCCAAGTCTGAAGCAGCCATGATTCAAAGGGACAACTTGAGCAGAACAGGTGCCAAGGATGTCTGTTCTCTGGATTGATTTACAAACTAAGATTCTTCTAAACCATTAGACGTTCCCCCCGTCTCATGTGAGCAGACAGTGAGTCGAGTTCAATGTATCTCATCGCCATCTGGAAACTCTACAGGCAAGGATATCTTCTCTATTGAGCTTTTGAATAGAATTAGTTTTCATCCAGCTGAAATCTTTGTTCTGAAGCTGTACAATCCCTGCTCTCCTCCTTCATAAGTCAGGTTTATGCCTTTTCCATGTGGTTTTGATATACTCGTAGAACTGGAGACCAAGGGAAAAACAGCCTAATGCCTCAAGGAAAGGACCCCCAAGATAAGAACTCACACAAAATATTATTCTCAACATCACCAGGTACTGCGTTCTGCATTGTTGCTCTTCTTAGCTACGACCTTTTGTAAGTGATATCAGATGGTGTCTGCCTTACCCAATAGCCTGTACCATTGTTCAAGGCATGCATGCACATACATAACATTAATGTCTCTAGCCTATTAATAAGAGCAGAAGAAAATAACAATGGCAAATTGGGTACAGATTTAAGCTGATCTGTTTCTGCAGCCTGCTTTCCTTTCTAAATTATATTTATGCATTTTCATTTCCAATTTCTTTAAATATGAATATTACTGACTAATTATCTTGTTACTACGATGGACACAACCCCAAAACGTAGATAAAAGTATGTTACAATTTCAGTCTTGGTTATAAATTTTGTGGCTTGAATCACAAGTGATTTGACTTTAACAAGCATGCCCAAGAAAACCTGACTGCAAATGAAGCTATCTTTATTTTATTTTCCCCATAAAGAGAAGGTTTAGCTCAGCATATTGCTTGCAGAGATACACAAAGCACAACGGCTTGTTTTGGGCTGCTGCCATTCAGTTTCATGCTGCATCCCCATCTAGAGTCATTAATCTTTTACCACCAGGAACCCAATTAATCATGGTTTTAGGTTTTTTTTTTTTTCAGAAGAAAAAGACAAAAATCATAGTAATTTTTATAGAAAACACTGCAAGGTACTCCATCAATAACAGTCATTTTTCTTCTCAGTACACACTAATAGATTTGCTCACTGAAACCTGCTTGTCTTTACAGTATACAGAAATGCAGTAATCTAAAATACATGTAACCAATAGAAAAACCACATGAAGAAGCAGTCTGGGTTAGTTGTGCTGTGTAAGGCAATAAATGTCCTTTTACTGACAGCTGGACCATAAACAAAGAATGGATAGGGTTGAGAAATAGGTGTTTATATAACTTTGGAGGTTATTTTCAGGTGGAAACATTTTTCCATCTAGCTCACAACACAAAATCTTTGCCTAAACGATGATGCAAGTTTTGATTCAAAACTTACTAAAACCAAAAGTCTGAGAACTTACTGGAGCTCAGCTCTCATTAAGGTCAACAACAGTTCTGCCTGAATACAAATGACGATCCAGCCACCTTCCACCCCTTCAAAATATGACATTTGCCACATGGATTCATATACATCTTCATTGTTTTCCTTAGACATTTTATAACCTAGTAATTCATTAGAATTAAATGTTACAAGCTTTTCTCTTTTTTTCTTTTCTTTGTTTTAAAGAGACACACAAAAGACAGCTATAGACTGCCCCTTTTTTTTTTCCTTTTCTTTTTTCTTTCCTCTTTTTTTTTTTTTTAATCCATAAGGTAATTGGCTTTCTGGAGAACTAACTGAATTTTCCAAATTTAATTTATAAAGATGCTCCATAATATCCATTATAGCAAACACTGTCCTGCAGATTCGATTAGTAGGCTCTCTGGACCTGCTTATTTCTGAATTGAAAGTGCAGTACAGCCTGGATAAATGAATTACCTGAGCAGCGGAACTTCTTGCTCTTGATCTGGCTGATTCGTTTGTTGGCAAGGCGACGCGGATTGCTGCATCGAGCGCCGCTGGTTTCTATCGGATTATCCTGCAGGTAATCAGCCAGCCACTTCAAATGGCAGTCGCACACAAATGGGTTCTGAGCTAAATGTCTGCGAGAAGGATGGGATGTTTAATCAGAAGTGACCTGTGACACTGTACTCCATCACTGTTTTTCACAAACGCAAACCTGAAGAGTAGAGTAATTGAATAAGCTTCCAAAAACCCAGGCCTGGCGGAAACCACACAGAGCTGCACATGAATGGGAGAATTCTGTGAGCTATCACATTTCATAGCTCATTAAGCCTGTTGCAAGTCCTTTCAAGAGGAAACAAAAATTAAGATAGTAAAGCCTGCTTTAAAGGACACAGACCTCCTGTCTACAAAGTCCAGTGTTTTCTCCTGAGAGGCTGATATGCTGCCTTTTGAGAGAAATGCCCCTTTTCAGATGCACCTGACCTGAACATCATTTTGTATCCTGGCTTAAAAGAAATTTTATTGGCAAGCTCAGCTTCCTAGGGATCAAAATGTGAATTAGTAAAGTGCCTTGGATCTGTGGGCAAAACCAGAAGTGATCCAGAGGTCTTTTCTCAAGAGTGAAATTGATATTTGCATATACTCATCACGCATAATAGTATTCCCCTTATGCATATTTTTTCCAGGACCAAAAATTTTTATTTTTGAGACTGAACTGTTCATGCAAGCTAGAACTTGACTCTGTTCTTCACCAGAATTTGCACAACGTATATCCCACACAATTGGAAATAGGTTTTATAGCGCTGATTTTAATAGAATATTTAGACGTTGCCAATAGAAATCTGATGTAGGATCTCAGAGAGAAACAGCATTTCCCTGTGGCTGTTATGATGCATTCTGCTTGACAAAGTTGAGCACCATATCAGGAGAATTAGTCAGGTCTTTCTCAGAGCCTGATTCTGATCTCAGTTAAGTTAAGTTGCATCAGTCCCTCTAACTTCCAAAGGAGCAGGACACGGCTCTGCAATAACTGCAAAGACAGTTTAAAAAAAGACAGATGTTTAAATTTGGTTTGGAGAGAAGTGTAAATTTATAGCCTCACAAGAACTCTGCTCTGTTACTGTTAGTGTGTTTTTTCCACCTGTAGAAACTTCATTTCTTTTCTGTTTGCAGTTATATTTCTGAACTGTCACTTAACAGAATAAGTATAAAATACAACAGGGCAAGGGCTGACAAGGAGTGGGAACTGAAAGCGTACATAGCAGAAAGTGCCTGAAGAAACTAAAGATTACTGTTGTAGTAGAGCCATTCCTGGTGTCAAACGTCCAAAGAACAAACAAGCATACAGAAACAGGATGTGGGATTGGTTTTGTAGCTCTAGACAAAAGGCAGAAAACGACAATCACTTGGGGCACTAAAAATGGGAGAATGAATCAAAACATTTAATGGAAGTGTTTCGGTGCAAAGCAACAAGTCCATTCTAAGTAACAGCCACCAGGAGTGCCAATAAAACCAAGGAGAAATTTTCATACCTTCAGGATATTGCCTGTTGTTTAACTTGACAAATCTTATATACCTCTGTAAATGAACTTTGTCTGTCGCCCTTGTTTACATATCTGTGTACGTACATAGCATCTTGCAGCAGAAGAATGCACGGTAGAGGTGGGGAGGCAGGACTGGGGGGCATCTGCACATGATTATTCTAATGTCTTAATGGTTTGGAGCAATACATACTGGCCAAGTATCTGCTGGGAATTAAGGTTGTGCTTGTGGCTGCCTGAGGAGATAGCAGATACCCTGCTGCTAGAAATCATCTCTATTAGTTCATTTTTATACGAACTAAAACATTTACAAGACTAATTTGGCCAATGCATTTCTAGTATTAAAATAGATATATGTGCATGTGTATACATACATTTCCAGTACTATAGTATGTGTAAGTATGTACGTATATAATGCGCGTATATATGCCAGTATGTGTATATATTACATACAGATATATATTTTAATACTGGAAATACATATACTTACATACTATATAAACATACAGAGCTTTATATCTATATATGCACGCATAAATATATAGAAACACACACACAATATTGGGTTAGGGGGTTCTTCCTTGTTTTTCATTTATATCAGGCTGCCAACTCCAGCTCTGAAGGAGTACTATTTACCTTATTATCTTACTACTCACAGCTTTAGGATGAAACCTTCTTCTGTAAAATATTGAGTCATTTCTATACTTTTGCTTCTGATCCCCCTTCTCTTAATGCATCCCATTCAAAGACTCTCAGAAAATGTTTAGTGGATTTTCATAATGGATCAAATAATACAATATATCACTTCCCTTAAGTGGAATGTAAGCTGAAATATGGTTTCAGACGTCACAAACTGTACAGTAGGACGCAGATCCAGTAAGGAGACATGCCAATTCACTACTTCATTAAAAACTGTTAGGCAATGGTTTTAATAGAATCTACTGTTCATATACTGTACAGAGTCAAATTCACATATTATCTTCCCAACAAAGAGTATGAATGAATTACTCTGGGAGCTTAATACACTTATGACATTTAAGTCACTAGGGCAGGCTGCATCTCTGCATCGATAGCTAGCTGTCCTGAATTTATGCAGTACTTCTCCTTCCTGCTCCTTTTACTTCTGCCAGAAAAGGAGAGGCTACTACCTTGGGGTCTCTTCCAAATGGTCTTAACGTCAGACATTTTGCCTTTGCAAAGACCAGCAACATCTTGGGGGGAAAAAAAGAGAGCTATCATTTATGATATGCTTGCATACTCACAGAGTCTGGATCGATCGGAGAGGTGCAAAGAGCCCCTTGCTGATGGTCTGCAGTTTGTTGTCATAAAGAGATAGCAGTTTGAGATTATGCAGACCTTGGAACGTGTTTACCCTCAGGCAGTTGATCTTATTGGCATTGAGAAGCCTGAAAACAGAGGAAAGGTTTATAATTCATTAATCTTGTAATAATCAAATAAAGATAGACTGAACTTTGGGGCTAAATCTAAAAAAGTATTAACCCAGTCACCAAAGCCAGCCCACGTTTAAAGGTCTTCATTTGCCTGTTATCTTAAAAAGGTGAAAAAAACAGTCAAAATTAGTACTCTCATATTTGGGGAATATACAGACATATAACAGTGTTAGCTATCTTAAAATAGTTAAGGATTTATTTATTTTTTGTATGCCCAGTCCTACCCCCCCAATTTGTTCAAAATTCTACACAAATATTTAAAGAAGTCTCCAGCTTAATATACATAGAAATGGCAAATACTGCCCACCTTGCTGTGCCATGCACACACTCATACACTAAGTCTACAAGGAGAACCATCTTTTTTTTTTTCCCCCCCTCCAATTTTCTCTATGAGCAGCTGTCTTAAGTCTAACTGAAATTCTGGAAATGTGACATCTTTTGATAAGCAGTGCAGCGTTAATTTGACCATGGAAGGAAAGATAACATGATTCTCCTCAGAGGGGCTCGATTAAAACTTACGGAAAAGCACGCTCAGTTTGTACCTAAAGGTAGTAAAGCAGTGGACCAGGTTGCTCAGAGGAGCTGTGCAGCCTCCATCGTTGGAGGTTTTTGAGATGAAACCAAATAAAGCCATGAGCAACCTGCTCTGACCCAATAAGGTGGCTTGGCTTTGAGCAAGGGTTCTCCAGGCTCATTGGTTAGTGATCACCTGAGCTCCCTTCCAACCTCCATTGTCCTGCGATGCTACAGACCTACTCCATTCCAGTTCCACCAGATTCCTGGGCAGTTGTGGAAAAGTAGCACAAAGGCAATCTCCCTTTTTAAGATACAGATTTTGCACAGCTACACAGCAGCCTTGTGGAAAAGTAGCACAAAGGCAATCTACATCCCTTTTTAAGATATAGATTTTGCACAGCTACACAGCAGCTAGTTGGCAGAACTAATCAATTCAGCCAGAAAATCTTGGATAGTACTTGTGCAAGTTCTCTTAGATTATCCAGCCAGCGTTCTGTCACATATAACAAGCATATACAATCCCAACCACGAGCTGGATCTGCCTCTGAGACAACCAAACACGAGAACACTTAAATTGTCATTGTCATCTGCATACGTGGTATTTGAAGGAAAACAGGCAGGAAATGACCCAGTCTTCTTACAAAAGGCAAAATCCACATCCTTTGACTAGTATCAGCCTGTGAAAAATGCTACGTTGCAAACAATACATGCTGTTAACTCAGCTCTCTTGGTCACAAAATGCTTGCTACTTTGTCAATGAGTTTGAAGGGCTTAATATTGCACCATTGTGGCTCTCTATGAGGCACCACACTAATAGTAAATCAGAAGACAAATGCATTTATAGGTACAAAGGAAAACACATCCTCCATTCCTCAGCAAGCAAATACACCATCTTAAACAGACCTCTAATAGCACAGGGAGCTTCCATTCTCAACAAACGGCACATACACCACTACAGACAACAGGACAATCTACCAGGGAAGAAATGCATGCTTGTTAGCTGCACACGATGCTTTTCTTTTGCTCCCAAAAATAACTTCAGAAGATGCTTCCTCTGCACAGCACCCTGCCTTTGCATTGCTGAGACCTTTGAAACATTGTACAGTCATTACAGCTCTCTGTTCCTACTCTCGTTTTGGCAGAGCCTCATTACCGCGGTAAATAGCTACAGTAACTGTGATACATAAAAGATGGACGAATACTTGGGTAGAGCCCTTCTCTGAAGGAAAACAGAAATGCAGAGCTTTGGAGTGAGAGGGTGTCAGAGCAGAACTCACCTTTCTAGCCTACAGAAAAGTCAATATCGATTTACCTGAATTTTCTTCATTATATGTTGTGGAAAACGAAGTTTGACATTAGATAAGAGAAAGTCACACAGAAGGGCCGTGATGGATAAATGAGGTTACATTTTCGCATGAACTAATAGCTAAAATAATTTTATGAAACCATAAGCAGTACTAGTATGACCCCTCTGGAATCTGTTGTTCAGTGACTGATAATTATGTGACACCTATACACACTCCTGTTGACTCCACCAGAAGTAACAGGGTAATTTTCGTATTAGGCTACAGGAACAGTTCCTCCCATGCACTTGACTTCTGAGATTTTGCTCCAACAGTAAACATCAGTGTCATCTCTTACTACTTCCTTCTTATAGCCATGCATATAAGCCTTCATATATAAGCATCTGAGCCTTCATTCCCTCTCAGTTCTCGGGCATTATGCATTTCTCTTTCAAGCTTGTACATTATCTTTTCCATAAAGAACAGGTCAACAAGTTATTAGAAGGCAGAATCAGCCACTGAGTTTTGAACAATATCCCCAGATACATACTTCAGTATTACGAATCCTTTGGTTTCTCCCCCCTGTCCTTGTGCACTGGTCCCACATTGTTTTTAGGTAATGCACATTAGCTTAAATTGGTCAATCTATGACAGAAGCTCGGTACCTAAGTTATACAGGAAGAAAACTGAACGCAAGTATGCACTTTGATTTATTTCACGATATGCTAATTTTTTTCTAATATTACAGTAATATTTTATGTTGTAAGCAGTACTTGTAACAAAGCATAAAGCAAAAATGAAAATACTCTCAGTAATAAGAGAATTTACAACTGAACTACAGTAGTATTTGTATATGTGGACAACCAGCATGTCTTTTTGCAATGCCCGAGAAGTGCGCACAGCAGAGCTATGTTGTGCAGATGCTATTCTCTCCTCTACAAAGAGTAGTCCTGAAGTCTAACCATCATTGATCTCACTTAATAAACCCTCAGAGCAAAGCTGACCTAGAACTGCTGTGAATACACAGGATTCAAATTCATTCTGTGATTAGTTTCAACCAAACATGAATAAACCCAATGCTGGAAATTAGAATTTACAATATGACAAGTTTTTCTGGCTTTTTCAATGACTAGATTCATGGTGATATAATCTGTGACATTTCTGCAGGAGCCAAATTCCAAAAATGAAAGAAACTGATCCTATACATAGCCACAAACAGAGAAGCACACTCTCTCCTTTCAGCATCAGATAAAGTAATTTGGAACAGGAAAGTGCCTGTACAGACTGTTTGTAAGTGGGAATTCAGGTACTGCACAGCTTTTCTGAGGTGATACCACCTACTCTGTATATCATCTAGGCAATATATGTGCGGTACCTAAATCTAAAAAGGACAGATAGTGTACTCAAGAGTAATACAGACGCGCCCATACTCAGTGGATCATGAGATAGATAAATGTCCTATTTCTGATCAGAATCAGGGAGAAAGGTGAGGGGAAAGTGAAACACTGTGAGAAAGCAGAATAAATCATCCTGAAAAATTTCTTCCTCCTACTTAGTGTGAGTTAGAGGATGACTTCTGGCAAGAAGCACTGTTTATATTTCTTACAAAACTCTCAGTTATTTTAAAATACCCCCTCTATGGATATTCCCCTATAGAAATTCCAATTCTTTCCTTATTCTTTCTTCACTATCACAGCCCTCCTAATGGCATCCAATTATTAATTAGGCATAAAAGGCTGGCTTCACATGGTGTGAAAAGTGGTTATAGGAATCTATTTTTAAACTAACACAAAGACAGATGAGAAAAATGTATTCTAGGAAGCAGAAACACTGATCTTCCTTAAACACTGAGCCATGCTGTAAAACTTACTAAGGATTCCTTTCATTGGACTCACACTAAAAGAAGGGACAACATTAAAAACTGAGTCTTATTTAGCACGAATTACGTGGTTTTATTTTGCACCAATTTATGGTGAAAGTAAATTCCACTAATTTTCCTACTCTGTTATCAGCCTGATTGGATGAGATTTGCACACAGCCTCCAGATGTGGTGCAGTGTTCAAAAGGAGGTTAAAAATTCAAGTAGAAATAAACCCGCCTGCTACCCAGAGGGATGATGGATTATTAACTCAAGTCTCCATTTTCATCCCTCCGGATACGTTAAAAACATGAAGAAATCTCTTTCAAGCCTAGGACCACCACAGAATACAGGAGAATGGTTAAAGACCTTGTGGTTTACACACCACTGAAAGCAATGAGCAGAGCAGAGCAGTATCACAATTCCATGAACCCATGTCCTGAAAAAGTGAATTTGTCCACACACATTGAAATAATAACGTGTTTCAGCTAAGCCCTTTGAATGAACGTGTACTGAATTGGCACTGTAGTTGTATCAGATGCTCACAAGCACCATCTGCATAATTAAGATGGTCCCATAATTGAATTATATGCCCAAGCACAGTTTCAAGTGATTAACATTTAAATAACATTTTGAACTCCAAATGCAAAATGATTGAAAAAATTGTTTTTTAAGAGCAAATGGGGATGTTCATATGGCTTTTACCCTTAGCAATGTTTGTATTTTCAGTGCAGTGAAGTCAAGTAATCAAACTATCAGCAAATAACTACATAACTTGGGGAATGAAACAGCAGCCTAGCAACCTTAACACACGCTGGAGGCTGAAGGTTGATTTCTGTTGCTACAGGATGGACCAGAAATCATCCTAGGTACATTAATGAGCCAAAAGGAAAGTGTCGGAGAAAAGCTGCACAGAGCCACTGGAAAAATTCTCTTTCTTTTTCACTAGCTTTGTGTTTTGACAGCAACGACAACATGATGAGAATGAAAATGTTCGGCATCCCATGAACTGGCTGGCACATCCCACATGCCAGACTCCACTGGGGAAAACGAGAACTCACCAGAAAAAGGCAGATATAAAATGCATAGGAGAATTGTATGGAAGAGGAAAACTGGGTAACAGTTTTGCATAGGTAACAGCAGAATGCAAATTGAAAAAATATATATACTTTTCTAGAATATCGATAGTCAAAGGCTTCATCTACATTCAAAGGCACTATAGGGCAGCAAATAATGGACTCATGGCAAAAAGCATTCCTTATGATATACAATACCTGTTACAAAAAGTCAAAAAACTTTTTTGCATGGTTTTTTTTCAGCATTTTCTCTTGAAATTTATAGGGAATCAAGTGTCATCTTTGATTTAGCACAGCTTGCCACAGGAGAAGAGCTGAAGTGCCAATATGGAAGTACCTAGTCACGTACTCTGTCATTCCAGCAGTCAATGACAAGCAACTTCTAACGACAGAATTGTGTGTGCCCCTGCTTACTTATTGGCAAAATAATTATATTAGGTTCCAGGAATGTTTTAAAATGGCACAGAGTGTAGCAGATCAATCTGATTGCCTCTCACTGTGTCAAGATATTTAGACATCTACTAAAACGTACATTTTCTAATGTGATGACTGACCACTGAACAGTCTGTCAGTGCTTCAATTGACAATAGCCAGTGTGAAATCATCATCAGCTTGCCTGAACCAGCTTCAAGCGTTTCTCCATGTTCAGGAAACTGGATGATGGTGATGACAAATTTATTCAACGTAAATTAAAATGGGAAAGTCATGAGCTGATAATGAGTCAAGAAGGAAGCGCAGAACACAGTCTGACAGTCCTGATTTGGAGACATTTTAAAGACCTCCTTTCATTTCTGATCCAAAAGACTGCAACTCCAGTTGAACACCATCCATAAAACAATTCTGCGATACTCATGTTACTACCTGGAGAATTATAAGCATGTATTGTCATAGCATCTGCATTTCTGTTACTCAAAATTCAATATTGCCTAACTTATGTCTACACATAAGGTCACAGCTGATTTTAGAAAACCACATGATAATTCAGATGCACAACAGAATAAACACATCTTCTCAACTTCCTGTGCTATAGGGAAGCTAGTTTCTAGTGTAATAATAACTGGGAGAGTTTCTGTCAGGTGATTTCAGCTCTGAGCGCTGACGTCAGAAGAGCTAATGAATTACATGCTGACGTATGAACTAGTGGCTGTTTTGGGAAGCTGCATGCAGACAGGTTACAGAAGTGACACAGAAGAGGCAGATGCTGTTGCAGTCCTTCATTAGTGCTTGACTGTAATTGCATTTCTGTATCTGGCAGATGCTGCTCCCTCACTTTAACAGCAGTTATTGAGTTTAGCAATATTATCGCAATAGCAGCCTAAATGCAGAAATCTGAAGGACAAAAAATCTTGAGGCTTAAAAACAATTCTAAAGCTATTAAAACAGGTCTGTGCGGAGAGTATTCTGTCCTGGACTAGAAGGACAAGAGTTGCACAGTATCTCTGCTGTAGCCAGAAATATTTTGAGTAATATAGAGAAAAGTTCATATGTCACCTTGCTAAGAATTTAGACTCACAGAACCCAGAAATGACATAGGTTGCAAAGGACCTCCAGAGATCATCTGGTCTGAACCTCACTCAAAGCATGATCCATTTATAGATATTTAATGCAGGTATTTGCTTTATCTGAGAAAAAAATACTTCATCAGATCACAGGATAATTCAGAATGGCAGGAAGTTTGACAGGTTTCTTGTCCTCTTAGACTGCCCAAAACAGGGTGAGCTATAAGGTCAGACCAGGTTGCTCTAGAGTTTTACTCTGCCTGGTTTCTAAAATCTTCCCGAACAGAGAATGCGGAACTTTCTGGGTAGCCTGCTCCACTGCTTGACTTGCCGTTGTGAAAATGTTTCCCCTTACATCTAGTTAGAAGGTCTCTTTTTTTTAATGCCCGTTGTCTCTTCTCCATGAGAAAAAATAACTCCATGAAACAAGATTTTATACGTCACTTAAAGCTCAGAAGATTGCTATGGGGAGGAGGAGAGACTACTGTGCTATAAAGCACTTGGAAATGGAAAACTGTAATTTCTTTATTCTAGCATTTATATACTCTTTGCTTCACTGTTTAATGATACTTATGTATACAACAGTGTAATGTATACAATACAAAATACTGGAACTGATGTACATTCTTCTGAGTAATTTTGTAGTTGTTTTTTTTTTTTTTTTAAATACTTTGTATGGGTTTGTGCTTCACTGGATTTTCTTTGAGCTTCTAACAGGCTCCAAAAGTACACAATAAATAATTGGTAGATCCTATTTTAAGCTCTTAAGTACTGGGATTCAATTTACAATCACAAATCAACACAAGCACTTCAAGCTTGGCAAATTTGCCATGGAGATGTTTTCCAAGCAACCTGACCACAAGAGCTATGCGAGTACCGAGCATCTCACTTTTCATCCAAGGAAAAGCAGCATAAAAAAGCAGGTTAAAAAGGAGAATCACTCCAAGCAAAATTTAACTGGTTGAATTTTGGGAAGACTGATGATAGCAGTTTCTGAAAGTACACACAAGACTTGTCACTTCATACAAGTCTATTTAAAATAAAGGTCAGTTGAAGTTGTAAATATTAGATCCAGTTCCAACTCTAACCCAGGTTAGATGGTTGGATCTGGAAGTCTAATTTTTCACCACTTTTGTAGTTACTTTTTCTGTCAATATGTCAAACTCCAGGCACCAATATTGGTCTTTTCTAGCTACAACGTTGAGTTTTCCCTAATGATCAGACATGAGGAGGAGGAGGAGAAGGCTGCAAGCTTTTGGCTTCATTTTATGAGAGAGGAATAGAACAAACCTCTGATTTCAATATTTGTGTACCCCAGGAGTATACCTACTTCTAGCAACACTGAAACAGAGTCCACTATAGGGATTCTTTCTTGCCCAGCAAGCCATGGGGATCTCAACCATAAGATTTAGGATCAACACGCCTGAGCACTTGTATGATTAGTAACTATGCAAAGTAAATTTCCTCAAGGAAAAGGATTTATTGAAAACTGAAACTGTCTTGCCAGACATTTGAAAAATGAGATTTCATCGCCCTATATTATTTTGCTACACAATCTCTTTCAACAGTGGAGATTTTATGATACCTTCTCGTTCCAGGCAATAGAGCACTGTGAAGCACACAGTGTATAACTGCAATAAAAAGGCTCCCAGAATGTTTGTTTTAATATGGTTGCAGAGAGGAAAGTGTATTACTTAGATATGAAAAATACTGGTTAACAAACTTGGTGCCCATTATCCACAGCCCACTTATCTCGAGCCACTTGACTCACTGTTTCACTGCAGACTGGCTCTGCACATGTGCTCATTTGGGAGCAAAGCAAGCAGAGCAACCCTCAGCTTTATCTGTCACGGGGCTGCTGAAAAAGAAAAAGCTGCGCAGTGTTATATTGTGCCCCCTGTGCAGTGATAGGCAGACAGTTTGGCAAACCCAAGGGCTCCTGAAAGAGCCTGTCCACATTCCAGGAAAACTGAAAGACAGGTGAGAAGGACATTCAAATATATGCCAGTTTCTAGACAGACCAAGGTTAGTCTGAGGCCTCCTGGACAGGAGTTCGAACTGGCCACGGCTAATGGTTACTTGAAAACTTCCACCTTAAACTGAAACCCTTTCCATTCTTTTGATATTCAAGTGCAAATCACACAAAAAACGATAATTAATGAAACACTACTTCACAGCTTGGATGGACTGTTGCCCCAATGAAATAAAAGTTTCAGTTTACTTAAAAAAAAAACCACACCCAAAACAAAACCATGAAAAAACAGACTCCAGTTGTCCTTCTCTTGAAAACAGTATAGCCTCTAAAATCTAAATTGACCTAAAATTCTCAGAAGACACTTGATCCAGCCTGCAAAAAGAAGAATGTATGAGGATAGGGTATAGTAGCTTTCTAGTGTCTTCTCTCCTGGAAACTTGAAACAGGATAAGGAAAATTACATGGTCCAAGAAAAGCTTCTGTTCCACAGAACAGATGTGTAGTTGGACTTCTGTAATAATGTTTGCCGCTGTGTTGGTTACAATTGCATATTTAGGAAGACATAAGATTTAAGAAATCAGCAATTTAACAGAAATCCAATTGTGATTATTTACGTGGGGAATGTTAACTAATTAAGATAGATAATTACAATGAAGACTTCAGAAGTAACATTTTAAATTAAACCAATAGGTTTAAAAAAAAAAAACACAAAAAAAACCACCCCACCACCCCAGCAAAAACCCATCTGATTATCTAACCATGCCTGGTTATTTTCTTGCCTAATATAATATAATATAATATAATACTGCCCTACCCACCTCTGCCTTATATGACAGAAATACCAGAATTCTAATGCTAGTCAGGTGGTCTAAAGCTTGGTCTGAAATCTTCATTTCTCATACACCAGAGTCAAAAGGGGCAG
Organism: Charadrius vociferus; assembly: GCF_000708025.1. Lineage (NCBI taxonomy): Eukaryota > Metazoa > Chordata > Aves > Charadriiformes > Charadriidae > Charadrius > Charadrius vociferus. The sequence continues at coordinate 329,968 of NW_009649770.1, read as the reverse complement.
TTTAAGATGCTGTCATGCCTGAGCTGAGCATTACTTTACCCAGCTACAGTGTTTCTGACATCAATGGTACTGTCTGCGGATGTACAGCACTTACACAAAACAATTCTGTAAGAATAAAAGTGGAATAATCTGGGCCTATATTGTGACAGTACATTTAAACAGAAGGATAACGACATTTCTGCGAAACTCCGATGAGTCTTATCCAAAACATTAAATAACAGTATTATCTGCTCTGCAATTTCCAAGTAATTATTTTTTCCTTCTAAATAGAATCTCAATGATTTTATACAGGACCTATGACGACTCCCTTTTTCTGATTGTGTCCTACTTTACCGTAACACCAGTATATTTTCAAAAATGCTCCAGCTCAAGCTTGGGAAATTATACTGGCTACCAGGATACCTTAATCAGAGAGTTCTTATCAGTGTGTCTCCAGACTAATAAGAAGAAATCCAATCTAGAGACCACTGAACACTAAATTAGATCTAATCATAGGGCACTCTTCCAACTGTTCAACAGCAGGTCTAAAACCAATGAATGCCTTTTTTTTTTTTTTTTTTTTTGGTATCCATTAAAATACTACAAGCAGTCCCACAATAGCTGCTTCACAGCCACGATCAGAAAAGTGTGTGGATATTTGTTCACGTTTAAAGCATGATCATTCAATGCTCTCCTTGCCAAAAGCTGCTTTGCATTCAAACGCTTTCAAGAATACCCTGAAAGGCTCCGGAGCCACAATACTCTGGGAATCCCATAACGGGGCAGCCTACTTACCTCTTCTCAGCTCCAGAGTGTTTAAATGGTTTAAGTATAACATGTTTTAATTGTTCTTTGGAATATATATTTTGCCCCCTTAACAAAAAGGCATCACTTGAGCTAATTCAGACCGGAAAATTACTGCATCTGGGCTTAAATATGTAGTTCGTTGTAAAGCCTGCATTACATGCGCACAAGAACTATAGTATAAAGGCATTGAAACCTACTTAAAGGTTTACACAAAAGTTCTAGGCCCACGTTTTTATAGGACACTGTGAGCCATGTGTTGAGTGATTTTATTTTTTTTCTTCCTACTGGCAACCATCCCAACTGTAAAATGTCCTGGGTTAGACAGAGCAACTATGTATCACTTCAAACATGCAACCATAAAATATTTGGAGGGGAGTACTATGATAAAGCTCAGATTTTTTTGAATACAGTTTTTTTCTCAGAGGTCAAAGTGACAATTTAAGTTTTAGCTCTCCTTTTGCTTGCAGTGTCTTTAATGTACCAAACACAGCCTGAGTCTGACAATGACTAACACGCCAGTTATATCAACATGTGCTGAGTCCCAGCTTCTAAGCGCTTTCATGCTTGTTGTTCTCACACAAGGCAAACTACCTCCCCCTAAATACACAGTCTTCTCTTACTGCGCAGGCTGGCCATGAAGACACTGAACTTGTGACATTTGGGACAGGAGAGATGAAAGGAGCTCCCAGAAAACGCATGTGCAAAAGGTGAAGACAAAATAATTGGCTGTGCAGGAGGAGATAAATAGCTTCCCACTGTCGCAGCTCAAGGATTGTCATAACCAAACCATATGTGCGCTCTTGCTTGCCCTTCTCTAGAATAGGGTGGCTCATGTTTGCAACTAAGATCTTACAGATAAATTATACATCTTCACTTAACATAAAATTTCAATTATTTCATATTTCAGTTCTTTGGCTTTGCTCAAGGATTTTTAATCTAAATCTATGCTTATTTTTAGGTAAATGCAGCAAAGACTGCAATCATAGAGTGACACGTTCAATGGTAATCATGAACTTTCGGACACTCATTTCTGGTTACATCAAGACAGTCAGAAAAGGTTTAAAATAACATGTCTAAAACCTACTTTTTATTTTGTATTTTATATAATTTATTGTTTGAGGGTGGAGGGTTGTGTGTCATATAAACCAGAATTGATTAATTTACCATATATCACCTTTACTTTCTGAGTGCATCATCCATGATGGTAATCAGAACGTTAGGAATACATATTAAACCCACTTCACTTCTCCCTCTACTGTCTGGCTGAAACAGCAGCTGACTTCCTTCCCTTTGAAGGAGTTACTGGTTCCCAATGTGATTATGGAGACAAGAGTGAGTGAAATTTGCAATTTCACATTTGGCTTAGGAAATTTTTTATGCCACATTAATAAAGACTGAAGAGCATATGATTTATGTCTTACCCCGATCACGACTGTGTGTTAAATCACACATGGCATAAAATACTTGGATACGCAATATATTCTGAAGCCATTTCTCTTGCAATTAAGCCACATGTGGCATAATAAGACTATGGAACTGAGCATGGCTCACAACAATAAAATCTTTCATATTGCCATTTTGCTTGCATGCGCAGGTACTTGCAACACAGTAGCCCTCAAGGATCTAGATATTCAACCACAAATGCAAAATGTGTAAAAACAATCAATCAGATGGCATCCCCACTCGCACAACAGCCGGTGACCAAATTTCCTTTCTTGGACTTCACCGAGTCTCTCATTTCCTCCCCACACGTAAATCCTGTGTGTCTATTGCCCATTATACACACTGAGCTATAAAACTGTTGGCACCTTCCTTTTTTTTTCAGCCCCTGCCTCCCTCTTGCCTGACACAGAAAGAACAGACTAGCAAGTCCCAGTGAGTTTTCAATGGAAAAGGTGATTATATTAATGTCAGAAGCTGAAAAAACAGTAAATCTAGCTAGTCTGTGAAATAAAGAAGAGGAAGGGATCATACTCACAGCAGCTGCAGAGACACAAGATCATCAAAAAGGCCCTGGGGAATCTCTGTGATCTTGTTTCCATAGAGCACTCTGAAAGATTCAGGAAGACAAAATAAATCTTAAGTAACAGACCAGTTTAGTGTCCTCCCACATCTCTGCATTATCATCTTTATTGATCTTGTGCACCATGCCCAGGCTCTGTGGGCATTTCATTTAACTACTGATCTCATTTTCTTTTCAGAGAGCACATGGTACAAAATGAGTCGTTATGATTCAGGGTTCGTCTGGTGTTGGAAAGCATTTTTAATGTAGAAACTGGACATCATCCAAAAACGGTATCTGAAATATTTTTCATTCTGCTGAGGGATTTTTCTCCACCCTTTTTAGAAATATTTTAACCATTGAAAGGCACATTGCCTGATGCAAAAACCTAGCATTCTGCTCAGTGATACTGAATTTAAAAGCCAGGGAGCACAAGCTGGTTGTAGATAAAACTTCATATAACCGAATCTCTTAAGATATAATAATTGGCATGAAATGTGACACAGGCATCATTGGATAAAATATTATGGCTTCACCAGCTGCTGTTACCATTTCAACTAGCTAATATAAAGAAATTTGGCCTGAATTGGAAATAGACATATATTGCAGAAACTCAAAAATAATTTAGTTTAATTTAGTTATAAAAAAATCAGTAAAGATTTAATAACACAAATGAGAGTCACTGTATATATTTTTTCCACCATAAATATATACAACCCGATATCCATGATTCGGTTTTAATATTAAAAATATTTCTTTTTTTAATGGAAAAATGCCCATATAATATCCTCAGAAACTGAACTAAAGGGAAAAACGGATAAAACCACCATTATGCTAAGATGTGTTACCTAGGGATCAGAGCAAAATCATATATGACAGGAACACCTGAATTTCAATCATGGCTAAAGTATTCACTCATATTATTTCTGCAATTTGATAAAATTTGTCAAAACCAGAAAGTGAGTTAGGAGCTTATATGTTTCCCGGTAAAAGAGAAGATGATTATTTTACACCTTACCTAAACAATTGAATAGACTTCAAATCGGGGAAAACAGTGTTTATGTAATTTCTGTGCTCTACATAGGACATGCTGAATGGTTATAAACCAGCTCATGTCAAAACTTTGTTGCTTATATGGTACTAAACTGGTTAATTTCCTAACTTTTTAATGTGGAATAATATGCTAGCAATGAATCAAATAGCCACGTGAGGCTTGGATGCTGGCTGAAATTCTGGTTTACCCTGTCTTTCAACATTCAAAATATTACGGTGAGTTGAACATACTGAAAACAAACACTTAGCATGATGGACCATTTACAATACCCTGTGGCCTTCCCAGAGTATCACCACTTCAGTGTACTCTTCATCGGTCATTGGAAGTAGGAGAGTTCCCAGATCAGCTCATTTCTGAGCCTAAATAAAATAACACCACTTAGATATGAAAATCTAAACTTGAAACGTCATTTTTCATTACTTTTTTAGTTTAGCAGGAACTGAACTGCTACTCAATCAACTAATGATCACATAGCATTATTTTTTCTCTAAACAAATGTAACATAATTCCTCTTTATCCATTACAGAGTCAGGAGGCTGTCTTTTAATGTGCTGCTACAGTTAGTGTTTTCTGTGAGCAATGAATGCTAGTACCACTAAATTTTTCTAATTGTTTCCTAATTTCAGCTTCAGAAGACACACACAATTTCCTGCTTCAGCAAAATTTCAGGCAATGTACATAGATTTTTATACTCTACCCAAAACTAGACAGAAATTATGGCTGAACTTTGAAAAATCTAGCAGGTCTGTTCAGATAGCAGTCTCAAAATATGAGATAATATTCAAGTCACTGAATTTCACTGGGATCTAAAACAACATCCAAATGGTTGACTTACAGACTTCTTTCTGAACAAACTAACTGGTGTGAGCAAAAAAAACGGTTATCAGGAAGCAAAAGGAAAACCAAAACCTCTGCAAATAAAATATTTATAAAAGGTTAAAATATGAAGTTAGTGCCCACAGAACCCAGTATATTTCCATTTCAGTTTCCACTCTTTCTGAACAACGTTTCTTTAGCAAGTGCATTATGTGCATCCAAAGTTTAGACTACAGGCTCTGCGATCTTAGATGAACATCTTCCTTAGTTGTGTTAAGTAGCAGGATTATCAATGCTGATCAATAATGCATAATACTATAGCATATACGAAAGAGTTCAGAAGCCAAGCTTTACAAAATGCCCATGGAAAGAAGTAAAAAAATCCTCACTCTAGAGTAAGGGTTATTCTGGCTATAGAGGTAAAAACATTTATGTAAAGTAAAACCTTAAAGAAACCCCAACACTCACACTTAGTTCAGTTGTTAGTTATGGTACTACTAAATGCAAATATCAAAATAAGACTCTTATTATAGTAATTTTTCATTTACTGTTAACATAAGAGACGGAAGATCACAGTGCAGTGTTACACTGAGTTTGAAACCTTGGATGTGTTTACATGTCCTCTTTATTATTTTGAGCAAAATAAAACTGATTAAAATAGCTTATAAAATAAAACAAAGCTTCAAGTCTTAGAAGCCATGGAAAGAAAGCAAGCATTTTCAAACCTAATTGGGCTTATGTGCATGTGGCACATTAACATTCAAACAAATTAACAGCTAAACAAAAGTCAGTATGAGAGCTCAGGCACTTATCTCTAATTCATATTCATGTTCAGCACTACACAGAGCCAAATTAGCTAATGCCATTGTCTGCCTGCCATGGCAGAGCTGAAGTCAAACAGTCCTACAGAAAGAAGCAAAGAGGAGGGGAGATACGTAGTGCATCGCATCTCATTTTTTTGTGTTCCTTATTTCCATTTACTCTAATAGAAAGCACAGAAACTTTTGCATTCCTCAGAGTTCCCGTTTTTTCTGCTTAAGACAGGAAAAGCCTACTCATACTAATAAATATGAATATTGGTCAGGTTCTTGATCCACTATGCTTTTGTTCTGAATGTACCAACTGCTGCACTCCTAGCAGTACTATGAATGAATTAGCCTGCAGAAAAAAAACTGGCCAGGTTAGGTACACTGCATTATTGCAGCCCCTCTCCTCTACGTCCTGTCATCCTGCCCATCTCACTAACATGCACCGCAATATTTCCAGAATAGCAGCTTTGGGGAAAAAAGAAACCAAATAAAAACCCCAAACAAAAAAATAACTCCAAAAGGCCATATAACAGGAAACTCAGCCAAGTCAAATCAAGAACTTGATTTAAATCTCCACTGCTTTTACCAACAGAGATAAATTTAAGGAGATTTGCCTACGCTATCACAAGTTCTAAAAATGTATGTTTACTTGCATCCCTCACATCGGTTGCAGGACATGTAGGTATCCTGGCTACTGTGCAAGATTGGCACAGCAATATAACCCTCCTTCCATCCCCTAGCACCTGAAATTTTAGACCCAAAATATATTTTATTAAAAATACACTAGTAAAGTTAATATGTAATAAAAATAAAATCAGCTCAGTAATTGCTGCCAATAGACAGCGAATCAGTACAACATTTATTAGAACACAAAAAATATTGCTAAAACTTTTATTGTGTGCTCCTGATTGCTCATTTGCTTCTCAACTTTGCTGGGAGACCAAGTTAGTCACAGGTCCGATAAATACCATTTACTGTCAGGAGGAGAAGATATTACCCTAAACATGATGTACATTTTGGGAGAAAAAGAAAAGCGAGCTATAGCTTAGTTCTATATTCACAATGCTAATCTTAAAAGTAGCAACTAGAGACTAAGCCAAAAGTGACTGAGAGACCAATAGGCATCTGTTTTCTTACTGTTCCACTCTTTCTCTTCTCACCACACATGGGAGTCTCTTTTACAAAGACGGAAACCAGTCTGAACAGAAAAAACAGTCATAAAGATGTGCAAACACATCAGACTTGCCAGTGCATGAATTTTATTCTTGTCTTTTCTGCAAGGTACGTATATCTAATACCAGAATGACCAGTGTGAACAATCATTCCCTGTATTTTTAACTCCAGCAATCTTCTCCCAAATTTTTTGCAGGTGGCTTTCTAACATCAGCAAGCTGCTGTTATGGCACAGGTGCAGCTGAGCCATCTGAGGGCTATATCCTTAGTGTCAGGCAGAGCCATCAGCTTGCCAGTTCACAGCTAAATGCTTTCAGTATGGCCACAAACCACAAGCTCCAGTTCTTCAAAAGTACCTGGCAGACTGGCTCACAACTTGCAGCAGTTTTCAGGCTGCCATCAACCTTCCAAACAATGGGAAGGACAACACGCATAAAGCGCAGACCCCTGGCTGCACTGCAAGCATCGGAGGAGATCCCTGGAAGACGCACCCTATTCAGCCGAAGAGTTATTATGGATCTGCAATAAGAAATTATACAAATACATAAAAGTCATAATGGGGCGTTATGTTTATTCAGCCTGATTCTGGCATATTTTACTATTCCTTCCAAAATGTATCTACTCCCAGATGCAATTAAATATTAAATTTCCAGTTTAACAATTAATTGTTACTACTAAACTTCAAGTTTTACAGATTAATCCAACTGATGCTCTAAGTAGTTAAAAATAAAGACTAAACAGTGAAAATAATCACTGCACAGATTCGTCTAAAAGCTTTGGATATACCAAAGAAAATATTGGAAGCACACATAGCAACTAGTATGTTATCTTGGGTGAGAATGCAATTAAGCATGTAACAAACGTTCGGCGACATAAGTCTCACTGATTCTTCACATTGTCTAGACATTCTGACCTCTTGAACAATGTTAAAATTACGGAATTTGCAAAGACTTTACCAACACATGGCCTTTCATATGCACTGAAGTTTCAGCATACCACCTTCTAAGGGTGTGAAACAGTAATTGCCGTGTTGTCGTTATTTTACAGTTGTCAGCCTACCTTACTGGCAAATGTAGTTGCAGTTTAGCTGCTTTGGTAAGTCAGATCCCAGAATACAGAGATTGTTCCCTGGGAGGTGACACAGAACTTTTTTGGGGTATGGAAGCCTAGCACAAAATCCCTTACTCTAGACCATATGGTTTCCAGCTAAGTGTTCCTTTATTTTGGCTTGGCTGAAACATTCTTACTGAAGTGTCAAATTTTGACTTTAAGCAATGTCTTTTTCAGTCCTCAGAATGCTTTTAACTTTCCTTCACTGTGAAAACAATTCTTGCTAGGAAGAATTATATTTCCCCAGCTACGTACAATGGCACAGGCTCAATAAGAATTCAAGTTTTCAAAAGAGGAGGAATTGATAGGAGTAAAACGAGCAATAAATTTCTAATATCTGAAAGAAACACAGGCATGTAATTTTTTTTCCTGCACTATTTCATATTTCTTCAGAACAAGTTAGGCTAAATAAATCACAGTAAAACTATCCAAAGCAATTTGTTACCTTAAAACAAGTTTGGCAGTTATTGCAATAGACAGTGTTTTATTGCAGATTTCAAATCACCATGAATGACACCACATACATCATCACAGAGCAGATGATGGTCTAAATGGGACTGGTATGTCAAAATCTAAGCTGTCTGTTGTCTTTGTGCCCAGGCTGATCTCAGCTTTTAAATTGTTCACTAGCCTAATTCAGTATGTGAACAAAAGCAAAGGAATTCTCCCTCTGCAGCGGCCTAAAATTTATTCATTCAGTTTAACACACTGAAGGCTTAGACTATTTTGTCATATCTCATAAAATGTCCCCACACAGTCTGGATGTGGCCTTCCAAACCTACATTTGTGAGAAGTTTACTGACCCCAGGAATAACTTTTATCTTTGATACTATTAACAATAACCAAATGCTGATACAATCCTCTCACTGATATTAGACAGATTTTGAGTTGATTAAATGAAAAATTAATTTACTTCAGAAAGCACGACGTGATCTCGAAACACAAAATTATTCCTAACGTAGCCCCCATGTTCTGCAGTGAGTTATTAACCACACCAACTCCAGCAAAGTGCAATTATAACTATGTAACGCAAACAATGTACTACAAATATAGCATTTCTCAAACTTTTGCTTAAAATTAAGATAACATTCTTTTGAAAACAACCAATTTTGCCACACTTCTCAGTGCAAGGGTAACATTTGCTCTCATGTTTATATGGAAAGAAGTACTGGATGGCAAGAGTAATCCCTCCAACACGAAAGCCATGGCTACACTGCCCCAGTTCAGTTAACATCTATCCTGCTTACTTTTTTTTTAGATTCAAATCATTCTAATTATTTGTTTTTCATCGTGGATATTTCATATGGTCCCAAGTAACTGCAGTATCACTACATCTCACAGCCTTCAATGTATACACCCTTGTATCATCTCTTTGAGACAGAGAAGTATTTCCAAATTTCAAGAGACTGTTTTAGACAGGCAGTTTATTTATGCAATAGCTACCGCTGAAATTATGCAACATAACATAACTTCTTCCTCCCAAATTCCACAGTAGCATCTTTAAGACCAAAGACCTTTTTTCTCAGGCCTTGATCCACAACACCATCCATTCCCCACAACAGCTTTACAGCAAACTCCCCGTAACTCTGTTCTCTCAAAACCAGAGGCTGGGTCCTACTGTATCTTCAGTTTTGTCCATAAACAGCTTTCAAGTTTGTTTCATACCAAAAATATGCTAAAGATCTAAGCCCTGGTGCCTAAATATTGAAAGGGAACTTCAGACACTGTAACAGAATTAAATCCACAGAACACACAGACCTGAAGCTGACCAGTGACACACAGTGCCGCCTGCATGTGACACATCAAGGAGAAAAGGAAAAGCCAGAAAACTCTGGGAAGAAGAAAAAAATGTTCTTAAAGAAGAATGATCCTGGTTTCTTAATGTCTAAGTTTCTTAATGTCTAAGAGAAACAGAGTAGATACTCCTTGTTCCGCACAGTCATTATATAAATAGGGAACAAAATGCCCCTGAAAAATGGGCATGGAGAAAAGAACTTTTTTTTCCTGTGTGTGGAGAATGGAGAAGTCTTGAGTCCTTTCAAGAATATGCTTGCCTTTCTGCTGCTAAATGCAGAGAAAACCTCAGGTAGAAACGGCTTATTTAAAGCGTTAAGATTTTGTGACCTGTTTGACTCCCATAGGTGGATTTCTTGTTAAAGAAAATATATAGATTTAAAACAAAAACTTATGACCTGCTAGCATACGGATCACTTAGCACTTTTAAAAGATTTAAGTTTTCTACGTTTTAGGGGCAACTGTGTCTGTAATACACGTTCCTGTGTTTTGAAAACTGTCATACTCCGTTTTTCCTTCCATCTCTACATCGGTCCAATAGGCAGAGTACTCTGAGAAACAGTTCTGCCTGGAAACACTAACCCAAGTTAACTGGAGAAGAAAGTAGAGTAGCAACCCACTATATATAGGCCTCCATTAGCCAGCTAGGCTAACAATGTTGGCTGTCTTCCAGATAAGCACTTTCACTCTCTTAGACCCACAGGGAGCACTGCAATTGCATGCAAGCAGGGAGTAAAGGGAGGAGCACAAAATGAGAATAATGCAGGGAAAAAAAGCAAGGATTTTAGGCAGTACAGCAGTACTTCATTTTTAATAGAAACAAAGTTGCTTACTTTCATTTGTGCATTAGTATTTTCCCCTTCTTTATTCTTGTTTTAACTCAGCTAGCTGAAAAGTCCAGCTGCTCTGTGCACAGATTAAACCTCAATAGTGTCTCATTAAAATGTATGCCACCAATCACATTTGACTTACATATATGAAAAATAGGAGTTACTCTCAGCTGAACTGAAGCATTGTATGCTGAGCAGCATTCCTTCAGGGCATGCAGCTGACTAAAGTTATTGGTGCCTGAGGCCCCAAAAAGACTGTCGCTTAAAAGAGAAAACACTAGTAAGCAAACTGTCTTACTTCATTTCACCTCCTTGTTCTTTCCCTTTTGGCAGTTTCATTGGGAGGGCTGGCACTTCAAAGGAGTCATCTTCTCTTGCATTTACTTGTCTCTCTGTGGTTGACATAACTTGACTGGTGGCTATACCAGAGATCAGAGGAAAGAAGATCCTCTACTGTAGAAACGTGGCGGAGGTTCCTTTAGAGAAACCCAGATTCCGCAGAACAGCAGATAATCTTGCTCCATAAAGGTATCTGGGGCTCAGAAACGGAAACAACTACAGAAGTGACCAGCAGGGAAGAACCTGCCAGAGGTCTGGGCGACAGGTTGTGAAAGATCAGGGAACCAACTCTTGCCTAGCAGCCACAGCAAAAACATTCGTTAAGACCTACCTGCAACGAACAGCAAGAGTAAAACCTTTCAAAAGAATGTAAAAGCCAATGGCAAGCACAATGGGCAACTGAACCTAGAGGAAGTCGCTGACAATTTCAAGGCTGGAGTTGATACTGTTCTAGAAACCAGTCTCTGAGAGGAGAAATAGACTGTGTGTTACAACAGCTTTGTGTGGCTGAAGTAGAAGGAAACTGAGGCAGAGACAAATGGTGAAAAAAGGAAAGACTGCTCAGAGGCAGTTCCATTACTATAGCCCTTTTTGTGCTGCATCTCGTATCTCTGCCCTCTCTCTTCCCCTTGTAATCTCCTAGAATTAACTTAAGCACTATTTTACCCACTCAGATATAAACATATTTAAACATCATTTACTTAAAATATCATTTTGGATGCCTGGGCAGAGAATACACAATCATTTCACTTGCTTCTGTGTGCAAGTCAAAACACTATAAATTCCTGCCCAGTTTATATTCTCATTTCCTCTCTGACCTCTCCGATGCGTGCTGTCCCACTCCTGAGGCCACCTGGGGGTATCTGAATTAGCTATGGCTAAAGTTGAATAACTTCTGAGTCAGGAAGTTGACCCCAGCAGAAAAGTCTTCCTGTCCAGCTTGCTCCTAGCCAGGAGCTTTGCCAAGACCAGAAAGCTGTAGCATTGCAACATCGGCAGCAGTTTCATACTAAGCCAAAACTGTAGTGCTCAGTAAATGTCATTCTCTTACTGAATTGTTTCCAGAGAGCATTGAGGGATTTGACCATTTCCACAACATGTTGAATAACACTGCCCTAACTATTCAACAAAGGCTAGCAACACTTAATATATATTTTTGGCATTCTCCCAGCTGGATTCAGGGCACAAAAAAAGGCCCATCCTTCTGCGTACTGGCTCAGAAGTTTACTGCAACATATAAGTTTAGTACTGAATAGCCTTCTAATATTAGCACTCATCAACAAGTTATATAGGCTGTTAGAATTATCCAGTATCCAGAGAATAAAATATGGCAGCTTTTAGAAATAAACTACACACTTAAAAATCAAACTTTTATATGAATGTTAATGAGCTAAATGTTTTCAAACTGTCTTCGAAATTAACGCAGGTAAACATCATTCTAGTTGAGCTTACCCTCTTCTGTCAACCTGGGGCTCTTTCTAACACTCTAGTCTACTTCATTCTCCATATGCAGCTTCTGACCTTGTACCGGTCCTTTTACCCATTTAAAGCTCCACTGTTTAATAGTGCTGCAGGTAGCTAGGTTGAAATATAGCTGCATTTAAATTCAACTTGGTGCTAAAACAGTTTCTGTGTTCTATAAGGAGAAATGTATGGTTGTCAAGAAATCCCACCTTCCTTTTATCTTCTGTATGAAGTCCTATTTTAGTCACCTTCCAGCTTAATAATGTAGTAATTACACCTAAAAAAAATAAGCATTTTCTTAAGAGCTTAGGTTCTTCCCTAACTAGTTTGAAAAAAACCTCCAAAATCAAATAAAGAAAAAAAACACACAAGAGAGTACAAATTCAGTTCTTTAATACAGAAGAAAAATTCAGTATGAAAGTCTTTCCCTTAACTTCTCCCTGATTAACACCATCAAACAGCGTCTGAAGTATGATGAGGTTTTTGTGTGCCATGGTGAGTTGGGGGGCATGGATTAGCCTGCAGACTAGCACATGTATAGCAGACCAGCTAATGCCCTGGCTGTGAAGAAGTGAACAAGTCAGTAACCTTGGGGGTGTTCATCTATAAAAAAGCTTACTAGAGATACGTAAACCGTTCCTCCTTCTAACCTTCATGACCAATTTTTCATTTACAAAAGATTAGATGCTTCACGCAAGCTGGCAATTGCACACAGAAACGTAAGTTCTCCCAGACAGCACATTATCATTTTTATTTCTCCTACATGCACGCTCTCCCCAAATGCCCATTCAGTTCTATTTTCTACTTACAATGAAATAAGAGATTTCAAGCCTTTGAACGCATCGGGCGCAATGTCAGATATTTGATTCTTGCTGATGTCTCTGTAAAGAGAAAGAAGGATTAAAAATATATTTGTAAACAGGAATTTCATGAAAATATTTTAGCTGGAGTTTACTGGAAGAATATACTTCATTTAAAAACAGAACTAAAACATCATATTACCCCAGTGAAATTATGAACTATGTAAAGACACAGATAAGCAAATTCCAGGAATGATCGGAAAACATCAGTCAGTATGACAGTCCATAGCCTCAATAAAGTGGTGGCTCCCCTGTTAATAACGTCTTTCATTTTATGGACATTGAAACAAAGAATTTTATGAGGAGATTTGAAGAACAACAGTGAGGTAGCCCATTGAATAAAAACTGTTGATAAAACCATCTTAAGAACTACTAATAATGGTACATTAATGTACTAATAATGGTACATTAATATACTAATAATGGTACATTAATAAGAACTTAATAATGGCATTGTGAATCTGTGGAGTGGCTCTCAAGCATGAGGAACAGCCTGTGACAAAGCGTAACAGTTGTCTGTATAAATACAGGCACAGAAGGCTAATTTTATAACGGTACAAAATATCATAGTTTGATTACGAATGAAATGATAGATAAAGTGAAGAGAGGTTCTAAGGTAGCTGGAAAGCACTGGCAGGACATGCAGTGAGGAAGACAGTGGGATTAACGGTGTCAGCATGGTGTAGGCACCAGGGGAGTGGCTTCTGAGGCAGCAAGACTGTGTTTCTCTGAGAGAAGAAACTTTGTGGTAAATGAGATGTAAAGATGAACATATTCGTAAGTACCAGAAACATGTACTATAGGCAAGACTTTTCCCACATCATCTCTGTTTAACACCAATGGGAAAAGGGATGGGAAACAAACTACCCAGCCCCCGTCGCAAAGCAGGCACCAGTGTCACTGAGGAGTCTGGCACTGTACCAGCGATACTTGGTTTTTAATGGCCTAGAGAAAACAAGCAGCACAAAATTCTACCGTGACCTTGATCTGGTGAGGCAGGCGAGAAGAGGGTTGACACAGCACTTCTGGTGCTGGCACTGCAGGTCTGCCTAGAGTTTTCAGACACTAGGGAAAGCCTTCGAGCATCTGAATGGAAATCATGGATCTTTGAAGCCAGCAGCACTGCAGGGAACACCCAGCGCGTTGCAGACCCTGTCAGGGAGCCCCGGCAAGATTCCACCCCTTCAGCTATGATGTGAGCGGAGTTCAGTTATAGCCTGCTGTCATTTTCAAGGGAAAGTGTGTTCCTGGTTTGGAAAATACCCTTCAGTTTTAATCATAACCAAACAAGTATACCGAGATAAATATAGACTACAACACAATTTCTTTATACATGGAGCCGAATTTATGACACTTGGGACCCAGATGCTCAGAACTGGGTGCCTTATCAGCACTGTCACTGCATTCCAATCTTTCTGTCAATCAGTTCAACCAGGTGCTTAGCTACAGGCATAACCTTCAGCCATCTCGTTGCATTCACTGACAGCTGGTATCAGCTTGTATCAGTAGTATGAAATCTTTTCACTGATAGCTGAAGCTGGAGTAATACAGTATTTCCTGTACATCTTCACTGTTATTTCCACTGGGGCACATGCTAAGGATCCCAGTCAGACTAAATAAACATCACCTGAACAAGAACTTAGGAATCAGAAAGTAAGGAGGTTCTCCATTCTATACATGTTTTGTGCAACAAATTACGTTGGTTACAATTTTAATGAACTCCTCTAACTGTTTTCAAATCTAGCCACATAAAGTGGGATTTTCTTTGGTTCTTTTATAAGGCTCATGAAATAACTGGTCTGCAATCTACTGATGTTTTCTATTACAACATCCTGCCTACAAGGACAGCACTCAGTGAAAGTTTCCAGTTCTTCAGCTCAAGTCACAGCAGCCAGATTTGTGACAGTGAAAGTAGGAATATCTATTTTTATACAGGTTTTTGTGAAAATTGTTTAGTCTGCCTGGTAGCATTTGCTGCTTTTTATCTAGTAACTCTTAGGTAAGCAGAAGTCTGATGTGAATCTGTGCTATCTATTTATTGAGGAACATATTAAAACCTATTACAATGACAAGAAATCACGAGTTTGCTGAAGAATGACAAGCGTCTGAAAAGGGGCATCTAGTTTTTGAACCAAGTATTTTAGCACTATTTTATTGATTTGCTACATTTCAACATTTCCATCCTTTCTCTCTCCCCATGTCCAGACACTAATGAGTGTATAACTAATGGTGCCTGAACATGCATAAATGCCATGCTGGGTGATGACACTCATTCACTTCATGCAGATGCACTACAATCAGCATTAGAAGATAATTAGACACATTATTTCCTTTCCATTAGAGCCCAAACTCCACTGCTGTTGGATAAGGAGGCTCTATCTCCTTCTGACTTGACTGAGGCAAAGGGATTCAATTATGTCCTTGTACTTTTGTTCCCTTCCTTTGGTCTGCCTTGGTAAGATCATCCTATTCTGTGCTTGATTTACATCAAGACAAAGAGATATGGGTTTTTCTAACCTGCATAACTAAGTCAATTTAGATCACATAAGGTTCGTTTTCATAGTTTAGGGTATCTCTGAATCACTCAGTGGAAATGTGGCTCTTTAGCTGGGAATATAATAAACTTATCAGGATTCCACCCAGGCAGGGAATACATTATTCACCTCATACTAGTCTCCCTGCACCTCTCTGACAGCACGATAGAGATGATCTTTCTAAAGGCTGTCGAACACACCTTGGAGGCTGGCTGTGCTCAGTCACCGGTTAGGGACATCACTTGTTTCTGACTTTGCATCAGGGCAGCAAGGATACCTTGTGAGTCAGTGTATAACATATGACTGTATGGCTTAAATGTCTTTACTGTAAAAGGTTTTAAAACAAAACATTTATTTTTAGATGCAGCCAAATGCAAAACTATTAATAGCATTGGATGAATATTCTCTTTGTCGACTAACATTATTAGAAACAGATTACTTGATTATCTCTAACATGTAAAATGGACTGGTCTCGCCCCTCAAACTTCTTCTAAAGCCCTTGAATAATAGCACGCATAACAAGGATCTGTTACATTCACCCCAAAATCAGGGGAACCATCATCCCAGATTATATAATTCAACTGCATATTTGAATCCTATAGGTGCCAAATCTTCCTTCTGAGACAGATACATTTGGCTTCATGTAATTAATTGGGTGCAAAGATATCCGCAATTATGATGAAGTCCAAGACAAAAGATTTAAGATCCTTTGCTAAAACCCAATCACCAAACTAACTCTCCTATCCTGAAAGCTGTTGAAGAGACATTCTAAACAGGAAACTTCAACCAGATGAAAATATAACACTTGAATTAATATACATACATCTTCTGCAGTCATCTTGACCCATTAATATCAAGTTGTTTAAGCATTATCTTGGACAACTGACTCTTACCTAAAAATTAATCTCAGTTTCCCAATTATTTAAGAAAATGAAGCTGCATAACCTTGCAGGAAATACCCAGTAAACAATCAAAATACTTAAAGTGCTGCACATGAGCAATCCATTATCCCTAACATTCTCGCGTATTTTTTCACCAGAAGGAGAAAAAAACAATTCACAATGCTTATACTATCCTCTGAATTACGTAAAAATATTATTATGAATAATAGATAATAACAATAATAATGTTCTTCATTTGTACCCTGGGTAGGGCATCAATGAATTAAATCAATAATCTTCATGCTATTGCATTGCTCATTGAAATCAAAGTAACAGAAATAAAGAAATGCTGAAATAAAAACAGAAATAAAGAAAACTTCAGTGATATCAAACACATCCTTCCTCTATAAGGAAAAGGACAGATAATTCTTTTGTTTTAAGAGGTAGTCTTTTGACCAAAGTATATTTTTATGTGGGAATCTTGCACACTGAAAAGATGATGTCAATAATCGCTTCAAATAGTCCTCAATTAAACTTTATGTAACAACAGTGATGCCCAATGTAAAGCCTCAACGTCCAGCAGGAA
>NW_009649770.1:299417-312898 GCF_000708025.1 Charadrius vociferus | reverse complement strand
CAGGAATAAAACTTTAACAAGGAAACAGGTCAATAAACAAATGGCAAAACATCATGTTTGTTATGGGACATTCTGCAGCCTATCTATCCATCCCAAGTTCTTCCACAAAATGCTGTCACGTTAACTCAGCTTTGATACAGATCATCTGGCACAATATTTATTATTTAACTATGAGTTCAGATCTCAATGAGTATGCCAATTATACTGCAGAACACAACTTGTTAACGGAATTTTGCTGTAACATTCTAACATTAATCACTTCACATAGTAAGTGCTGCATTGGGCTGAGCAGCTAGTCAAGTTAAAGAACATTTTTTTGGTCAACTCCCATAAACCTAGAGTTCACCAATCATGAAAAATGAAAGGACAGTGAAACAGTGCCAAAACCTAAAATTAGTCATACCTCAGAAAGAACTGAAAAAGTTACAAGTTAGGTCACTGAAAAGGAATCCATCATTTTTCACTGAAATTACCGTCTTACTATCTAATACATTACTTCTTTAAAAATACATACAGTTATATTGGAAGTGAGACAGAAGAATAGAGACTCTATAAGATTGATGATTTGACCTGTTAAATATTAAGATCCATATTTACAGCTCCTTAGCTCCAGGAACTTGATAATTTTGGACTGGCAAACAGCAATTTTACCCTTAAATCCAAAGGTACAGTGTAAGCTCATTTCAGTTTCCAAAAGCATTAGCTATCTGATAATACAGTGTCTTCTGTGAAATAAGCTCACAGTTTCTTAATTCCAGTAAGTATTATTCACATCAGAAAACAAGAACTGTAAAGGCACATTTTTAGCAGTTTTAGCAGCGAGCTACAAAGCCTGAATGACTTGTGGAAGCTACTGGTCTAGCGGTACCCATCAACATTGTGATACTATGGCGAAGCAGGAGTAACTTGTTTTATCATTGTCTGTATCGTTGTATTACTGTCACAGCGTCTCTCGTATGTCACTTAAAAATGAAAAGAAAGACCAGCCAGCGGGAATGCCCAGGTTATGTGTGTGAGCGTGCTGCTACAAATCAGGATTATTTTTTTTAAATCCAAAGAGAAAACACAAGAGCTAATAAGAAAAGAATTGTCTGGGTACCTACTGGTGATCAAGAAACAGAGAAAACAAGTTCCAGCAGGTTTCTTTGTTTTCTTCTAAACAGTCAAACCATTTCAACAGCAGGACATTGAATGCACTACAAAAAAAATCCCAACTACTCCGCAAGAACATGCACTCTTGCTATAACTGGGGCCAACTAAATTGAAGTGGTGCAGATACCATAATGAATGAGAAAAAAAAACAGAACTTAAAATCTTTTCTGAGGAAGCAGATTTGAACTTTGAACAGACTAACAACTAATTAGCTCACATCGTTTATAATAGGAAGTGAAATTAAGCATTATTAAGGATTTAATGCATTGTTAGCCATCCTGAACCAAATTCTATTGTTGCTTACACTTTGAAGAGATTATTTGTGGAATCCCCAGTGACTTCAACAGAGAAATTGCCAATATGTTTCTAAAATAAAGATACTGAACTTGAAGCTATAAGATTCACGATTGCTCTTGCGTGCTGGTCTTATTAAAACTTACATTCTCTTAAGCTTCTTGTACTGGGTAAAAGCTCCAGGGGGAATGATTTTGATGAGGTTTTGTTCCAAACGTCTGAAAACAAACAAAGTAATATACATGTTAACTACACAATTATAGGACAGGAATAACATTAAACATGATAGCAATTTTTCATATAAATATAAAACAATTTCATAGAGTTTTTATGCAAAATATGTTTTTCTTTTGAAAACCACTAAATGGAGAAAATACTGAGAAAATAATCTCATCGATTACACTAAATCTGTATAGAAAAAAGTCACAGGCTATAGAAATTGCACCTTTAAAGGTCATGGAATTAATAAAAAATAGCAGGTAAATTTTATTACTACTTAGTCAAAGTTAAGGTAGAAAATACAGATGGTTTCCTTGACTATCTGTTCTAAACAGAATGTAGGTATCCAAACTGAAATCTACGCTATGTTGTGACCTCTCAATAAGCAGATTAATAATACTATCAGAGCAACTCAGGAGCAACTATCTGTGGGAATATGCTGAAAAACAAAGTGGAATTCACTGCAACACAAATACAGATTTTTAAGGGCGAGGGGGAAGTCTATGTTAAAGCAGAGCAAAAAAGGACTGTATCTTCCTATTTTAACTACCAAGTACTGAAGGTGTTCTAAAATATGGTCCAGACAACATGAAAATGCGGTTGTTTTCATTTCTGAGATTTGGTTTGAAAGAAGTATTCTTTATGAAGTATCATAAATGCATGCATCACTAACATAAAATGTAAGCAGCTTTAAGATTCCGCATACAGTAACCAATAAGATTAATTTCTGTTCCTTCCCAGAAGTATTTTCAAGTCTTTGTCAGCAAGTTCCCGAGATTCCTGCTAAAAGGACTACCTTTTCCTCAGATGAACCCTAAATATTCATCTCAATTACAAATGTAAAAGTGGATCACCATACAACAAATTCAAATGACCACGGCAGCTAAAATTCTATAATCAGGGTTGGAACTGAAAGCAAAATTTGATTTTACCTAGCTCTTAGTTACTATTCAAACATTGTGTATTTTCCTCCAAAAACATCATAAAAAGAACAGCAAAAGTCTGTGGTTGGAAATGGTTTAGAATTGAAATACAAAACATACTGGAATGATGGAATGAATCACTCTAGTCATTCAGAGCTGCTGCAGCAATGCAGAGGGGAGAAAAAATTTTAAAACCAGGAATGGAGATAAAATGAGATGCAGGGAGAAGTAAATCATGTTTTTTAAAGGACTTGGGAATAATGTAGAGAAAATGCGCAAGGCCCATCAGCCCTCTATTGCACAGCAAATCCTTCTGTTGATCTGTGCTTTCAACAGAAAAAAGAAAAATCCCCTTGAAAATAAGATATTTTGCCAGCTCAGTTATACTCTGAGAAGCTATTTAAGTCATGAATATTGTGGTAGTAGCACAGTCAACTTGTACAGTCGATGTGCACGCGCTCTTTTATTTCCGTAGCAGTCTGTTTTAAAGGTTGTGATCAGAGTTAATTCTGTTCCTTGTTTTGTGATTTGAATTAGTGTCTGAGATTTCCCTTCCAGTTGGTCTAAATATAACGTGTTTCATTTCTGGCAAGTCCGCAGTGAAATGCAAATTGCTGTAAGCTTCAGCACGCTACTATTGTTGGGTGTTTGTCACCAGAATTAGCAGTACACGCACTCTTCCCATAAAACCTTTTTGTCAGCTTGCCAGTTTGGTGTTTAACTCCTCCCAAGTGTTTCTATGCAGACACTTCTAGGAACAAAAGAGGGCCATGCCTGTCCAATTCCCTTGCCTTATGGATGGAAACTGGGGGTTCAGACATGCTGTGCAACGGCATAGCAGTCCTTACAGGGAAATTCAAACATAGTGATAGGGGGAAACATGGCCCCCTTTTTATAATCACTTATAATTCCAAGGAAATTTTAGTGACTCAAGAGTGAGAATATATACAGAAATTTTGCCTCCAAGGGGCAAAAAAAGTCTAAATTGGAATAGCCACAGATCCCAACTAATAAGAAAAAATGAAGTTTCTAGAAAAGGTGGAGAGGAATACAGAAAAAGAGTTGTTTCAGAGAACTACCTTCTGAAGCAGTACTAAATTCTTCACCCTTTCCTACAAAATTTGCAGCAGATGGCCTGTACCAAAATAGATGGACAAGGCTGTTGTCATCGACTGCTGTATTTCCACCTTAGCACGTTGCATTTTTTTTTTATTGTATGAAGCTCTTTGTAAATGAAGAGCTGAAGACTACACCTGACACATTATGCTTAGTGCGCTACATTTTGCAGATGCTACCAGAGAAGTAACAAGCAGTACCATGTGCTCTCATGTGTTTGCCATCTTGGGCACAAAATGCAGCTGATCTTGGAGCATTAAATAAAGTGTAGCACTAAATACACAGGCATTTTAAAAGTATGAGGTACTAATCTGACTTCCGTTTATTTTTTTCATAAATGCCTGTTACAGATTGGCAGGCATAGGATGAAAAACACAACATAGTTACACAAATAAAATAGAAGAAAACAAATTATTTGTAATAATACTTTGTGCTTTCACCTCATCTGAGCTCATAAATGACACGTGAAGGACAGTACAGGATTAAAAACCGCTGGGAAACACCAGGTTTTTCCAGAAGGGGTGTTGGCAATTTCAACACAATGAAGGCCTCAAACCAGGACAAAGGCTTAATTATAAACTAGTGTTATTCATGATATAATGGGAAACTGCTGCTAGAGGTGCCATCATTCAAATAAAGTGAAAAACAGAGTTCTTACCTAGTGTTGCCATTTTTTTCTGCAAAAAGTGAAACGCTAATCTAAATTTTACAGCCACATTTTATTTCAGAGAAAATTACCTAGTTTATGTAGAACATGACCTCTTGAAAACTCTTTTTCATAGTCTATCCCTGCATACTACGAAGTGCTCTCATACACTATAAACCCACCTGTGCCAGTACAAAGCAACATCCGTGTGCTCATTTTTTTTGGTGTATCACCAGAATATACTATGAAATAATTTTACAACACATTTGAGAACTCTGTGCAAGAGACACAGTCCTAAAAGGCTAAATTTCGATCATCTGAACTACTATCCTACATACTTAAGATTTCTTATAACTCAATAAAATTTTCCTCGATTTTCCTCTGATATTTCATAATAAGTTCTATTTTAAAGACTCCACAAGTAGAATTCACAAAACTGATAAAATAAATTGGCCATGTTCAAACCTCTCAGGGACTTTTGTTCCTCCTCTCAGCTACCCGTTTCACTGTGCCATGTCGCCTGCTGCATCGCTTAGATGAACTGAAGCATATCTCTCCCCTTCCGACACGCAGCAATGCTCTGTCTGCCTCTCGAAGCTTTAATTTAGAGTCTTTGACAACAACATCAAAGGACAAGAACAATTTCCTTTCTCTTCTCTAATATACTATCAGAGATTGGGAAGTATGAAGGCCCAACGGATTCAGATGTATTTTTCTTGTAATAACATGATAGACAGGATAAAGTCCTCCTCCTTCCCACTGTCTTTAAATGACGTTGCAGCAATGAGAGCAAAGAGTAAACATATCAGAGAGAAAAAAAAAAAATCCAGAGGGAAACTATGCAGTTAAATATGAAAAACTATCTCAGAGTAAAGAATAAGCACTCAAATTCCCATGCTAATCCATCTCAAAGTTCACTGAGGTGCAAATCTTTTCATCACCTCCTCATCTGGCGCCTGTCCTGCTCACACCCAGGATGGCAAAACACAAAGGATAAAAACTCTGCCTAATGCAGCCTTTGTAGAGCCAGCTCACACTCTCAGGAGTGACAAAGCCATTTGTCTTGGAGAGTGATTCCCCCTGCAGAGTGGGGGAGACAGACATATTAATTTGGGCCTTAACTATCTCTCTTTCATTGAGGGAAAGAAAGAATTTGTTATTTGGGTCTCTAATGGAGCAGTTTGCTAGTAATTTTCCCATTTCAAACACCATCTCAGCTGCTAATGTGTAATGTTTTGTCAAGCTTACCTACCCATAACATAGACAAATCACTAGCTTGGAGAAAAAGAGAGAGGGAGTGAAGCATCAGTACCGATAATTTTTAGCTGTCAGATGAATAGAGCCTACAAATGAGACAGCCATGCTTTATTAACAGTGCCACCGAGCTCTTGCCTGAGACCTGTCAGAAACGTCCCTCTGCAGTCATGAACTTCCCTGCTGGGAGAGAGAGAAAGTGAACGAATGAGCCAGATTGCTCCCTGGATTACTCCCCGTGCTGAGGTTCTTTAGGGCTTGCATCACTCAGGCAGCCAATAACCAAAAGCAATCTCTGAGAGAGAGAAAGCGTAAGATCAGATTAGTGTGCAGCAGTAACCTATAGCACACTCGTGTCTGGCAGGATGCACACAACCTGCGTGAATGTTGTTGGGAAGGGCAAAACCCTCGCTCTTCTCCTGCCCCATAAGCAGGATTTGGAGGGAGCTGGTCGAGGACTGTCTGGGGGAAACAAGCAGCACGTGCATCCCCACCAGTGACAAAGCCCAGGGCTGGGGAGAACCATTTATATTAGGAAGGAGGAAACTTCTAGAGCACATAACAATAAAGAGAGAGACTGTTCCTCCTTGCCAAGGAGTGAGAACAACTGGATTATAAAAGCTGCTTGGACCATTATCTTACATCTCATATTTTGGCCTTACATATCTTATCGCACATTTTGGACTCTGATGAAGAAAAGTCCACAGATACATTTTCAGTATTTAAGAGGAATACATTATACTTGAAATCCAGTCTTCTTACTACAAATATGGGCTAGAGCTGATCCCTGTCCTGACCCCTTCCTTGCCTCTTCATTTGAAATAAAAGCTTTATTCCTACCATGCATAACAGATCTGGGTAGCTCCACTGAAGTATTTACCCAAAGACAGCCCTGGATAGGAGGCACCCTTGTAGGGAAGGAAGGAACCTGCCCTGCAGTTACGCAGTCAGAACCTGCAGCTTATTCTGCAGTGAGAAATGCAGAAGCTGCAGTCATTGCCCTTTACACCACAGGGCACTTCTCTGCAAAGTGCAACGCAAAAAAACCTGCAGTCCTGCTGCTTCAGAAGGAGTTTATGGACCTACCTTACCAAGGAACAGCCTTCTTGTGGCTCTGTTTCTCACCCTCAGTTCTCTGACAGGTAGAAAAGAAAGGGCTTTGGGATGGCAGGACATTCAGCATTTTAAATATCTGTGCTTACCACTTGTTTTAACAGACATTTAAAGCCTTCAATCTCTACCTCAGCCAAAGACTCTACCACCACTATAAAAACCCTAAACACATATGGTTCTCCAAGACTTTTATACTGCTGCCTTTCATCGCAGTGCCTGAATGACTTCCAAATAAAATTAATAATAAGTATAAATCCCTCTCATTGAGTCTGCCTTAGGAATCGGAGAGCTGAGAGCCAGTAAACTGTCTGCCTATGTTAATACAAGGTGACAACTAGAGTTTCCCTTCTTATTCTGACATTTGGTGGTGATTTTCAGGGTCTAGCTGTCAAGCTCCTGCTATAGTTTTTAAAAGTACTGCTTCTTAACTATTCACCTAAGGGCAGATCTTCAATAGACAAAATCCTATCAAGGATGAAGTGACTTTTCAGAATAAATCTACCTAGGAAGCTACATACCTAATTCTGCTCACCGAAAGACATCTTTCAGAATGAAATCAGATGTTTTGATATGTTCCCTGATACCACAGTGTTCATCTAAAAGCAGTGCTAGTGATATTGGATCTTCTGACATACCACAGTGAATTTAGTTTAAACTGACACAACTATGTTAGTTGAGCAGTTGGTCAGGTATCTGCTGGTAAATGCTGAATTTGTAATGGCAGTCACATTACGAATGCACCAGCTCTATTGTGGTATGTTAATGTCGCACCAAATGCGGTACAGAAAAACAGGAGGACATCAGAGGAATCTGTAGACTGGTATTTCGCAAAACAGGTTTTGACATAACACCAATGTCTCTACCAACATAAAGACAGAATGCAGTAATATACAGCCAAAGCTCAAGGTTTCTCCATCTACTACTGTGATACCCCACATTCCCAGGTGGAAGTTTTGGCCCTCCTCATCACCTTTCATTGTTATTTCTCCTGCCAGCCTCATTTATTTATTTCCCTTGCTTCATCCTTGGAATGAGTGTGCAGACACCCACTGAGCACGCAGCCAGTGCCGGAGCCTCCTCTCCCTGCAATGCCACAATTGCATGAACCATTTGTGGGTTGTGCCCAGACACAAAAGCGGGGACTTCAGGTGAGCTGCCCTGTGAACCATCATCAATCTGTACACTCAGCGAGAACGTTAAAGGTTAAACAGAAGCTGTTTTGGGGTTGAATACAAAATAACATCTCCCTGCTTTTATTCTAGACCAGACAGAGATAATTTCCCATCTCAACAGACTTTATTGTGTCACACGGACTTGGGATCAGAGTTTGCAGGAAGAATTTTACTTGTGTACAGGCATGTGGCCATGAACACAAACCGAGGAAAGAGAGTCATTCGGTTGGAGAGATCTGGCAATTTCCAACTCCCTACTGCTGAAATGCAGCCTAATGGCACGCTTCATTCAACCCGCATGCATGTGATCACGTCTGTCGGTGTTTCCAAGATGCTGTGGTATAACAAACACAGCAGAAACACAGATCCCACTCCTGGATTTTCAGGACACCCAGCGACTCCAGTTCAGACCCAGTGATTCCAGTTCAAAAGGCCCCAAGGAGAGAAGCCTGCAGGGTATTACATAGAGGATGAGGTTCTTGTATTCACTTCAACAATGCAGCATCTGCTCTGAGGCTGACTCAACCTTAGACCTCTGCGGAGCACTTGTTGTTATTTTTTGGATTAGTTTTTTGGGGGAGTTGTTTTGTTTGTTTTTAATCTGAAGCTTGAAGTTTTTACTTGGCAAACACATGGTTTCTATAGTGCCTACTGGAAAGCAATAGTTTGCCTATGGTTCCATTTCATAAATGTAAACAAGTAGAAATGTTTTGTA
The DNA here is from genome assembly GCF_000708025.1 of Charadrius vociferus. NCBI lineage: Eukaryota > Metazoa > Chordata > Aves > Charadriiformes > Charadriidae > Charadrius > Charadrius vociferus. The sequence continues at coordinate 304,294 of NW_009649770.1, read as the reverse complement.
ACAAGCCAGAGTCGTACTGTTTGCTTTACTGAGAGTAAGTTTTTGTTCCGTGTGGTCCCAGAAAGACTAACCCCTCAACAAGTCACATTGCTATTGCATTGTTACTTTAGTGGGATAGCCCTGCCCACCCCTCTGTTGACCTCCAATTACTTCAAAAAACTCCCAGCCCAGATCACTTTCCAAATTCTCTAACAATGCAATAACTAGGCTCAGGGATCCAAGGATTTCAAGTTGGTTAGCTTTCTATTTGTCAAGCTGTAACACAAAAATATATTTTTAGACTTAGTGGAAATGGAAGCAGTAAACTGAAAGGAAAAAAGTAATTGTTCAATCTATAATCTAATTTATTGTGAAGAGCTCCGTACATTCTGTAACTTCTATTTTTAGTACACATCTACAAATATTGACAAGGAAAAGGTAAAACACAAGAAATAAGTAAGAAAATTAAAGAGCTTTCTGGTAGTTGAAGTTCTGCCACCTGTAATATTTTGTCAACAAAACAGATTCTGTCATTTGAAAATAAACATTCCTCAAATCCTTTGTTCTTCACCTAATTTTTCTTTTAGCAAAATAAACAGAACAACACATGTAAGCCAAAAGATGATTAGCGTTTCATGCAGTAAAAAATATGATTAGTGCAATTTATTTCAAAGTTATAATTTTATGCTCCCTATGTCATTTTCTGTGATTCCTTCTACACTTTCCTAATCAGCCTTCAGGATGTGTATACTCATTATATATTACAATCTCCTCATTTTGCTTGGCAAAACAGGAGCTTTTGAGTGACATTTGTATTAGATAAAAAAGATATATGCCTTTTTGTTCACACCGTTCATTTTTATTTATAAGGCTAAATTTATGTTCCTGCTGGACTGAAGTGATGTCTCTGGAAAAAAAAGAACACACATACAAAAACCCAACAACCCCAAACCTACAAACCTGGTAAGGTTATGAACTCCTACACAGCCTGCCTGAGTAAAATTCGGCTGCACATAACATTTTGGGTTTTTTAAGAAATCTCACATTTATAAAGAGGAGTCAAGAAGGTAAAAAATGATACAGCCAAAATCAAAATTATCATGTATATGAAAACTATATTTATCAAAACAAAAATATCTTCTTATGCCTATAGATGAAACTAGTTACACTTAATTTTACAAATAAAAGTAAAGATGTAAGAAATAAATCCTGCCTTGATCTTACAGCAGAAACTCCCTGCTGTTAGTGCTTTTTTCTAAAACTGTGATACATAGCTTCCTGTTTTCCTTAATCTCTCTCTGCACAGAAAACACCTTTATTCTTGACATTTCCCATATATTTGTATTTTCTGTACTGACTCTCAATCTAAAATATTTTCTTTATTATTTCTTTACTATCTTTGTGTCTTGAGCGCACAGAAGATTTTCTACATATTTTTGGCCTGACAATAGAAACCTCTTTTTTATACCGAATGCAAGGAGTGAATGACAGCTTGCCTAGTGAGATCCAGAAAATAGTAGTCAAAGTTGACATGTGAAGCTATCCAGAGCCAATTTACAGCAGTGAATGAAAATCATATTATATGATTCAACTACAGGAGCCAACCTGATTCCCTAGCCAGAGAACTTGCCACCAGAGGCAATTATGGAACATTTATTACAGTGTTCAAAAATACTGTGCTGGCTTCAGCTACAGTATTTACTGGAAGCCTGGGAAAATTATTATAATTTTCTTTTAGGAGGAAGAACAATGCAGAACTGTCATTCCTCTGTCCCCAAAGTTTATAGTTTCTACACACTTACATTCTTGAAAAAAGAAAAAAACTCCTGCCTTTAAGAAGCTGAGAACTTCAAAGCCAATTGTTAATATACATGAAATTGTTATGGTGCAGTTAATTTATAATTTATATAAGAAAGAATTAATTTTGTTACAATAAAGAGTTACCAGTGCTCAATCTTACTATAATAGCTTTTCTGACTTTATTATTATCGGTGGAAAACTGATTTTGAATATACCAGTAATTTAAATGCCTAGGATTTGCTGATCGCCTCCCTCAAATCACAAAAGCTTCATCAAGATTCATAACTGAAGTCCCAGCTCTCCTATAATACACGCTCCTACAGGTACTGAAGAACAGAGAAAGTAATTTCTTCCCAAGAGAATCATTGAAGCAATAACAGCAACAAACTCATCTAACTACAGGTCTGTCTGCAACACTGCCCAACACAGTGGCACCATCATGACAGCAATTCTCAAAATATTATATTTGTCAGAAAAGCATTAATTAAAGGTGGAGTAAGTAGAACAGTACGTTTCAAAGTTATTTTGTTGCAGAAAAGTAGGTTCGTTTTCATTTTGACAGAACCATGAGAAAACCAATAGTCAGGTGCATTAGATTTTTCCTTAGTGCTCAAACCCTAACATTTTTCCTATGAGTAGAAATTACGTACCAAAACCAAGCACTACTCATATCTACAAAAAATATCAGTCACCAATTCAGCTATCAATAGTGAGAACGATAAACTAAACCAACATAGAACAAGGGAGTCAAAACTGACCTTAAGCAAAACCTAGATGCTGGTAGAAGGGCTGCCATCCTATTTTACTCTGCTCAGAAGCCAGATGGGAAGCTCTGGTTACTACCTCACCAGATACGGGTGCCTAAGCAGCACTTTTCCTTGTGGGACTGTCAGCCTCTTTACTCTGGAGCAATTACATCAGCATTTAAACAAAAGGTCCTCGTTTCTGATTTAGATATATCCCATCCAGCATTACTCTTGGTTTATACAATTATATTTCTCTTAATCCTACCAGGCAGAGACCGTTGTAAAGGTTAAGTAACAGCGATAAAGCAAGCTTGATATCAAAAAGCACAGGTCTGAAACCTAAGATCAGTTTCAAGATCAAAGGATATACTTTAGATTCTGTAGTTTAATTTATAAGGCTGCAGATGATTGGGACTTGGCTTTTCAAAGCAATTAGCGTTGCACAGCACAACGTGTTCAAAGCGCAGCTCCTATTGACTTTTGCTGCAGCTGTGAGTCCTCAGCACTTCTGAATATCTCAGCTGAGTCAGCCAGAAACCAAGGATTACATCACTAGTGACCACCCATGAAAAGTTTGTGCAAGTCACTTGCCCAGAATCAAGTAATAAAACCACTGGCAAGAAGAGACGCAACCCAATTCTCTGAACAACATTCACGTGATTATCTTCCCCACGGTCCCCATTTTAGATTTTTTCTGTTTCTGCAACAAATAAACAGATCCTATATACACAGGCTTCCTCACTCCACAACCCCGATGCATCCCTAGACAACACGAAATGAATCCAGCCTCTTAACAGCAACATGAGACTAAGCTGTAACTAAAGTGCATATCACAACAAATATATACAAAAGCACTGAATGAAGCCTGCAGCTAAACCCGTTAACTTTGGCATTTGCTTTTTATTTATTTATTTATTTATAATAGATTTAATTTAGTGGATTGAAAAATAAAAGCTGAAATAACTAATTCCATCACAAGGAAATTCATGTGTAACAAAAGTCCACCTCCCAGACCTCTGCATTGATGTCTAACTGGAAGAGCAGGAGTTAAAACATTAAATCCTTGTTTAATTAAATAATCTCTCTGCAGATGGTGTCCTGGTTTAAGGTAAAACAGGAACCAATTTTGTTCAGTAACTTTACTACTTAGCTAGGCCTCTTCTAACTACTGAAATTAACAGCATATTGTGCAGAAACTGTTGGCTCTCAGAGTGAGCAGACCAATGTTTATAGCTGATGCCAAGGATGGTATGCAGACAGGCTCTTGCTTATACTTATTGCTATCATGACCAAGGGCAGTGAACTTTGGGGTTTGCCCCGTTGGGAGGGTCGGAAGTGGAAAAGCGTAGAGGGGTCCCATCTGTGGGGAGGAGCAGACAGGACAAGTGACCCAAAACTGACCAATGGGGTATTCCATCCCATCTGCCTCATGCTCAGTATAAAAGCTGAGGGACCAAAGGGTCAGCCCTCTTTCTTCAACGGCCGATGTCCGAGTAGGACTGTCTATCCCCTTTGATCTCAATCCTGAATCCAGATCCGTATTCCAGTTCCCATCTGTCACTGAGTCCAGTCTGGGACTTTCCCAGTGCCAGCCAGTGACATGACTGTCATCCTGGGAGCTTGATATGGTTTTGTATATATTTCATTATTTCCTTTTTATTTTATTATTAATATTTCATTAAAGTAGTTTAGTTCCTTCTAAACTCATAACTCTCTCTGCTGCTTCTCTCTTTGAAGAGAGGCAGGGGGGAGCATCTGTTGGTAGCCCAGTGGCCGGTTCAGCCCAAACCACAACAGATGGTCACGAGTGCACAGGGACAAAGATATGCAAATGGTAGTTGGGTTTCTCAAGTACGCAGTGACAAGGCAGGAAGGCTCTGCAAGATACGTGTGTTTTCTGGTGGGAAGAGAATCCTCAGCTCCATCTTCACCTGCACCACTCTGTCCTGGCCCCGCCGCCTGCCCAGCCCCTATCCATGCCACCCAGTGTCCCAGCCCTTTTGCCACATCTCCAAAGCCCACCCTGCAGAGCTTGTGTCCCAGGCTTACTAACAGCAATCTCAGGCCTTATCACCAGATATTCCTCACTTTCTGAGACTCCGAGCACCTTTATCAACCTGTCTTAATTTCCTTTGTTCCCAATCTTTCTCATCATATATTTTGCTGTTTCCTCATTTGAGTTCAGCCTTCTTTTCCCAACAGTTTCCATACTGGGCCCAGCTAGTCTTCATTCTCTCAAGTGTCCATCCCAAACCACAATCCAGCCCTTAGCATTAACAATTAATCAAATCCTTCTTTTACACAATCTGAAAATCTTTCAGAGAAGCAGTGCCCAGTGCTGGTACCAGCGGC
>NW_009649770.1:260855-299187 GCF_000708025.1 Charadrius vociferus | reverse complement strand
TGCTGCTCTGGCAGGGCAGGAGCCTGCCTGTCTCTGGGCACCACAGCGTGAGCACCCTCCACCATGCACTCTGGACCAGACAGCAGCAGGAGGACCAGCCTTTGGGAGACTGTTCCCTGCTTTCACTCGGGAAGGTCTTACACAAAACTTTTACAAAACGCAAACGCAGAAGTAGTAATCCCTGTGCTACTGTTATAAGGTATACAAAATTCTCAGACAAAAGCTGTCCAGAATTAATATCCTAAAATAAAGCCTTGTTTGCAGTGAGAAATTAAAAAAAAAAAAAAAAAAAAAAAAGAAGTAGATCAGTCTGAGGTAAACAAACAGCATGAAAACTTCATTATAAAGAAGGGACAGAGGAAAAGTGTAGTGAGGCAGGGAAAAGATTAATAGGGATTTACTGATCACTCTCCAGTATGGGAGGCATCAAACGAACCTGGCAGGCAGCACGTTGAAGCGAATACCGTTTGAAATACAACAGACAGGGCTAGCAATGCTGTTACTCCCAGTGACGCACATTTGCAAGTGCAGGAAAACTGTCCTTTCTCTGGCATAAAACCAGCCAAAGACTAAGGATTGAGAACAGGCAGACAGCGCCAAAGCTCAGATCCATGCAGCCCAATGTCCTGAGCCAACAACAGCCCAAACCACATGCTGAGTGAAATCCACTGTTGTGGCAAGCGTGTTTCTCACAACACCCTTCCAAGCTCCCACAAGCTGCAGGGTAGCGACCTTCACAGGCACAGCTGGTAGCTTTGCATCTAACAGGTCTCTACCATATTCTGGCTTTGCTGTCTTTACGGGCTGAGCTGTCATTCAGTCTGACAGGCACTGCTTGCGAGGTTGCAATCAAGTCTGATCAGAAAAACAGATTCTTTGGAGACTTTGCCTCCTACTAGTTTGTAGGTCATTCCTGCCTCCCTATATCCCTCCAAGGTCAAGCACATTCTGCATTCACACTATGTTCCCAATTTATCTTGCATGTAATTTCTCTCACTCTTTCTAAATAAATGCAAACTTCTCCTTTTATTGTAGATGCTGTTCCAACGTAGTGAAATGACTATATTGTTCATTTACCAGCAAACCATCAAGCCATATTTGTTTTGGTATTTCTTTTTCAGTAAATGCCTCCAGGTGCTTAATGACTTTTGTTTTCATCCTAGTATTCACACAAAACTTCTGTGCTTATTCTCACGTGTTTCTCTATAACATACACTGTTCATTTCTCCTCTATAAAACACAAGAGAACCACTTTGTAAGCAGGGAATCTTTTATAACATTCAACACACAGTCTGTACTCCTCAGCTTCAATTTCTTGTAACTTATTTTTCCTCAGTCAATTTGGCTGCTGATGTCAGCTCCTCACTGAACAAGAAGCTTTATAAAAAAATGAATTGCATTCTGTACATTCTAGCTACCTATTTTATGAAATTATGAAAAAGCAAGGCTGGGATACAGATTTCTAGCTTTCCTAAATTCCTTTATTTAATAATAAACATTCTTGCAATGAGGGCCTTCAGGATAATGCACCTCGGGGAGGCGTGTAATAGAGTAATACAACAGACTTCTAAGTCGCATGTGGCAGAGGTCAGCAGCAAGGGAAAATTAGTGTCATACGATGCTTGTTTTATGTTCCATGACAAGAAACTTGCCTGTTTTCTGATAGGCTTTTATCAACAAAAACAAGTTTAGGCCTTGTTGGCAGCTTTGTCAGAGAAGGTTCTGCCTACCCATGTTAATGAAGAAAGGCAGGAAGGCTGAGTAAAAGATCTTTAATTAATAGCGAAACACAGAGTGAAATGTAGGTCACCTTTAATAACCATGTTAGAGTAACAGCTGTGTGTTTCATTTTTGTAGAACAGTTTGTCAGTCAAGGGTTCTTATCAGATATAATTTGGCTTACAAAGAAATACTGAGTTAAGGGGAAACACAAGAACTAGAAAGCTGTAACTGAATGAAACTAATAACCAAGCAAAGGAACTTGGAAACGTCCCAAATGGAACTGAGGAAGGCACAGCATTTTAATACTATCATATAAATACTATGAATGGACTACAGTCTATAGGGGGAAATGTATTTTAGTGGAATGAGTATTTACAATGGTAGATCAAAATGGCTGGACGAAAAATACCTCCTCTCAAGTAATATCCCTTAGGATTCTATGTAACAGCAACCCAGACACGTGGTTTGTCAGTACCCCATACTCCACAGGAGGAATCTCATCTCTAGTGACAGTTAGATCTCTCAAAGATGATGAGGATCAGATCATAGGATTATAGAGCACAGAAAGAAGTGTTCAGGCAGCGCCACTACCTAGCCACCTTTTATACAAAGGGTCTGACTAAACGCCAACCATGGGGTATAAATTCTGAGGGGGGGAGGGGGGGACAACCATTACTGCTGCGTGAGAACAAGAAATGTGCATTGCAGCATGTAGGGAGAATTTTCTTGGCCCCGTTGCTATAACATTACAGCAAAAGCGTATTATTCTGCCTATCGTATCAAATCAAAAGACAGTCGTTATTCCATTTGCAGCTGGAACCATACCTCTGGATTGATTTTATATTGAATAAGGCCAAAGCAGCCTCAGACAAACTGAATTTCTGAGCAGTATGAGAGACTTCTGCGTATACCAGAATGGCCGTCTTGATCACAAGAATTTATGTCATGATTTTTCTGGGAAAACACTGCAGCAGTTTCTTCCATCTTTCAAGAAACTATATCCTTTACTCTGTGTGAGAGTATGTAATACTTTGCCCTTGGATATAAGGTTAACTGCTCTTTTTCACTAGTACTTTTACAAAATGAAAACAACATTTTACCAGTAGGAAAAAACATATGTAAGTGATGTCACTCACTAAGACTTATTCTGACAGAATTACAGAATCCAATTGGGTTGGAAGGGACCTCTAAAGATCATCTAGTCCAACTCCCCCTGCAAGGAGCAACCAAATTGGAGACAGGACTTGGATACTTGATATATTATTACCAACCACACCGAAGGTGAACATTTGCACTTGCTTTATCACACTGAGGTGCAGTGCTGTCAGGAGAGTGCCGGAGCACACGAATCTCAGTCTTCCGGCAGATACTGCTCTCTATGTGGCTGGCATGGCGCCACAAAGATCATCCGATTTCTGCTAGCATTTTCAACACTACAAAATAAAATTTTAAAATTCTACTAGCCAACCCTGATTTGTGAGCAAGTCTGGACCAATTTCATCCTCTGTCTCTTATTATTGAACCATTCCAGCCACTCCTGAAAATTTGTACTCCATCTGACAGAACTGGAAACAGGACTAAACATTGAATATTCATAGTATGTCAAACACAATTTATATTTTCAGGATAATTTTAACCGACTCATGCAGAGAAAAACAAGTATTACATGCATATTTTGTGTTCCACAATATACTGGAAATGAACACAACTAACACATTCTGAACTTTGTCAGGAGGCAAGCAAGCACGTAATGGGCATTCAGAACAGCTTGCATAAGAGTTTGTATTTCCTGTAAACATTTTTACATGCTCTAGATATATTCTCAAGAATGTTAATTTTAAGATTTTGTTTATTCTTTGCATTTACTGAGCTAATTTTTTCATTTCTAATATATCTTTTCTGTGGAGATCCACAATCAAGCATAAGCTACCCCTAAACTGTTGTGCTGAGATAGCAATCCAAATTCAGGTGAATCTTAAATTATAAAAACAACTGATAAAGTGACAGAGGAGTGGTGGTGTAGAGCAGATCACCAGGAAATAATACAGCACATCATCTTCATTGGCCATAACTTTCACATTCCTGGCATATCATAGTGGCCAGGCTACCACAAAAACAAGTCAACTTACACGTTACTCTAGGGAATTTTGCTATGTAGCAGTATTTCTACAGCAACGAGAAGCTGAATGAGTCCAGTGACTATACAAATATTTGAATCCATAGTATGTAGACTGTAAAATCAGGTTGGATGTCAGTAAGCTCTGTACGACAAGCACCTCAATAGGAAAAGAACTGATCTGCATTCCCTATGGACCAGCCAAAAGCAACTTGGTTTAATGTAACAGTCAGGATCACAGTAGTATGAAGTCATGGATGCAAAAATCGATTATTAAAATTCCTAAAGGTAGTAAAGACAAACAAGTCTGTAAAACGAGCATCTGATTTTACAACACAAAAATGCCACAGAAGTGTTAAAGAATTGGGAGTAAGAAAATGTGGGAGACAAGAAATTGAAGGCAAAATCAGCAGGGACAATGTGTTCTGATGTCATACTTCATTACAAATGCATCCTGCCAAGCTAACAAGAAATCTCTCCATCTCTTGGGGAATTCACCAACTAAAAATAAAACAATTTGATTTTAAAAAAAAAAAAAGGACTATGTATTTCCTTTTCCTGACAGCAGAACTGATTTGTGAGATGTAAACACAATTTGAGCGCAATATGCCAAGAAATTCATCTTGCTTTGGGGTAGGGCAACTTCAAACAATACCGTAATTTACATCAAAGAATGGTTTGAGCCATTAGATCAAAAGAACGGAAGCAAAGAGGACAACTACAATATGCCTGATAACTGCTCAGAACGGCTTTCAAAACACGTGCCTTTCTTCCACACAGGAGGCTGTAACATGGACAAAAACAGAGAGACGTGGAAAAGAATGGTGCATTATATTGGCACTTACATTTCCCAAATGTCCTCTGGTAGGTTAGCTGGAATTTCTGTTAAGCCCCTTCCTCGACAATCCACTACATTGTTGCTGCAGGTGCAGGCAGATGGGCAGGTGATGGAACTGGCACTGCATGACGAAGGTTCAGACTGGGAACCTGAGACACAATGAAAACATTAAATGTTAGTTTTGAAAAATGATTGCCTGAGATTTTAACAACAAAATACATCAGCCTGTGATTTTTCCAGATCCTTTTACTATATTAGGTAATAATTTATTTGGATTCAGTGAATATAATATGCTACAAATCAACTGCAGAGAAAACATGTAGAAGATTACTGTGTTCTTATTCTTTCTTAGTCTCCACTCTATCAATCACTTTCCCTCATGGACACTTCTTTGGTCCCCTCCAGTATCAGCCATATCAATTTTTTCAAAGATTTAAAAAATAAGCCTTAAGATCAAGTAGTATCTCCAAAAGTTATCTTTGCCTAGAAGTTTCCATTACACAAACACTCTGAGTATTTTTACGTACTGAGAAAAGACTGTCATCAACGATGACTTATGTTTTTGAAATGAGGTAACCTGTTAGCGCATAAAGACTGGAAATATAAAGCTAGCTTTTTCAAGATTAGACAGTTAATGGAAACACAACAAGAATTTAGAAAAAAGTAAGTTCAAACCTTCAAATCCTTGCTTAATCTAATAATTCCACTGAAAGACAAGAAGCTACTTACAGAGCAAAGCTTTAGCATGAAGACGTTGCTCTACATACACTCTAGTCAATCCATTAGATTCACGTTTAATTAAGTGTCATGAAGTTTTTTTCAAGACTGTAGCAATTATGTCAGTTTTACTCAAATTATTACGATTCTTATGCTTAAAATTTTGATATATACATACACTTAGACACAGATATAATGTTTTTGCTACACTAATTGACTTTATCAAGACGTACCAGTTATTGACTTATTTATGGTGTCATATTTCCAAAGAACATGTAACACAGGAAACCTCAAGTATCTTTTTGACCAGACACAGAGGGCTGAATGTGAAGGCTTGAAGTGACAAATTCATAATAGAAACAGGAAAAACTGGTATTTTTCTAGATTATGGTAGATTATAATCAGGGAACATATTTGGTCTTTTGGTTGGCAAAATTAAAATATCATAATTGTCAAATCACAAATAAATGTGAAAACATGTAAAACTATACACAAAGCTGTATATTCTTGGGGTTTGTCTTGGAAAAGACCCATGATTGATACCTTCATAAATTATAACTGCAGGTGACAAAAAGTCCAAAAATATTTGTTTGCATCAATTTGCAATCCAGTATCATTATGAATTAAAATTTTGTAACAATGGAACATTCTTATAAATTTTCTCTCTTCATTTATGCCTACATACCCTCTGGTTTAGCCCTTAACTATGCATGACAAAGTCAACTCGTATAGCAAGCCTACAGATGTTCCTATTTTCAAAGATTTTAAACAGCAATGAAAAGTCAACATCAGAAAGACATTCAGTGGCACCTCTAAGTATCATTATTTTGAAACGCAGATATAGTTTGAAAAGATGTCAGCTGAAAACTTCTGCAGGCTGACTTCACACTTGCAGAGGGAACTCTCCTGGAAAGCAAAGGCAATTACTGCAAAATCATGCCTTCCATTGGAAAGGTATTGAATTCTGATGTGAATTAGTTTCTGTTTGTCTGAGTTTCCCTTAGTTCAAGCAAGCGGTCATCCCCTTTATCTTATTATTTTGTAGCCAGGGATGACAGAACTGCTTTATGTTGAAGTATACTGTCCAGTTTCAGGTAAGATCACCATGTAACTGTACAAGAAATGTTGCCACATTCAAGTATTGGGTTTTAAATTTTCTTTTATTGGGTCATCAGCTGACTGTCAGGAGATCATGAGAAAAATGTGGGTTTCATAGCAATATCACTGTATGTGTTTTAAATATAGCTTTCACTAATGCTACTCAGAGCTATGAGTGACTGTATTTTGGCAGACCAAACCTCAGAACTTCAATTCAGGCATCCAGAAATTAGATTTTCAGAGGTAGGGATCATCTTGAAAAAAATGGATCTCACAGGACATTTGTGGCATGGGTAGGAATGAAATTCATTCTTTATGAGAGTGGGCAGCTGCTTTCATCATGAGTTGATCCTAATGATCCCTTCTCTTTGCTAAAGTATCCTGTATCATTTACAGTCCGCTTTCCAACTTCCATGACAGCTGCACATAAGTAGTTTACCAGCAACAGTCCTTTATCTCAACACAGAGCTGGCTTCAGTACCAGAGCAGCTTCACCCTATAGAATGAACTGGGCAAAAATCTACTGCAAAAAATTAATTCAGTAATTTAATTAAAGTATAAATCCTAACACACATGACCAAAAGAATCAATTTTATATTTATCAAGCAACCTGAACTTTGAGTTGTTTCAGTTTCAAATTCTTATTAGACATTGTCTTAACATAGTCTACATATGTGATCATGTGTGTAATACAATATTTGAGTTGTAGCTATTTGAACTAAATAAAAAAAAAATAATCTTCCCTAGTAAACACATACATGTATAACAGGCAGGACAAGCAGCTCTCTTGGGTCTGTCTTCTGGCTATAGAAATGCAGGGCAAACATACCATCATTGTGAATTAATAGAATTCCTTCAAATTTAATGGAGCTCTGCCGCATATCACCAACAGCACTGCCAGCTCTGCCTTTCATGGAGTCTAAGGTTTCTGTAAGATTTTAACTGTGAATACTTACAAAAGCAGTTTATATTGCCTCAAACGCACACAGCCCTGTTATCTTTGCACAACAATGACATTTGCTCTTACAACCTTATCACGTACATTTTACATTTTTAATTTGTCTGCCTATATTGTGGTGCAATGGCCAAAACAAAATCAAGAGTGAGGGAAGTGCACATGAGCTATTGTAAGCTTTTTGGGATAGGGAGAAATTATCAAACTGAGAAGAAACACTTCAGAGCAATTCTTCCTCTCTGGGAGGCAAAAAGAAAGTTGGCAGCAAGGTCAAATCTTCCACACACTCTTTATCCTCACATGTCTGATATGTTTTCTGAAGAGGCTTTGTAGCAAGGGGAAAATGCATTTTGCACAGTTATAACACCACAAAATATCGCTGTGGGTTAGAGAAGCAGTAATACACTCCCTTTTCATTAGGGCATATCATCAGAAAACCTGATGTATTGCCAGTTGGAGTTTTAAGAGTCTGTTGCTGACTCTACTGCATCTAAATCAACAGCAGAAGATTCAGTGGAACTCAGCTCATCACCTTCACATTTTGTGTGACGCAGTATTGCTCTACATTAAAGGAATGGCTTGAAAGGAGGTTATTATATAAAGCGCTCGGAAAAGAGAGAGAAAAAGCAGAAATACCAGTCTTCCTTGCACAAAAAGCAGGTAGCAACAGTAACAAGGTTGATAATATCATACTACAGTTAAATATAATGGAACTTTGCAGCAACTTTTTGAATGAAAAAGGCCAAAAGGTAAATCAGAACATTGTTTGAGCTGCCCACTAAGCCTTTCACATCCTCTCCAAACAAACACCTGATAAATACTTGACCAAAGGCAATAGGAGTCCTTTTATTTACACTGAATTTGGACCAAAAACCATTTACCTGTGATTCTCTACTACAAAAAAGGAATTTTTATGTGAACAGAGTTTTGATTTATGCCTAGTGAGTAAAAGAAATAACCATTGAGTTAACCAGGGAGGTACCTCATGTCAAAACAGAGAGAGCAAGCAGTATAATGTCTTTATTCTTAGCACAGATGCAACCGAAATGGGATGAAAAAATAACAACTTACACTGAAAGAAAGTAAAAAGTAAAGAAAGAGGCTGTCTCTGTGTGGACTCTTTATTTTCCACATAAAATGAGTGATCAGTTTTCTCATTTCACTTAAAATAGGATAGAAAAGGAGTATTTTTATGAACTTAATTTCTCATTATAAGCCTGAATTCTCTGAGTGCCTGAAAATACCCAATACTCCTGCCACTTTTGACTGACATTTTCTGCTTAGAGTAAAAATAGTTTTGATTTCATGCTGAATACAGCCCTTTATATTTGGTGAATTTCTTTCTTCATGAGCAAAAGTAGATCTAGACTGTAGATTTCCCGCACATTTAATGAAATAAAAAGACTTTGTGCATAAATTGTTATTGTTATTATCAAATGCTTTTGCTTATGTTTTTCCTTTGCAAAAAATAAAATACTGTATTACACACGCACACTCAACAGGCACCTAGCACATATTCCATCAGCTCTTACACAGTCACCTGTTAAGGTAAAGTTTTCTTGAATAATGCTATACACAGAACTTCAAATCTGATTTGGATTTAACTGTTTCAATTAAATGAGGATCTATTGTAAGCTCCATAGCAGATCTATAGAATTAAAGCACAAAAAAATTCCAAGAGAGTTTAATCAGTTTGATGTTTGTAGAGAGCTGGTAAAGAAAGCACTGGTCAAGAAAACAAGTCTAAGTAGGCTACGGAAGTTAAAGTTCTTAAAATTAAAATTTGGGTATGATTTTCATAGGTATGCAGAGTATAAGCATACAGTTAGATCAAGGGCCCCAAGGCAATATAGCCTGTAGAAAAAGATATTTGAAATCTGAAAATGAATTTTCCTTTTACTGCCAATACTACAAAAGAAAAGACACAGGAAAAGCAAAAATCTGTCAGGATTCCTGTTTGTGTCCTTCACTAGTGCACTAAACTCCTTACGGCATGGATACAACAAAAGGAAATGGCCCTAGAGAAGCAAGCTGCATTTATATTATTTCCCTTCTGAAGTTCTTCTTACTATCTGTCATAATCTCATTTCAGATTTTTTCTGTTACACAGCAGCACTAGTTCACCATGTTAATTATATTTTTCTCTAAGAGATAAAAATCATCAACCCAATTATACATTTTGCTGTTAAAAAAACCCACTAACAAATAGCTAGGATAGGAACACGATTAACAAAAATTACTATGCTTTTTGTGCCTGATGTAATGGAATGACAGCCTCAATGATTATGGTAGTTAATATCTGGCATGCCATTAGCCTGCATCACTTTTTACAGTCTCAGATTATAGGTTAGGGGGAGAGAGGAGACAGGGGAGAGACTTAGGACCCAGCAGTTTACAGAGAAATTAACTGCTTTTCTCAAATGAGCATCTCATTGGCCTCTTGCCTTTTAAGAGCAACTAATAGACTGATATTACAATTAGAATGGAATGGTTATGATGTATAAATGAACAGTTTAAATGTCACAAGCGTTTGAAATAAATTTTGCAATGACTAAATAAACTAAATAATCTCATTTGCACTGACACCCAATTACGGCACACTAAGCAGTGTATTTTATTATCTCCTCACCTATCCAATTGCCTTTGCAGCAGTTCTTTTCCACCAGCGAAATGTTAGTTATTTGTTAAAAATATTAATGGATTTTGAGAAAAATCTGACAGGATTTACCAGTTAAAAATCTGTGGTGGCTTTAAATCATTTTAGCAGACATGAAATTATTGATCAATAAACAAACACTACAAGTACTGCAGATCTGTGGACATATCATGACCTTTTGTGGTTTAATTACACAACCCATTGAAACTTCTTACAATGCTGGGGCATCTGAAATCGATTACTACTACACAAGCGATAATTTTCCTTAGACTCCCAGTAATACAATCTCAAAAAGGTACCTAAAGCAGCTGTATTTCTCCTGATTGGTGTTTGCATCCCAGTATTAAAATACACTCAAGTGTGCGTAGTCCTGCAGAGAGATATGGGCAAGTCAATCACAACTGACTATCTGCAAAGTTAACATTCCCTATTGATGGCAAATATTCCACTGATGGAGAAAAATTTGTATAAATGCGTTTATTCTACAGAAATGTGCAGCAAATGTTTTATGCAAATATTTCCATCTACGGTTTTTCAACAGCTTTTTGCTGAGCACAGCATTAAGTATTTATGATTAGTGACTTGAGCCCCTGATTGATGATGCTAATACCATCAAGTTCATGGCATGCAAAAATTTGCTAGTCATGAATATTCATTATTTGATTCAAGTTCACTATTTTGCTGAACATTCCCAAGCAGTAAATTTATCTGTTAAAAATTCATGGCATGTGAGCACAACTGTTCTGTAGGCAAAGTCAACACCAATTGGTTTACAAACAAGTACTGAGGAATAAAAAAGGAAATATCCAATTGCAGTGAAAGGAAGGTCTGGCATAATGAATGGAGCCTACTTTATTCTACAAAAACCTACTCTGTCTGTTTCAAAATCTATCAGTAAAGTAATACCATTGAAAATCAGACCTTATGTCACATTGTCTTATCCTAAAAGCACCAATATTGCAATTATTTAATTAACAATAATAGTGCCAAAATTGTATGGAATACTTCCAAACAAACTGAAAAAAACTAGAACAAAGCAGCAGGCTCACCTGTAACAACTGAGGTCTAATAGGTAGATTTGTTCTTCTAAAGGATTAATAAAACTGCAACAGAATATGTGAGACAACTTAAGTCCTTTCAAAACTATGACAAAGTTGTTTTTCTCTCAAGGAAATTTACTCCATTTAAATCTTCCATAGGAGGGATTGAAAAGTTAGAGTTTGAATGTCTCCTCTGCCCACTCTGAGCCTTTCTTTGAACGTCCTTCTCCAGCCATGTCAACACAGGCATTTTCTCCTAAAAGCAACCAGAACTTAACTTTCTGACTATCGCAACATAAGGAAGGCTGCTAGCGTGTATTTGGTTCTCTGGGTTTGTGTACTATTTGCTCTTCCAAAACAGGCTAAAGACTAAAAAAATAATGCCACTATAAAGTTTTAAATAGATGCAGCGCTACTGCAGTTCATATGGCATCTATGCACAGTAATCTCATTAAAGCAAATTCCACAATTCGTATTAGCAGTCCGGAAGGTGCATATGAACTGACATTTAAAAATAGGTCCAGAAATAATACAGTGAACTTATAAATATATTCAAGCATAAAAATGAAGAGGAAGACAAATTATTTAAGTGAAAGGATACCACCTGTACAAGGTTAAATGATGGATAATGGTCATGATCAATTGTAAGCATACGAAGGGAGTATAGTTCTGGAATAGCCTTCTAAACAGGTTATCCGTTAAAGAACCTGAACTGTTTCACGATGAAGTTTGAAATAGTTACAGAAGTGATAGGAATAGTTTAAGACCACACTTTGAGTCCCTGGCGCTTGATTTGCTGGTATTTGAAAAGGAGTTTTAAACACAATTTGATTTTGCTTGATTGCACGTTTGTCTTTGCTGCTGCTTGTTCCCCGTGTCCCATGGCAGCTAACACAGGGCTTGCCCTGCCGCAGCACCAGAGCTGGGCTCTTCAGGAAGAGCAGGAAGATCAGATTCACTTTAATAAGTTACAGAGCGACACAGCTATTCAGAGGATGCCAGGCAGAAGGTGACATTTCTCCTCATGATGAGACCCGGGGGGTCCAGCCTGGTCAGGAGCTCACCCAACGGCCAGATCTGGAGGGAAGAAACACTTTTTTCCAGATGAGTGGGCAAGGACTGAAGAGTGAAGCATTGTCTCCTTCCCAGAGCCACCTCAGAATCCCTTGGACTAAACTGTTTGGCATTTGGGACACCCTAAGGAAGGCAGGGCAATGGCGACCTTTCTCGCCTTCCTCCTGGGACAGGCTGAGGCTGCTGCCTTTGCTCCTTTGCAAGAGACCTCTGGTACATTCAAGAATTTATAGAATATAATTCTTACGGATCCTCTCACCTAAACCCGTTTGCTTGCAATTTTAATTCAATTAGCCAGGATATCGCTTCAGTTTCGGCAGGGGGCGCCGGCGCCGGGCGGGCGGGATGGGATGGCGTTAGCGCCGCCGCGCTGCAGGCAGGGCCCGGCCTGTCAGGGCGGCCGGCGGTGCCTCTGTGGAAGTGCGCTTGAGAAAGGGCAAAACGGTGCCAGGCGGTCAGGAGTGAGGAAAAAAGTGTGAGAAACAGCCCTGCGAAGGCGGAGACTGAGGAGCGGGAGGAGGTGCGGGAGCAGATGCTGTTTTCCCTCCCTGTCCTGCTGCGGAGGGGCAGTGAGAGCAGCTGGGTTGGTGCCCGGCCGCGGCCCATCCACCCCTGTGGTCATGCAACTATGTAATATCACTAAATTTTATGGGCAGTAAAACAGAAATTCACTTGCACCTGATACTGACTGTACGCAACTTTGCATTTGCCACCTATTCATTTATGA
Source organism: Charadrius vociferus (assembly GCF_000708025.1). Lineage (NCBI taxonomy): Eukaryota > Metazoa > Chordata > Aves > Charadriiformes > Charadriidae > Charadrius > Charadrius vociferus. The sequence goes on along the minus strand of NW_009649770.1, from coordinate 286,244 downwards.
AAGTCTGCAGCCATTTTCCAAGCAGCTCTATGCTGTTTTTAATTACTTTTACTAATTGAGTATCCATAAATGTGTTGCCAATCACATACGCGTATGGAACAGAAAAAGCCTACAGATTCCATGCGAAGGCTTGGCCACACGCTGCCCGTCAGCCCCGTTCCTCCGCGTGTAGTACCGCTGCTCCGTGAAGCAGCCCCGGCCGAGGCCGTGGTACTGACCCCCGGCGCCACACACCACCACGGGGCGTCTCCGCTGCATACCCAAATAGCACCAACGTACCAGTAATAAAACAAGCCACTGGTTAACATAAAAACTAATCACATTATTATTCTTACAGCAACAGCTCAAACGCTCAATGGCTGAATAATTATACCCCAACCCGCCATCATTAAATAAGCATTAAAGAGCTACACATGCTGCTTTGTGGAAAAGAGAATTCCAGAACAAAGGTAATTATACTGGAAAGGTAAGACATCGTTTTCAGACTGTAAAACTAAATTTACTGTAATTTAAAGCCAATTTTCAGCTTCAGTCTTCAAAGAAGTATTAAACACCTTAATAAATACATATTTATCCCTCAGATTTGCAAGATGGCCCCCAAATAAAAAACACCATATGTGGCATCTTCCATACGAAGCAATTCAAGAAGTAAATTCTTACAGTATGAAACAACATAACTGCTAGTGCTAGAGTAAACTTAAATTTGTAATAAGAAACTTAATGGAAACAGAAAACAAACAAACTCCGGTAAACAGCGATTAGTATCTCTCCAAACCTCCTATAGGATTTCATTTGAGGACCAACAAATGCACAGTATTGAAATGTTTCTTTAGACAAGATGTCAATGTTAGTTTGTGGTAGAAATTATAACAGGAGGTAAAAATTCTACCAGAGTTAAACAAAAATTTTGTAAGACCAAATTTAAAGCACAATTTTTACCAAAAGGCGTTAAAAGCCATACAATGCTGCATAGACTCCATTGTAAGAATATTTACTGGTTCTGTTGATGGTCACAAAAAGCATGAACCAACATAACAGTGAGAAAAAAAAGATGTTATTTGTCTAATGTGACTCACAGGTCTCTCTTTTGGAAAGAGGTCAAAGTTAGACGAAATGGTTAAGCTCACTTCTAAAAGTAATAAAACAGCTGTACCATGAAGATGTCCTGCGCGGCAGAAAGTGACCATTCACACACACGCACACACAGAGAAAAAGGCCGCCTCCTCCCATGCTGTTTATCCAGCTTCCTGGGACCATTAAAACTAAGGGCCGTTAACAGCCCTTCTCTGCATGAACTGGGATGGGCTGCATGGAGAGAAACTGCTCTGCTCCATCTGGGACATTGCTACTGCCCAGCACTAGCAAAATCTGCATCTTTAGTAAATAGTCCTCCCCCCTCTTTAGCTTCCAGGGAGCAGCAATCTTCCGTGCTGGCAGTACCTCCACGTCCCGTGTTGAAAGGAGCAGACCTGCTGTTAGTTACGCAGATATACTGTCGCACAGTCTTTCAAATAGGAGCAGATGGGGGGAGTTCCTCTCCCCACACACTTTTCCTTTGCCATCTTCTGAATGTTCTCATTAAGATACTAAGCTTGAGGAGTGCTATTTTATTAGTTACTCATTGTTGGTTTTCTCCTCAAAAATATGCTGTGAAGTTATTAGGAGAAAAACGGAGAAAGACAATCTACTGAGTTTTTGTGGTCTGGGCCAGAGAGTAACAGCTATGTTTTAAGACAGTTTGAACTCACCTAAACAAATAAATCTGCTTTCTAATTAGGGCTTCCTGTCTACATTAAGCAGCAGGAAGCTAACATATTTTCCTCTTTACTATACCTCAGCTGCAGTCTCACTGTATAAATCAAAAACTCTAGATCTTCAACCAAGATTTGGATCAATCTGCTATTTTCTTAAAATCAGTATCAGTTTATGTAGCCAGAAATCATTAGACAGTTGGCTCTGATAATGATTTCTCTCTTGCATCAATTTCAGACTGAATTTTAACTTATTTCATCCAAATTACACAACTTGATTTTCTTCAGGTTCTTGTAGATCCTCTGAATGGGAACTAAGGATCAAGAATCTGAGAAAATGTTTCTAATGAAAAAGAGAATGACATATGAATCCAATTTCCTTCTCTACAATGCTTGTTTCATTTTTAAAGTATCTTAGACAAGTACTTAAAAATCACATATTTTATACTTAAGCTTTGTTAAATTTCATATCGCAGGACATACAGGACAAATCAGCTCCAAATTAACATCAACATTTTAGAATCTAGTGCTTCTTACATCAGAAAAGCATGAATTCATTAACTGTTAGAAATACCAATCTCTGGTCTATTCTAAGAAAACTCATCCAATCATCATAGTCCATTGTAAACGCTGTCCACTGTAAAACACCTCAAGCTACTGGCCAAAATGATAACAATTCTGTATCAGCCTGCACCTTCAGGGTCAACACCAGGTCCTGCCATACTGCCTCGCAATCAGCAGCAACAGTACCAGAAAAAAATCAACTTCCTCTCACCACCCACTAAAATCAGCCCACAGTCTCTGCCTGCTTATCTACCAGATAGTCCTCCGCCAGCAACCAGTTGAGAACTGGTGACATTTGAGCTCTTCTGACCGCAGCCAGCTGAGGACAGCAGTGGCTGATGTACGCTACACATCACAGTATGAGACACAACACTCCTGAACTCATCTGCTTTATTCTTAGATGTGCAGTTCAGATGCATATTTATTTACTCGCATATATACTTAGGAAAAACAGAATGATTAATCATTGTAAAAACATCCAAATGGGGTCACTCAGTGGGTCCTGCAGAGAGCACTGAAAAGACCAAGGTGCTGATGGTATAACTTCATGAATCCACTGCTTCAGTGTGCAAAGCTCTACAGCCACGCTGATGCAGGTGAGAAAACACATTATGACTTGACATAACTGATCAACATGTAGATTCATTTCAACTTCAATAAGTAAAGAGCAGAAGAAAAATCAAAGAGCCATAATAAAACTTATGAGAGGAAAATGAAATAAAATTACTATCCTAAGAAGGTCAGAGGAGGACAAGAGACAGGCAAATAGGCAGAGAGACAGAGTGTGTTTTCCAGAGAGACAGACAGAGTTAGAGAGGCAGAATTAGAAAAAGAGAAGCCAGTTCAACAGTGAAACATCTGAACATGGGGAGGAAGCTGGGTTTGATCCAAGCAAAGACTGGAAGGCTCTAAGCAGTACCGAGCATAAGCCAGCACCCTCAGATGCTTCTCTGCTAGCTAAGGGAACAAAAAAATAAACAGTTCCCAAGGATCAGAGTGCGGGTAATATTTCAACTGGCATTAAGTCTTTGTTTAGTGTACCGTTTCTCTTGTCACGGCAATGTGGCAGTGAATTGCAAGGTTATGGTGAAGAAAAGGAGAAATACATCATGCTATGTGCAGCACATCAACTGGTGCCACACAATTTCCCCTTCTGCAACGTACTGTCTTGTAGGAGACTGTCTCACCGAACATATCCCATAGCTCAATAAGGAAGGAGGAAGAGCCTGCTTGGAGATTTCTTTGGGAGCAGATGGCTTTAAGGCAAAGGCCCAGGAAGGCTGCTCTGTCAGGGGTGGCTCTGGAGGAGAGACTCTCCTACAAGGAGGGGACAGCTTGCTGAAGAATCCAGCCAGCAGGCTCTGGTGGGTGACAGGACTGCCAGCAGTACCCAGCACTCTCCCCCGATGGTGAGGGGCCATCTAATCCCAATCCTGCTCAATTCTGTTAATGACCTTTCCCCAGCCTCCTCAGTAACACAAATCTGATTAGACATATTTGCAAACCTTTCTGCAGGCAACTGTGCACTGCTTAATCCTACACACTTACCTGCAGTTCTGAGCCAAACAATCATGGGCATGAACAAGTGAAACCTGGAATAGCTTTGCCGCTGCTCACAACTTGCCTACGAGTGCCGTCTGAATTAGCATTTTTATAATTTATATGCACAAGCTGAACAACATTTTTGGAAGGCTGACTCTAAGTTTACACAGGTATGACTCAGTTTACACAGCTATATCTGCACATAACTGACTTCAGCAACATTATCTTGACAGACTTTGCACCTAGTGCTTATAAACATCACTGTACAGAACTAGTAGTATAGTGTCCAGAAGGAATCAAGCCAATTTGGGTTCCAGTTACGGCACTTCTCTATCAGTGTTTCACTTTTTCTTTTCCTACTTACACTATTCCTTGGTATGTAGCATTCAAAATTTAATTCCAAAGGAACATTTATCACAAAATTCTTAAAAAAACACAACTATTTTTTGCATTAGGGTTTAAAGAATAACCAGAAGTCAATTTTTCAAGGATGTTTTTCTTCTTTCCCCAAATTATTTGATTCTCCTCTTCCTGCTTTGAAACATGCAACCGCACAAGTTTTGAAGTGGAGTGCTCTGATGAAGCCCAGTTCACGGTGGAGGAAAAGCTGGGTTTTCTTTTGCTGTGATGATATTGCCACTGCCATAAAAACACAAGTGCTTGAAATGCTGAGCCTATACTTAAACAGAGTAGTTCACTACCTTGTATTTCAGCTCTTCATAACTGTGATGCGAAGGCAGCTTTCACTGCCAGCTTGAGGCTAGTTACAGTGATTCATATAAGCTTAAATTGTATAAAATTCCTTTGCAGAGAGAAAAGTTCAGTTCACTATTCAACTCCTGTCCTAATTTGACTTCATAGCCAAACACAAACAAGTTATGCTGTAGCATCAGGAATAAGAACTGTAGTAGGAACAGGAAAGATTTACATCCTCTTTAAACTAGCTGTCCATTTAGGTTTTTGTGAAGCTAGCACATACTAAACCGAGTTCTCTCCTAAATCCTCCACTAAAATGAGCTCTTCAAGTGCATTTCTTTTTCACTATATTTCATTTCACAAATGAGGGCTAGGGGATACAGTTGATGGACTGTCTCACTGGAAGCTTCCTTCATTTAACTTTTATCCATTTATGTTTTAATAAAAAGCAGGCCAAGCTTGAGAGTTCTCTTACATGTTCTTGGTCCAACAGGCAATTGTTAAAAATCTTTTCTCTTTTGGAAGTCACAGTCTGCACAGAAAACTCAGTTTAGATGAGTTCTGTCCCCGTTAATTTCTCATTCAGCAATTATCTCCTCTCCTGATCTGAACAACTCTTCTTCCTGCGCTTCACTATATCATAAATCCAAATAGCTGAACTCACGCCCCATCTGAAACGTCATTTCATAAGAAAGAAATGCTGTGGTTACATCTTTGGTAAAATTAGATTCTGCTAATAGCTTAATTCACTTATCCATTTCTTTTATCCTTCCTCTCCCATGACTGTTAGATTTCTAAACTTTTCTTTTAGTTAAACTTCTGATGTAATTTATCAGATATTCTGGGGATCCTCAAATCTCCACAACTGTGTAGAAGCTGCTCAGCACTCTTGAAAATCATATCACAAAAATCACTGTTACACAATTTCATTTTCCATATGCCCATAACACTTCCTGCACAACTCCAGGGCTGGGCATTAATTTATTTTCCATGATAAAGTTAAGGGAATCAAACCCTTCTTCTCTAAGTACAACTGTTTCTCTTTCTTTGTCTCATGTAAATGAAACTATAGAAAAAAGGCATTCCTAAAAACATTTCGAGCACTAGCACTTGTACTGTATTTCCATCAGTCAACCCATGTACGAAGACGATAAAGCTTTAGGGCTCACAGGCTATGAGAGATAAAGAACACATTAACCCAAGACTCAGTCTATCAAGATTAGGACTCGTATCCACTTCATAACAAGCTCCCTGTGTTACTTACCATTTGGCCTGAAAAATATCTCCAAACTTGTGTCTACTTGTGTCTGGTATTTCCCCCCCCTTATTTTTTTTTTCAGAGCGTACGCACTGCCATGCCTCCTCTGCCAGATATTTTTCAGCCAAATTCAGAGATTTCTTTTTCCATTTTTTTAATGTTTTTCTGTCTTTTTTCTTTTTCTTCTTCTTTTAAGAAAATGCATTTCTATCACAAGAGCCAAGTGCAGTTCCAGAGACTTGATGAATAGGCCCAACGTATACACACATGGTTTGTGAGTTGGCCGTGTACCATCAGCCTCATTTATCAGTGTGGAAACTTGTAAAACAGTGAAGTGCATTGCTGCCCTAAGAATCCTGTTTCAATCCCTGGGATAAAATCTGCTCCTCTGTTTCTATAGTTCAGTCATTTACCAACAGACTCAGATTAGCATTTTCTATTTCCTTTTGTATTCCAGTCAGCTGTAGAGCTCTTCCCTTGAGAAATACCAAATTATCCACACATAACTGATTTCTTATGTTGATATCATTGGCAATGCTAAAGTAGAAAAAATAATTTAAGAACTGAAATGTTAACTGGAATCCAATAATTCTTATAAAACTGGAAAAATGAACAATTTGATCTACTCCCATACAGTTTAACAATGATAAAACAAACAAGATTGCTACAGAATGGCATTCAAACACAACATCATAATTTTCCACTCACTGTTTTTATGTGAATATCAATATAAAACCATCAGCTAATAGATAAATGAATAATTGGCAGCATTACCAGAGCAGACAAAGTCCTTCTTCTGAACCTCCGCCACTAGAAAACCCCGCAGGTTTACAGGTGCCAAGCAGAAGGTGAACTGCCCGATAGTGCGCCTCTGCCGCAGCCAGTCAGACAGCCAGGCCAGGTGGCAGTCGCAGTGCAGGAAGTTGGAGTGAAGCCGCCTACAAAAGACCAAACAGCACTAAAGTTATTAGCAGGTTTTTTAACCAAAGACAGAAACCAGAGCAATTAAGCACAAGCCTGTCTGGCTCTTCACCACAATTAAGTAGGACCGTTGCAGGTGATTGGTTACAGCTGAGTCAGGTCTTGACTGTCTACATTGCCGTGTAATATACAAATGTGCACATATAAATTACTGCTATTATCTATAATGTCTTGGAAGAATCAATTTAGATAATTACATGCCTACAGGTAATCATGAGCCGGCCCTTCTAGAGAAGAGAACATGCAGAATTTAAGATTCCTCCAAGTAATTAATCACTTTGCCTGTGATTTCATATCAGAAATAACTGCATGAATGTACCACCTTTGAGTGAATTCAAAGGATGGCTTGTATAAACACAAGGACCAGGCTGAAAAACAGGATGGTAGGTGATTCTTCCCTCTCCTCTCTCCTTTGAGGGGAGAGATCCCACACACCAGAGACTATTGATACTTTGTATGTTCCTGTGTTGCCTGTAGAAATTCACCAATACCCTTTTTACTGAGCAATTTAATGCAAGTATGCAGGTTCTGGACAGGAATTTTCAACTCATGTTGAAGAAGGGGACCACGACGTTGCCACGGCTGTTCTTTGGAGGGGAAGATCTAGCCACACAGCTCCCTTCCCAGCCTGCTCCATGCCTGCCACTAGAGACTTGCAGAAGCATCATCACATTGTGGGGGGAAGTCTGCAAGATGATGATGCACTCAGGGAGCAAATCTGGTAATTTTAATTGCTACCAAACTTTAGGTCAAAACAAAAGCCCAGGACATTAATTCTTTCACTCCTTGTAATGAGTCATACATTTTCAGTGTTATACCAAAGCTGAAACGATAAAACAGATTGAAAATCCTGTCAGAAATGCTTAGAAAAAGCATTATTCACTAATATTGCAGGCATTACATTTTAAAAAAACCCCACAACTGGTGTGCACAGAATTTAGCCTTGTCCATCCACCACAGAAATTAACTGTCTGTCTGTGAGATCTTCATATTGCACAGCAGCAGTGCTGGGCAGCAGTGGCGCCCGGGCTGACAGTCCCCAGATTTGTATGTCTGGGGTGGGCAGTCACAGTAAAAGACCACAAATCTGGAACTGGGAGTTTATCCTGTAGAGATGGAAGACGCTAGTCTCCTGGAAACACTGCAAAACCCAATTGTTTTAGAAGGATGGCTAGAAGACCTTGTTCTTAGGGATTATGAAGCTATTTAATTGACACTGCAGTAAGTTAGATTTCTCGTAAAATGTTTTGCTATTATGAACCATTAATCTGCCTGGAACACTTTTTGTTGATTGAAAGAACAAATAAATACATTTACATAGAAAAGAGAACAAATACCATCTAGCCAGAAATCATCCTAAGTAAGATTTTGTTCTAACTTAGAGAGTAAGCATTTAATTTAAATCCTTTAAAGTGCAATCCCTTCCCACCACAGCAGTCAACACTGATACTCAGAATCATCTTCCTTCAGGAACTGAAACAGAGCTCATCCCATGCCAATTTGTATAGCTGGTTTCTGGGTTTTCCCATTTTAGTAGTGCAAGCTGTCACCTCTTCGCCAGCTCACCTGCCTCAGCAGAGCTTTACCTTGTCATTTGTTCAAGTTTTTTGCGCAGATATTCTACAGTTGGCTTTTGAGAGGAGACCATTTGGAGAGCCTATCAAGCTTAACAAAGCTGCCTATTAGAATATACTTTTAATAATTATATTAATGAATACAGCCACAAAAAGACTTTTCACAGTACTTCAAAAGCCTAGTGCACCAATTCCCTGTGAACATGAAAAGCACCGATTTGGTACATTTTCAGTTTACCCTTAAATAAAAAAAAAATAAAACAAATTAGGCAATTACCTGTCTCAGCGGTCACTCACACATGCAGAGAACAGGACACTTGCCATTAAGCAAATAGGTATGGGGGACATGCTTTAACATAAATAAAGCTGTTTCAAGCAAAGGAAAGCAGATCAATAAAAACTAATTCCTGTCACTTCCAATCAAGGCTAAAAGATCAATGAAACTTAGCAACAGAAAATACAGTTAAATAAAAAAGGTTAGCACAGAAGAGCTGATTTTTTTAAAAAGAATTCTTCAAGTGCTTCAAATCTTACTAGCACATTTCTTTTTTTTTTGTTTCTTTCCCCCGAGAGGTCATGTTCAAGTTGAATATACTCTTTATTTTTCCTTCTCTGTTCTTCTTAAATGAGCAGGTTGTTTTGAGAGCCATGGAGAAAAAGCTATTTATCCATAGAACAATCACAGCAGATGCAGCTGCAGCTCCAGCACAAGCAGCCCCAAATGTCCTGCTAATGGATCTCACCAGTGTGCGAAAGAGACACAGAGGCAAAACGCTATCCACACCGCACTGGGCCTCAGCTGGATGGGAAAAGGGCTTCTCCCTACTTAAGTAACATTTAGACCAGAGAATCCCTACAAGAGCCTCTAAAAAAAAAAAGCATGTCTAAGTGTGAAGCTATTTGAGAAGGTGTACAAACTGATGATCATTTTTTAAGAAAACAGTAGAGTCGCCAAACTGCAATGAACACAGTTCATAATCCATTTGGATTGAATTTGCATCAACAACCAAGAGATGAAACAGTAGATCTTATTCAGCCATTACATCTCAGCTTTCTCCTTGCACGCAAACTGTCCACTGAGGTTATATATTAATGCAGGAGAAAAGGTTATCAAGTGAAATAAAGCTCAGGAAAGGAGGAAGAGTATTAACAGTTCTCCCTGAATAATATCTTTATATAAATATTTTACATAGGTGAACAAAAATGGATCAGTTTTCCACGTGCTCAGGTGTATGTTAGTTGTTAGGGTATTACTATCCATTTACACAAAAATCCATTAAATCAAAACAGTATTAGCCTAAATTCTGAACAGAAGATATTCAGAAAATATTGAGTAATATGTAGCTATGCAAACTTATTTTATTAATAATTATAATTAATAAAGTATTAATTGTGAAAAGTGCTAAGATGACGGGCATAGAGGAGGAAGGAGCAGCAGCAGAAATTATGAAATGCTATTTGATTCCTATATTTATCTTATATTAATTGCTATTTTGATGACTTACCTGCCTCTTTGGAAACAAATGGAAGGAAATACAGAATGCTAAACCATTTTACTGTATTTTCACCTGTCTGTGTAGGACTTTTTAATCCCTATATTGAACTGCTAAGAAGGGTACCGTGTGTTATTTGGCAGTCTTTGGAGACTGAAACATGCCACTTCATATTGATGAAACTACCTTTACAGAACACGAGGTGAATGAATACGAACGCAAGTTTGCAAAGGTGCCCTTTTAGCCATAGAGCCTAAATTAAATTTCCAGCAAATCCTTTTAGAGTGGGTCAGCGTTCGTGTTCTATAAAATGTGGCTCTCAGAATTCAATATAAAAGCTTCCCTTTATAAATCCTATTTATGACTTCCTTCCCTTTTTTTTTTTCTCCCCCTCCCCTAATTACAGCAGAGGGGGATTAGTCAGTGTAAGTCTCCAGGGAGCTATATACAAAGCCATCTCCGAAATTAAACTAAAAGGAAAATGGCAGAAGGCATTGAGCTCTGGTAACAGACATGCCTGACTAATCTGAGGAAGCCAGGCAAATTTTCTGGACCACTGTGACTGAATGAGAAGAGGCAAAACTCTAGGAAACTTAACCAACCCTACCTTCATCTTCTTTAGCCATTGTCCTCTAAAAGACAAACATCTAATTTCCATTTAATTACTTACATTAAAATCTATGAATGTCACCATTTAATGAAGAATGTAAATTTAAATCAGAGGTTATCTTACACAGATTGACAGGAGTAAGAGCCATTTTTCTTCAGTTCTGTTAACTTATTGAACAGGATTTTACACATGTATATATAGCATCTGTGAAGCATTTTATTTTTTCAGTGTCATAGAAAAATCTCAGGCTGGCTACTGTTGCCCTTTCTTTGCTTTTAGGCCTAAATACCTCCTGGTTGAGTTTGAGATTTTGGACGAAAAAACAGATAGACTTTGTTTAAACATGATTTTTCCTGAAGTTGTGTATTCCCTGAAGGAATTTAATGGAATAATTTATTTAAAGAAAATGTTTTTGGTGGGCTATGACTAAATTATACAAATGCACACAGTATAATTTCACAGTCTTTGCATTTTGGTCTACTAAGGCCAATCAGAGCTTTTTGAGTGGAATGTTGCCCAGCTATAGAAAACTGGATTTCACATAAAATAAGCTGCTATAAAAAATGCATCAGAATCAGTGACATTTTGTTTCAGGAAGTATCTGGAAGAGCTTTTCTCAAGTTCTTTAAAAATTTTCTTGTTTCAGAAATTAGTATTCTGAATTTGAAAAGAAGGAATAGGATTTAAACACAGGATGTTAACAAAATTAAATAATTTGATCCATCTGAGCCGTTTTCACAATTCTGATGATGCTTCAGTTTGGAACACATTTTCACATTACAGAATTTTACACAGGAAAAAATTTCCAGTTTCAGTTCCCAGGAAATTCAAAATCTTGCTAAAACCGAGTCTGACATAACCCTGGGTAAATCCAGTGAACTCCTCGTCAGGGCCCCACGGGCACCAGCCACCTTCGCAACCCTGCCCAGCCTCAGCAGCGGCTCTGGCGTCCTGCCCTGCCCAGGGACCCCAGCCCAGCCCGGGCTCTCCAGCCCCTGCCCCAGCCCCCCTGCCCGCCATGGGCCCCGCTGGAGCTCGTCCCCACCCGTGGGGGTCCCTGTGGGACAGGCCCAGCGCCAAGGCCCTGCCCTGCCCACCACGGCCACCACAGCCCGGAGCCGGCTTGTGCAGTGACCCTCTCCCTCAACGCAGCAGGGGGAACTGCTCACGTTGGGAAGAGACTGAAATAAGATTATCACAAGATGACAAACATCCAAAGAGCTGGCTTACAACATCATCATTATTATTATCAAAGATATTACTCACAGAGTCCTGATCTTTGGCATGTGATTGAAACTGGTAACAGGAATGCGGGTGATGTTGTTATTGTTGAGAGTACTGTTTGGAAGAAAAAAAAAAAAAGAGAAAAGAGAATAATAGATTGATCAATTATTTACATTTCTTCACCAACACACTATTTACAGAAACAAGCTGCTAAAATTCTTGGTAATACATCTGCCAGGCTGCAAGCAATAAGACACGCTGGCCCATACCTCAGACAATTTGTGACATATCATGAAAGATATCATTAGGGCAAAGAAACCAACAGCTGCGTAAGAATGGATGAAGGTTAGAATTTACCTTGTCCGAGTACCAACAAGTACAGGAGACGAGTTTTTATCGACTACTGGAAAAAACCCAGACTTTTTGGTTAAGCCACCACTTTGCTTGAAAACCCGGTCCAGCTCGAGTGGAGGAACAGCAAAATCACACGTGGCAAGATGAAAGCTTTGCACTTCAAGCTCTCACTTGCACACAAGAAGAGACCTGTTGACTCTCACAGGCTTGTTAACAGCTTACACGGACACACAACTCAAATCGGCCTTTTGAAAACAGACAGACAGATGGGTACCCTTTCTTTGGTCTCCTTATGAAAAAATATATGGGTAGTGTAACGGACAGTAATAAAACATGTCATGACCCAGGCACGTAAGGATTTCTGCTGCTCTACCAAAGCAGAGCTTAAAGAGAAAATGATCTCAGCTGCTGGTAGGAACCCCCTTAGCGCTTCTTATGAAAAATGAACTGACTCGATTATCATCAGCTCAGTGTGCTGCTCCCATTTATGTAGTTCCTAATTATATCAATGACTCTCTAGCAAATTAGAAGCTATAAAGTTTATCAAGATGGCACAGGAAATGGAAAGTGCTCCAACAGGGCATAATTGCCACGCTCCGAGCGCACCAAATCTGCAAATGAGTAGCCCAGTTTGTCATGAGAATTGATGGGGCTGGCGACGAGTCCATATCCCAGTGTGGCCGGTCCTGCTGCTGGCTGCAGCTGCCTATTTGAAACGTGGTGGACGCAGCACAGAGCAACCTCTGCTTTATGCAAGGGGCACGGCACTCCACAGGATCACTTTGGTAGAAGATAGTGCTTTTGAGCGTTTGTGTATGTGGGGCAGAAAATACCTGCTGAAACAACCTAAAGGCACATTACCCTTCCTTTAACTATTTAGTTGTTCCAGTGTTATGTATCTATATAGGACAATTAAGCAGAAGCTCTTGAAGAGTTTTACAGATGTTAACTAGCCCTCTTGGAGATGGCCAATTTGAAGACATTCTTATAATTCTGCCTAGAAACCCCTTGGCAAAACCATCATCTACAACATCAGCAGATGAAAGCTAAATTAGATTATACCCTATTAAGACTGGTTTTCTGGTACATAGGAGGGCACATACGTGTATTGGCAAAGCCAGGAGGTGACAGGGCTATGCTCAGGCACACCCAGGAGAGGTGTGTGCGTGGACTCTGACACAGGCAGCAGTGTGTTTGTGTTGCTGCTGCACTGCATCCCAGCAGGACAGAACATGACCACCGTGTTAGCAGGATCGTAGCTGGTATTTCAGCACAGCGCTGCACCAGATGGATGCACTATTGATCTGGAGCCAGCTTCGGGGCTGACATACCCATGACAGCAAACTGCACCACCTGAGCAAAACTATCTTTCCTTTCCAAATCCATGAGCAGAGTGAGTTATGTCAGTAAAAGCAAAGTTTTGGAAATCTGGAATCTGCATGTGAGATCTGTTGCCAAAGATCTGTGTCAGCCAAGTCACACACATTCACACACCAGGCTGATAAGAACTATAGGCCTTAGTGTATCATGGCTTATAGTATAACATATAGTATTCATTCCAGATCCTCTGAAAAACTTGATGCTGCCAAAAATTGGACAAAACCCACATAACTAAGTATCAGGATCAATGGGTATATAAAATTACGGGTTTGTATATTCAGTTTCTCAATATGCAAAGACTCCAATGCAGTCTACTATAAATTTACTGGCTAAGATGAAGAGGAAAATACTGTCAACTTCAGAAGTAAACCTGAAAGTAAGCTCTTACAGCTATCAGCTGTGTCATTTTGTCACCTGTACATCACAGTCTGCATATGCCACTACCTTACTGTGGCTTCCGCACTGGAAGTGAACACAGTGCGTATCAGTGTGCATCTGTAGGGCTGAAGAGCTCTGCCTTTGAATTCCTGCTAATGTCATGATGACACCACAAGTGACCCACTGTGGCACAGAACAAAGTGAACCTCTGTCTCACTATGTTGTTACTTCTTGATTACCTTCTTTAGGCAGTGATGCAAACCAAAGTCCTTTGTGGACAGTTTGTGAAAACAAGCATGTACAGTAAGTTCAGAAAGTGAACAAAACCTCTTATAAGAATGCATACATATATAAATCAACACACCCCTCAATATCTATATTTATTTGCTATTTGCATTTGCACATGCATGTTGGGAAGCTCAAATAGGGCTCACAAATGGAACTCCTAATTGCACCACCATTTTTATCTGTAACCATAAAAATATAATTCACCCGCTGCCCCAGTTGCCTGTTACTTACAAATGAGCTATGCGCTTGGTTGGAAGATTTTAGGTATACACTAATAAATCAAAGCCACATGTAAAGTCAGCTCACAAAAAGTAAATCACATACATAGCTGATGTCTGAAGAGGTCATACATGACACTGTAGGAGTCAATGGAAGCCACAGGAATTCAAGGGAGACTTTCTATTGATTTCAAAAGGACGTGGATTGGATTCAGGCAGAACAGGACGTGATAGCGGCTTCCTTCTGCGCTAACTGAGGGTAGAGAACACATCCCTGTCTCCCAGTGCAATTCTTCATCTGGATGTGGAAAGGTCAGCCTAAATTTACTGTCTGATTTGATGATTCAAAAATATTTTTAAATTTCTGGAAATATTTCTGCTTAACAGAAAAAGTATTATTCCAATGACACAGTTTTTCTACTCACAAAATATCAGATGAGAGTGGCTCAGGTTTTGCCCCTAGTAAGTAAAGGTTTACCATAATTCATCAACAAATATATAGCCCTCCTTCTAAGAATCCTAAATCAGTGCTGAATTAACACATTCCTTAAACACAAATTTCAGAGATAACTCCAGCAGATAGCGATTGCACAGATGACTTAGTAGCATACTATTTCATTGATATTTAAATGTTAACCATAATGAAGGCAATAAAACATCTATGATAACAGCAATTATTTCAGGACAAAGAAGGCCAAACACTGCAAAGGGCACTAATTGACAGTGAACTGTGTGCATTACAGCCCAGTTATAGCTGCAGGAATTTAACCCTGCTGCTCTGGTGGTGCAGAGCAGGCAGCTCCCGGCAGTAGGAAGTCTTTGGCTTTTGAATGGGGACATTTTCAGGTAGAGGTGTGCTCTAGAGGCATTCTGCAAAGCCTTCTGTCATGCACATGAAGCCTTCCCAGCAATGATTTTTAAGAATGTGTGTCCTGGCAGGGGTAAGCACACAATACAGTGGCATTTTTAACACATGAAGGGAAAAAAATAAATTCTGCCAGAGTCACCTGCTAGCTGCTCCGAGGCCCCAATCTCATTTTCATCCAGCTAAGATTCATATCCACAGAAACAGATGCACAAACACCTGGAAGCTATGAGAAACAGGTAACTTCCAGAATCTTCTGACTCCTCCAACATCATGTGGTGACACTTGTATTCTGCTGGGTCCTCCTCAGCCTTATACCTCCCACCTCTTCCAGAACCCGATACAACCTTGTCCCTTGAAAAAGCACTGTCCTCTGATTTAGAAGTCCTCTCCCTGTAAACTGTTCTCATCCAAAATGCTGAATCGGGAAACTGAAGTTATAGACAATATTATTTATGCCAGCAAACTTCCCACCTTGGGCCGTGATCCTTGTCAGATCTTGCAAGCTAAGCAGAAGCAGACTGCAGCAGTCCTAAGGGTCCTCCAAGGACTACTTGGAAGACACATAACGTGGGATCAGCAGTCTTTGAGGTGGTACATCCTCCACCGGTATGAACTGTCATAGTCCCATTGACTTCAATTTACAACCCCAGAGGAACTGTTCTACTAACTCACTTCTCTGCCAGTTGCCCAAACTGGTTAGAGGCACACATGGAGCTGCTTTCTTTCTTCTGAAGAGTAAAGCTGATTTATAGCTCCTACTATTTTTTTTTTATTATTAAAAAAAAGAATGCTCACTCTGAAATGCTGTCACGATTTGAAAACAATTACCTATCTCCTTCCTCAAACTTCTTGTGCAAATTTAACTACATGCAGTTGCATTTCTGTTCTCTTCTGACTTGCTCAAAATTGATGAACACCACTGCAGTTCCCTGACAAGGAGTTTTTAATTCCAGACTCAATGTAATTACATTAAGACCATTAACTTGTAGAAATGACAGTTGTATGTGGTTTTTTTAAATAATATTTATGCAATATTCTTTACTCCTTTCTCCACCCTCTTGAATAGGAATACAGGTGTTCAGGACTAGGTGAGAGTCAGAAAAAAAAAATTAAACTCCTAATGCTAGAAGAAGTTATACAACTTTTATGGAAGATACATTGGGGAAAAAAGGAGAGGATTTAAATTTTGAACCTACTAATAGAAGAAGTATTTTATTTTAAAAACCTGGGAACTCTTAAGCATCCTTTCATGTTCCTCGGACTAATTCAGAGAGCAGAAATCCCAGACCATCAGATCAATAGTCAAACACTCTCAATTCTGTAAATTACAGAGTGCACGGAGATTTTGTTTCTCTTACTTAGAATTCAGTTAATGATGTAATTAAAATCATGTAACGATTATCAGAATGCCTGGTGACTTATTAGTCTGAAATAATAATACTTTCAATACAATATATCTACCCGCTCTGTTCCAGTTAAGTACTAGACATACAGCAAAAGAATCTTCTGGCAATGATGTCAGAAAAAGTTAAACAACATAACAGAATTATCTGAAATATTAACTATTTAATTTCTTCAATTAGTACTTCAATAAGTACACTGCAAAATAGTAACTGTCTTAATGTTTTCCAGTCACATTTCAAGTGGGAAAAATATGTAGGAGGCTTGGGTTTTTTGTTAAACACATAATACTGTTTGATGACAATACCACCTGCTACATCCCAGCTTCAAAAAAGTTACAGTATCCTAATTTGCAAAAGGAAAAATCACTATGCAAATGTCCATTTTTCTAAGTACAAGGCATTTTCATAATGTACATGGATTAACTAGCTATGCATCAGTACAATACCCGTGGTGATGCTTCTTGTTTACAATCTGAATGGATTAAAATGAAAGGGGAAGGGGTGAACACGTTGCATGCTGAAGACATCCTTTGTTTTTTGATGGCAACAGAGACTGATTTTCTTTCACATTCCATTTCTGCAGCTGATTAGCACAAACAGCTAATCAAATTGAGAAATTATATGGTAGATTAAATTTTTGATTAACACTTTTCCCCAAGCCTTAATAAGCCTCTACTATATTTACTACAGGTCTACTGTGCTGGCCATTCAGGTTTTTGAGACACGCCAGGCTGCTTTTGTGTCACACTTGGCTGATCATGGGACACTGCAGCATTTGCAGAATTCTCAGTTAGAAAGAAACATTCAGACCCATTTACTGATAGTCAAATGGAGAAAGAGATATGAAAAAGCACCGTCTCATTCATTTTGGTTTTGATTTTGAATGCTTTTTACGTTTGGGCAATAGAGATTCTTTACAGGCTCCTAACAGAGATGGTTTGATAGCAGGAATCCTGCAAACGACAGTCCTCATTTGGCAGCATGTACTCCTATGTGTCTACTGGCTTCACTCAAAATTAAACAACGACATTCATTTCCTTTTCCTGCTCAAAAGTCTCTGAACACACGGGGGAAAGAACAAGGTGCTGAGTTACCTCACTCTGTGATAACCTACAGTTGGAACGTGAGACTTTGAAACGGAGCAGAAAAGCAAACGGGTGAGGCTGGTGGGGAACAACCATATCGGGCTCTGCAGCACTGGTAGCGCTAACAAGTCTAACATTTCCTTCTGTCTCCTTCAATTACACCACTGCTTTATCACAGTGTGCTCGTTGGCTGTGTATGTAATCCGTGTGTTGTGTGTCCATAACACCATGTAATTGGGCCTAATGCAAGATTATTATCTGTGTGCATGCAATGGATAGCTACAAATGGCGCATCTGCAGCCTTGTAACGTTCCCAAGAGCGAATTACTGTCATACTCCCCGATTACTGCTTCTCCCACAACTGCCATGGTTTCCAGGCTTCCTATCCCCAGTGCAACTATACATCCAGTAAAACAGACCGGAAAATTTATTAAGACTTAACAAAGGCATCTCCAAGCATAATTAAACCTCTCGTGTAAATAGTTTTCTTGATAATGTTATTTCTGTTCAGAAGCGGGTGAACTGATGCAAAAGATTGATCAGCTCACTCCACATTGCCAGTGGGGCTCAGAAGGGAACACAACAGTCCAGCCCTGATGGTGACAGAAAGACAACTTCTCTGAGACCCCAAAGCTGTGGGAGGGAGCGGAGCGTTGGTAACTAAAAATACATTAAGGAATCTTTTCACAGTGTACATGTGGACTGAAACTGTTGAACCTATGCGAGATTAGGCATCTCCATCAGTATTTATCCACATAAAGAAGAGGATCTTGGGGTCTGTCTGAAATACTAGAGATGAAACGTGAATATGGGTGACTGAATTAGCAGCAAAATTTAACACTAACAGTGACAGAGCCTCGGACCTCTATTTAGCAGATTCATATCACTTACTCTTAAACCTCTCTCCAACTACATAAAAAGCCATTGCAAAGGGAAAAGAAGTTCTCTGTTCCATGTATTCAACAAGGGTTAAACAAAACAGTAACAGGTTTGAATTTCAGAAACCGAAATTCTGATTAGATATAGGGGAGATGTTTCTTCTCATAAGAACAGGAAAAATAGAGCAAAGAGCTTTTACAGAGCATGCAGCCATCAGCAGCGGAAGCCTGCAATAAAAGACTAAACGAATCCCTGGCAGGAATGGCATGGGACTCCATGGTCCTGCCCTAGGGTGGGACAAGAGATGACCACCTCAGGCCCCCTCCAGCCCCTACCTACCACCTACTATAACTAACAGCAGGGACCGTTTACCAATTACAAAAAGGGAACCTAAATCTATTTTTAGTAATAAAACCAAAACTTGCATTTTATACACTGCCATAATTAATGTTTGTAATTAACTTTGAGATTGTAGGGTAAAAGGAGCTATATTTTCAGTAGCTGTAAAGAGATATTTTCCACACAGGTCAGAAGGAATTTGCATTCAATTAAATATTTACAATTTCTCATGGCCCCCGATGAAAAAGCAAAATGGCTTTGGCACTCTATCGCGCAGCACTGAGCACAGTCCTCATCCCCGAGTTTCAAGGCATCCGAGATTTGCTCCTTAGGCAAGGTCCAAAACTCAACTGGATCTCTTCAGAGTTTTGGTGAGTCCTGAGTGCCTCTTGTACTCAATCCTTTGATCTCCCTACAGACTCTTTAAGCTAAAGCCCACAACTACCGTGTGGGCATATAATGAAAGCAACTGATGCCGCACTGATTAATCCATTACTCTCAACTGTTAGAAAACATAATGATCTCACAAGGGGCTTTATTCACTGACATACAGCAGTAGAGCTCTGATCTGACACCTCAAATTAGCAGCAAAAGCACTAACAGCTGGGTTTTTGTCTCAATATTTGTACCCAACTCTAAAATGAGTTGGCACTATACAAGTGCTATATTTAAACACAATGTTAGCCCAGGCAAATAATCTTCTAAATAGTCTCCAGGTGACACACAAAATCCACTGAAATAAATAAAAATAACTAGTTGCCAATTTGTGGTTTCTGTTGTAGCATTAGTCTTGCCGATGTGTTCACAAACATTCTCATCACAGCAACATGAGAGGCTCTAGTATCATTAACTTGGGAAGCTGACAGCAGAAATATAACTAGTATCAAGGATATAGAGGAAAGAAAATGTTCTTTTTAGAAATGTACAAAAAAATAAAATAAATAAGCTTATAATGGAATTATGCACAAAACTGCGAGCAGTGTTTGCTACTACAATTGCCTGATTCTTCCCATTCTCTGGTTGATTTTAATTTGCATGTAACTGTCAGATTTTAACTATTTAAGGTTATTATAAAGGCCAGATGTTTACAGCAGATTTTTTTTGTCCCCTGAAGGAGTGAGATTACTTTTAAAAATATCAGGCTTTGGGGGAACTGGGTTATTATAATAACAAATTCTTTGTTTGAAATGCATGTTTTGTCACCCGGCAAGAACCAGGGTGATCACATTTGCCTATAGTGATAATTTTAGGGCATATAAACTTAAGTCCTGTAATTGCTGCATCACCTCTCCCTGGAGTCTAGCTGTGCCTTGGCTGGAGTCTCTGGGACTGGTGAGCTCAGAAGCTGAGGTTAAGAGCAGAGGAGAGGGAAAGACAGGATCCGCAGCTAAGGCAATGGTTGGGCAAGCTATCTGGGTAAAGAGCTTGTGACTAGGAATCAGTGCACATGTGTAAAAGAGGCGAGAAAAAAAAATCATGTGGGCCTGTACAATCAGAGATTGTATCATCATATGTATACAAGAGGGAGCAAAATTAAGGATTCTGGTGACTGATGCTCAAACCTTTCTAGTGTTATCTGTAGCTCTGCATTTATGTTGCATGCGCACATACATATCATTATGCCTGAATTTACTTACTTACACCAACACACAATAAATAAAATATGCTAAAACAAGATAAAGCAGAAAACCATAGAATCACAGAATAGCAGAAGATAAAATGAGCTAAGCCAAGACAAGGTAAAATAAAAGATAGTAAAGCTTATACAGAGAATGAAGGGTACACAGTTCATTTAGGTTGTGGACTTCGTTAGATGTTAAGTCAAGAATGTCATTCACGTGGTCTTACCTGAAACATCTTACCGCGTCCCCTAAAGGAAGTCTGCTCTTTCTATACACAGAAAGACATATCTATTTTCCCACACAATCAAATCACCTCTATTAGCTGTACAAAAGACAGGTATCTGTTGCATTCCCCAATTCTTTCTAACGTCTATGCCCAGTGAGAGTTGAAAAAGCTTTTCACAGAAATTTCAATCAGCTTTTCAATCTTTTACATGACATTCTAATTCTAGGCAGAAAATACAAATTCAGTTCAGCCTGAATGGAATTTTTAGTTATAAAAGCATTGGTGCAAAGACAAAAGAGCACAGGCTGAAATTATTCTGCCACTGCTTTACTTTTAAATTAAGGATTCTCCGAGTTATTTTTCTAAACTCAAAAATGGCACAAGAAACACTGCCTTTACTTTTTTCTGAATCAAGACATTTTCTCAGGTCTTTGCCCAAAGGCTACACATTTTTCAATACACTGCATTGGGAATGACTGCTGTAGCTCTATGTCCCAATTACAGCCATAATTTTCTGTAAGTATTTGGACTCAGAGAAAGAAATGCATTTCTGCAAACACTGAATAAATGTTTTATATCATCAGGGTGGACTTCATGTTTTTCTACAGTCCCCAAATTTCCAGGGCTGATATTATTGCCTAGAACCACTGGGAACAAGTCCAATTATCATAATATTCAGACCAATGTCCACTGAAGTCGGTGTAAATCCTGTTCTGATTTCAGCAGGGAGTGAATCTAGTCCCTGCAATCTATTTATTCAGGCGCAGATTTTTCACAGGAGCCACAAGAGCAGTCAAAAATGAAGCTGTGTTCAGTTTCAACTCACCTAAATTTGGGGGCTTTTACATTAATTTGAAAAATCTCTTGTCCAATAAATTAATATAATTCTATCAGTAATAGAATTATATTACTTTAATATAAATTAATTGTTAAATAGATTCACTTCTTTTGTTGCTAGGTTATACAGAGATCTCTCTCTTACTAAATATGGCTCTTGGTGTTACCCAACTGCATGCATGTCAGGTACTGTAGTTTATGGATTCTGCGCTACTCCTGCCAAAATCAATGGAAACTGGATTGGGTTCTCAATGCATACAGAGGTCTGAAAGCCTACCAGAATGTATTTATGGAAAGGATGAAAAAGAATCAACAAGATAGATCATACAAACCTTAAGTCTGATGCATCAGTACTTCAGCAAAATAAAACGGTTTCGCACATTCCTGTCTGAACAGTTGCTTTTGTTTAGTCCTTTCTGAAGCAGTCTTATAAATATAATCCAATTCAAACTAACACAGTCCAACTCTATAATTTGAAAGGAGCACGTAACTTTTGCCATTTGTTCAGGCGGAAGGCATTTAATGATGGAGATTTCCAAGGTAAAATGTTTCAGCATTCAGTCAGCTGAGTGCTGCGTTTTCCTTAGAGGACTCCACCAAAAGAAATTCTAAAGAAACTGATTAAATTTGGATCAGAAAGGAACAGTATCATTCTTCAAAACCATGTTTTAATTTATCCCATCCTGAGTACACTGCAACCTTAACTCTATAACCTTACGGTAAAAGCCCCGATTTTGATAGACTTCCCTACCGTAACGAACATATCCCTTTCATACTTGTGGGTGTAACACACCCAGGAGCAGAAAAGCCATTCCAAGTGGCAGAGAGAAATCAGTTGCCTTTTCAGAGCTAGAGAAAAGGACAAAAAAATGGACTTCTGCATCCATTGTATGGGGGTATGTGACAATATTCGATCTCCTTGGGACGGTCGTTGTGCCAGCCTGTCGCCACTTCCTCAACTGCCGCAATGCGGCACTGCCTGCGGGACTGCGCATCCCTGCAAGTCCCATGCTGACCGCTAGGACCAAAGGAGGGACGAGCTGGCAGACCCCATGCACGCAGCAGACAGCTGCTTGAGAAGTATAAATATAACAATGAACAGAAATGGCACTGGCAGCACTTTAGCCTGAGTGTCAGTGCAAAAGGTTTTAGAAAAGCCTTTTAGGGGGCAGGCGACTGGCATCCGTGGAGAGCGGGCTGCCACAACCCCTGGTTTCCATTTCCCTCCAACAGCAAACCTACCAGGTCCTGTCAACAAAATAACATCCCTCGTTCCCCTTGCCAGAGCAGCTCCCTGATTTCAGGAGCCCAGTGTCTCAGCTTCCCCGCAGGTCCCAAGGCCATTGGCATTCCCACTGGGAAAGGGCAGCGGGAAGAGATCTTTCATACCTTCGGCAACATGACAATGGGCATGGTGCGGCACGGAACCACATAGGCAACTCTCAGCTTTTGGCAGCAGAAGAAGGAAAAGAAGCAAACCTTTTAAAGAGGGAACTTCACCTTTACTGCCAAAAGTGCCATTGCCTCCCCAAAATGCAAGAGACGCAGACCATATTTATGGAATAATTTTATATTCTAGCAGTATGTGATGCCTTTACCTGCAATTCATACATGCTGGAAATTAAGGCTAATTTATAGGCTAATGCAAATCCACATGAATGAAATAGGGACTGTTCGATATACACATTTTGTGAATTTAGACTTGCATGTATGAACAGTTGTTAAGGAAAAGTTACATTTATAGAGGAACAAAATGTTTTGAAAGAACAAAGACAACACAGTTCCTAGACAAGGGCAATTACATGTTTCTTGGTGAAGCTGGAAAGGGATCTGCTTTCCGTCAGGAATTAAACATTGAGTTTTTCTTTTAATAATACATTACACGGCGCTTCCGTGAATCACACAAGAAAAAGGTCAATATGCTTAAAACCACCTATCTTTCCATTTTTTAAACTTCTCCCAAAAACCACCTGCCCATGAGAAGCAGCAATACCTGCTTACATTCATGCATGCGTACGCAATACAGCTAAGAAATCATAACAATTTGATTAGAAAATACTCACAGTGTTTCAATTTGCGTTCAGTCCACAGAGTTAAAAAGTGCAAAATAAAATATACGCAGAAAAAAATTCGAAGCACTTATGATCTGTTCAGGAATATTCTACAAGCGCAAGTAGCAGCTAAATAAAAGGAGTCAACTGTTCTCCATGCACTGCTGTTTCCCTGCAATATCTGCATGCATACAAAATAAAACATAACTGCCACTGTGGATGGTCTGTCCTAACTGTTTCAGCCTAAGTATTAGCTGAAGTGCCTCACCTGATTTCTAACGCCCTAGCCGTGGCCAGGAAGATGGGGTGTCTTGCAGATAAAATGGACCCAACCCTTTTAAGACATCACTGAAATTGCCCAAGGAGCCAGTAAGAAGCGTGGGTGCTCGCGGAGTGGACTACCCCCTCCCCAGAGCCCGCCCAGCCCGCAACCTCCTCTTGCACCAACGAGGGCTTCTCCGCGGCCTTCGAGCGTCGTCGCAGAGATGCTGCATTGCGGCATTTTATCGATCACAATAGCCAAGTCCAAAGCTGAAAGCCATGAACAAGATTCGCTTTCCCACCCTCCCCTCTCCCACAAAAGCGCTTTTGGGGACAGACACAATCTAAGATTCTAACAGCAAAAGATGCAAAAGCAAATCTAAATTACCAATCTGGTGAACAAAGGCCTTGTTCAGTATACGCTCCTGCATCCCTTCATCACAGCCATCAACATGTCTTTCACAACCTTCTCTTCCATTTTATCCTGAAATAAATCCCAATCCCAGCCACAGTCTGGCACTTGCAAATCACAGCTACCTCACGCCACATAGCACTGTGAAGACAAGAGGGATGCGTGTAATTTTTAAAAATTAACGGCACTACTGTTCGTTGTTCCCTTCAACAGCTTCATGTAGTCACCTCATTTGATGCTCTTTCAAGTGATCAAGCTATTTTCTGAGGTACTTCTAAAACGCTCAAGAGCAACACTGTACATCATAACAACAGTTTCTAGATGACTTTACAGCATTTTTAAATTTGTTTCTAAGGATCTGCAGATGTCCTATGCGCGGCCATCCACCACTCGTGGACACTTAAAGAATTGGGATTATTCACCCCAAAACAGAAACTTCAGAAATGTAATTCCACTTCAAATTTATTGAACCAGTGAATGTGAAATTGCTTCATTTATGATAACTAAATTAACATAGTAATTGTGATTATTTGGCTTCAAATTACTTTAAGATTGTTTCACACTTCCATCCTTAATGCAGCTCCTAAATTTCTTTTTTTCTTAAACTCATAACTGGACACGCTACGTAAAGAAGGTCTAATTTACACTAATCGTATGTCTTTCTTTTCGAAGTTTTAATTTTTTTTTCCTGCTTTAACCATAACATACACGCTCTTTTCATCATATATGCTTACACACTTACATACTTACATTATATGCATAACCTTGTGAACAGCATGAAACGCAGCAAGAAACAAAGACACTATTTGATTTTTAGATCAGAAGAAGCTTCTACCTATGCATTTTTTTCAGGTGCAGATGTAATTGTCTGCTTCACTCGCATCCTAACTATCTCTGTATTACTGGTTTGATTTCTAATTTACTATAGATACAATATTATTGTCCCAGCTAAAAATATTGGATAATGCTAATAATTAATGCATCGTACCCCGATCCCAGCAGCTACAGTTTCAGGTTAAATATCAGACACAATGCTTGCAGTGGTAGACCAACAATTCTGGCATATGAGCTCCCATCATAATTTTGCACTCTTTC
>NW_009649770.1:242484-260639 GCF_000708025.1 Charadrius vociferus | reverse complement strand
TCCTCTCTTGTATAAAGACTGGTTGCAGCGCAGAGCCTTTGTCTATGCTGTTCTACCAGCATAGCAAAGGGACAAAAGCAACCTCTGAAAAAGACAAATCCCTATAGGTCATAACCAATACCTTTAATTGCACACAGAAAAAAAAAAAAAAAAAGAAGAAGAAACCATTATCTGTTTTGAAACATTTTTTGAAATCATCTTTTTTTTTGCAGTTGTGGTGACTGACCCCAGCTCCTGCGTTCACCGCCAGTTTTGGAGCCCAACCGGTGTCACAGACGGGCTGAGGACATCCTGGTATACTTGATATTGACCACACAGAAACCTGTGCCACCCAGGCATGCAGCCTCCTCCCTCAGCCAAAGACGCTTTAGTACTGCCCATAGGATTGCATCCAGCTACCGTAGTATCGTCATCCGGCTGCTTTGGGGAGTCATATAAACAATGAATTGCAGATGATGGCATAAAAAGACTGCTCATCTACCTTGAACTTGTTACTGGTCGTCAGAACTCTGTCACACCTCAGCTTTATCTGCGAGGAGTTTCATTCCCATCATAGTCTCCAGCTCAGGTTTTGGCTAAGGTGTTGAGCTGCACGTCTGCATTATATACAGTTGAGTGTCCTCTGGATTAAGTCGTTCACATTCATTTGACTTTCAACAGTCAAAATGCTTGTTCTACATCTTTTATATTACTGACGAAGAAACTATATTAGTCAAAGCGGAGGGAGGGCAGGTCACAGGATGAGCAGAGCATGCAAATGAAACAATTACTATCATGGGAGAGAAGGTTTGCCAGAAATCTCCATCTCCTGGAGTTTTGACTTTGGAGTCTCTGGGAGCAGCGACTGCAGCGCCAATAAAGGGCTTACACTACGCAAACCATATAACTGAGCTTCCTCAAAAAGCATATTGGTCAGTGATTCATGAAACTCATAATTCTAACCTGGCACTGCTCTTATCTCGATAAGTTCTGCAGCCTGCACGGCTCCAGGCTAGTCTTAAAGGGAAAAAAATCCTCCAACCTAATGGGAGCAGGAAAGGAGAATGAGCACAGCATTCAACTACTACATATGCTCCAGGAGGGGAAAAATCCATCTTTTCTAAATATGTAATATAATTAGGCATCTGCACTGAGGATTGATAGAAATGTTCATCAATTTGCTGGGACATGCCTGGAATACTGCAGGATTAGCAAAATCATTGATCAATGAATTTATGCAAATATATTCTCCCCATAAAGAGAGAGCTACATTACATCTGTAACAGGCATCAGTGATTTTCAGAGGCCCTCTCTTGCCCGCTCTTACTTTACCTCAGCTGGTCTTTGATATAAAGCCTGTCACCGCGGTGCCATCTGGATTGTGCTCCTTTCACTATGCTGTACTTCCAACCTCTCATTTTGTAATATGTTATAGAACAGAGGTTATCTCAGATTTCATTTGCATATCTTGAGCAATGACACCAGATCTCCCACCAACATGTATCAGCAAATAAAACCATTTCTTATCAAGCAACCGTGTAAGCACCCCATCTTTCCTCCATCAATTCTTTATGCTAATTAAGCATCCCATTTCACTAGGGTCCATTGGGGGTGCAGTACCTTTCTAAGAGTTCTCCAGGAAAAAGGCATTTCTAAAGTCAATCTTATCTCCAACTGATTTATATATAAAAAAACCCAACTTGTAATAACAGCAGCCAGGCTCATCAGGAGCATTTTTCCTTCTTTTAAAGACCTACAGCGCTACAGGAAGCAGGAAGAACGGGAAGGGTATAAACTGAGTAATAAGCCTAATCAGTAATGGAGTAAAGTAAAATGGAAATTATCATTTGTCCACCGATACCTCTATACGCTGGGTGCACCATTTCTCAATTGCCAAACCAACTTCTGTCATTTTTATTGTTTGCTTTGTCCTCTGGCGTAACTGGATTGCCTGTGATACAAGCTCCA
This sequence comes from Charadrius vociferus, assembly GCF_000708025.1. Taxonomy (NCBI): domain Eukaryota; kingdom Metazoa; phylum Chordata; class Aves; order Charadriiformes; family Charadriidae; genus Charadrius; species Charadrius vociferus. The sequence goes on along the minus strand of NW_009649770.1, from coordinate 258,692 downwards.
CACGGAAAACTTGGGATACTTTTAGAAAAGTCAAACTACTTGTTTTTCACCTAATTTCACCTAACTGGTAGATACTTCGATTACTCCTATACTGCCAATGGTTACTCCCTTCAGTGTTGTTTTTATAACATATTATGTACGTGCTGACTTACGAAATAACTACAGATTTTAAATTCATTTTATTGACTTACATACATTTGAGCTAACACGTACCCTTGGGTAAAAAAACCCACAAACAACAATAATTTCAATTTTACCATACTCAAGTATGAGAAAGTGAAAACAGCTATGCCCAACATTTTAAAGAGAAATCTCATTTTCATTATTGTATTTAGGTATTTTGGTCTCACTTATAGGAACACAATTTACAGAGTTCAAATTTGATCCTGATTGCCTCAACCGACCATAATTTCCAGCAAAATAGAGGAGGAAATCACATTTGTGTGGCATTTTCAGGCTTTCATTAAGCAATGACATCTCATATATTTAGAATTATGCCATGACTTTCTCTCCCTGACTCTCCAGGTTGGGAAAGCAAATAAAAATCTTCTATCTAGTTAAGACATGCCAGGAATCGCATTTTGCAAATAAGTAAAACTGACTATATAACTGAGTGTTCAGCATACAGAAGACAACCCTAGGAACAATTAATCCTGGCTGTAGCAAAAATAATGATTCATGTTCGAAAAAGTTCTTACAGTTCGCTAGGACAAAAGGGAGTGTGTATTATAAGCACACTCATCCATGACGTCTCTATCAGAAATTGCACAGATTACTACATTTTTTATGAAACAGAATCCTTTATAACAGGAACGTATTGGATTGAAAAAAGGAAAGCACGAATAACCCTATTCCACTTGTAAAATGTTTGTAGTGACTGGATGTGTCAGACAATGTACAGAAGAACTGGCGGATGCCGACCGCAACTGGTCTGACAGCTCGCACTGTCCCGCTGAACATGACTCGGCACTGGATCGCAGTTCGAAGGAAACCAGCGCACGGCACTTGTAGCTGTGTGCTTCTGGGCGTTTGTCGTGCAGCAGGAAGAAGAGTGAGGCAGAAATGTGTGGAGAGAAAAGGTTCTATTCAAACATGGATAGAACAATTTTAATTTCTAAGACTCCTATTATTTTCATTATAAAATTTCAGAGATGGAACGGTGGTTTACAACATATTTACAAATGTTTACTTTTTACAATCTGAAAAACTAACTTTTTTTTTTTTAAGATCAAATATTTAGGGCTCATTTGGAATAGAAGTTACAATTTTAAATTGCTGTGGATATTTGGGTGACTGTACTTGCACTTCTTCCATATTATTTGTGAGTGAATTATCACAATTTTTCACACTAAAGCACCTGGAGTAGAATGGCGGGCTCCTGCCTGCGTAGTTTGTTACCACAGACTCAATGACAGTCAGTGCTCATTCATTTCAAAAAGCAGGTGGAAACTCAAGGAAGAGGATTTTCAGGCTCAGAGATGTTATATGAAAGACCTACAACAAATAGCATGACTAGCAACAAACAAAACCCCAAATCATTCCGTCCCAGCTCTGTACAGCAAGAACTCATTTGCCACGTTTAATAGAATATTATCCACAGACCTCCTAGGATTAGCTCTTGGTATGATAAAATCTTTTTGAGTTTGGCAGGGTTTTTTTTACAGAAAATCTGCAATGAACAAAATGTTTTCAAGCTGCAGTCCCTCTGGCTATTGTTATAAAGTAGGAGGAAAAACAGCTTTTACAATATAAAACAAGGAAAGCGCTCCACCTAAGTTGCCAACAGTGACTGTAATTCTTTCTGTCCTGTCCACATGGCACAACTGCCATGGCACCACACAGTTTTCAAGGTACCCCAGTGAGGCAAAACAATAAATAAAAAGGATTTTTTTTTCTAAATAGAGTTCTGTATCTTACTGAGAAATGGATCCTAAAACCACAAGTATTGTTCAGCACTTCCAGCCTAATGACAATAGCATGAGCATTCACTCGATATTACTAGTTTACCTGTTTTGATGGAGCTTGTTGAACCACTTTGAAATTAATTCCTTTTATTCATGTATCCTAAGAGACTAAAGGTGAAATTCTGAGTTCTGAAAGAATTTTATCTCCTATGCTTCATAATTTTGGACATTTGGAAATAAAGCTATGGACTAATTTCTAATCTACAACAGATACGAGCATCGTATTGCCACACACCATAAGGAATACTGGACAATTATTTTGAAGAATTACTTGGGGGGGGGGGGGGGTTGTTTTTTTTTTTTTTTTTAATAAACTTTAACTGTGCTTACAGCTACACTAATACGTATTTCTTAATAATACTTTTATTGCCAGGTATTGCCACAGGACATAACTAAAAATTAGGCAGAGCAGAAAATTTCTCCTACTAAAAATGACACTTTAGTTACTGGAAGATTCCCACCATTTTTTTTTCCAACATTTCTGCACATTTCTATTCCAACAGGTCATGAGTTATTACTTTTGCCACCCCTTTACAAATACATGCCCCTTTTACATTTTATCGCTGTTTCAGTGGTTGCACACACCTTTCTGTCTGTTGGAATGCAAGAATAAACCCACTGAAATATGCTTTCTCGTCTTACAAAAGGGGGAAAAGGAAGTATGTCACCAAGAAAAATCCCTGTTTTATCAACTGATTAAAAACATAACCTTTACGGGAAGCTGGACAGAAGATGTGACGCGAAAATGAACCCAACTAGCCCCAGTGCAAAACTACCAAGAAAGGATGTTTGAGTGAGCGTGTCATTTCTCAGACATTATCTTCACCTTGCTGCAGCGCAAAGACAATCAACAGAAGGCACCAAAGCACTTTATACTCAACATTTTTGCAGCTCTTTAACCCAAAATTCAGTCATCAGTAGCACTTGGCACCTGCATTCTGGTCTACAGATCATAGGATCAGGGACGCCGTTTGGGACATTTGAGACATGGAAGCTCATAAACAAAGTAGTGATCAAAAGACTGCGTTTGTTTTGAGAGCCGCAGTCAGTGCCTTGGTCTGATCCGAGCTTCAGCTGGAGCTGGCAACTCATTGCACCATGTCAAGTACTGAAATTAGTCACAAATTTACCCCTTGTTTTCATGTCTGCCTCTGTGCTATTTGTTGGTACAGGAACGTATTCGTAACACAGAAAAAGAAAATAAAAGTAGTAAATGAAAACAGCTAGTCGATAAGCAGAAATAAGTAACATGCACCATGGAGTGCTCTTCGTTTTGAGAGGTAAGTGCACAGCTTCCTCCTCTTCCCACACCTACCACATCACCAAGCTCCTTGCACTCGTCTTTTTTCAGGAATTCAAGGTGAATGAAAGGTGTGACCCAGGAACCAACGAGCTTTTAAGGAAAGTGTTTGTAATTTATATTTTTGAGTAAGGCTAAGCATTTTGTCTCTGCCCTGTGTTATCTACAGAATTTAGAACTCTGTAGACAGGCAGGTGTGCAGAGAAAAGATGCAGAAATGTAATAGTTTGGTATCAGAAAGGTCACAGGATTTCAGTAAGATAAAGAAGAAATATGTTATTTGGTACCCTTGCAAATTGTTCAAACAGATAATTAGATTAATTTTTGCCAGAATCATTAAATATTTTCTACATATTGCATTACAGGTTAAAATATATTTGCATAAAATACATAGTGGGTCTGAAATTATGAAATTTGGTTTCACTTGTTAATATTCTTTGATGGTTTAAATCACTTCAATTTTTTAACATTTACAACTGTTTTACAACTGAAGATATGATATTCTCTGGGGCATTAAGCAAATTTATTTTGACAGAGAGATTTAAATGCTCAAACTTTCTTTGAAGAAAAAGTTGAAAAAAATTTAGATTAGGTTGGAAGTATATAACTCACATTTTGTGACTGCAAGAAAAATGCCTTTAGAAATAGATACTATCAATCTATTTTCTCATCTTTTAGAATGAAGATTGATTTTTCCTGTAGCAGTATGTCTGTGCTGAAAATTAAATATGCATTAAAGAACTGATTATGATGTATTTTATATATCCTTCTCTTTTCCCACCCACAAATAACTAGCATAGAATTAACCAATTAAAAGCAGAGGGGTAAATAAACTAATTCAACACTTACTACATCCTGGGGAGAAGGAATATGTTCCCAGCAACTTTTTCAGAGCCTCCAGTACTTGGTACAACACAAAAAAGGCTCCATTTATTGTCCAGCCTATTTTAGTGGAAGTTATAGCACAGTCTACTGTCAGTGGAGGACTGATTCACTCTCCACGGATATGGAAAATCAGTCCATCAAAAAGAAAAAAAAGTCAATTTTACAGGAGTTCATGATTTTTTTCTTTTCTTCCTTTCTTTCACCACACAGTAGGCTTTTCAATCTGACAGACAAGTAAAACTTTTTAGTGTTAACACATCACTTTTCCTGAAAAGTGCTATTAATATAGAATTCAAACAATACCCTTGATAACATAGGTTCCCAGATAAGAAACTCTGCAGATACCTACGGTTAAGCTCAATATGAGCAACACACACAGTTGATCAACATCAGTATCCCCACCGGGGAGGGAGAGGGGCCAAAAGTATCTCAGGTGACTGTGACAAACCGGCACAGCCACCACTCCCAGGTCCCTCGCAAAGCTGAGGGGGCTTCTGCCGAAACTGAGGGCAAAACTCCTTTGAGCAGCCGTACAAAGTGGGTAGAGAGAGCCCTTGGGAAAGAATTCCCTATATTTTCGCATGCGTGTTCAAACCCACTGTGGCGTGGTCTGTTCTCGGAAGCCCAAGGCAGTGTCCAGAGCCTGCTGAATCTCCAGGTGCCAGGACTGTGTGAGGCAGGTGCTTGCTTTAACCATCTGCCTTTTGCTGTTTCGTATCATGTAAGTTAAGGGCAAGCTTTTCAGCAGTCTGAGCAGGCCCTCCCTGTTGTATTTAAGCGTATAGTGTTTCGGTGGAGTATTAACTCCAGTTAGATGTTGAGGGTTTGAATTTTGGAGGGGTCCCCCCACTCCCTCTCCATTTTGGCTTGGGACTCTGTGATTTCACAAGTATTAACGCTTTCAGCTTTGCAGTATTAACTTTCAGGTAACAGGGAGAGCTTTAAATCAGTTCATATAGTCAAAACCTATTCCAGAAAAGGTCTCTAAGTGAACAAGTAACTGTTAGTAATAAGGAAATTATCTGTTCAGATACCGATTTCTGGGTAATACTGGATTTTACATGACAATGACAGTGCTCGAAATCTAATGTGCTTTTTCTCTGTCAGAGTCAGCTTTTGCTGTGAAATCCTTTTTTCTTTTTTTGGTCTGTGCTGCAGCTTTAACAGCCGACGTGTAAAGTTTGTGGTACATGAAGAGCACAACGCGGTGTTATTTCAGCCCTGAGAGCAGGATCCTCCCCAAAAGCCAATGACTGCACTGAACAAGCCTGCCAAACGCCCGTCTCTCCTCCCTCCTACATAGCAAACACCTTTTAAACAGCTTTTTGTCTAGGGCAATTGTCAGATATCTCATAATATTGTTCCCCACGAACCTGTTACCCACCCGCTACTCGACATTACGCAGACCCGGCCAGGTTTCTGGCTGCAGAGCATACATCGGACGCACTTTGAATACTGCTGACCCCCATCTGTTCCATGCAGCAGCGAGCACGGCAATATCCCTGCTCCTCAGGAGCTACAGCCGAGAAGTCGTCTATTGTGGTTTAATTAGCAGTAACCCCAGCCTGGGGGAAGTGTGAGATTTCACTTTGCTAACCTCCAGCACCGGTCGGAGGTGACAGGGAAGGACGGAAGGAAGGACGGAAGGACGGATCTCAAGCCCCCAGGTTCACCCAGCACTGCAGCACGGAGAAAGCCGCCCCCCCGCCGCCCCAGCACAGCACCAAGTCAACTCACAGGATCTCCAGGTCGCGCAGGGCTCGGAAGGCTCCATCTTCGATGCAGCTGATCTGGTTGTTGTCCAGTTGCCTGCAGAAAGGAAGGGAGAGGATGAAGGCTGGCCGGTCCGGGCAGAGCTGCCTGGGAGCGCCAGGCTGGGGGCTTCCCCGTCACCGAGGTGTCCTCCACCCCCTCGCAGCGCCTGCTCGCCACCCGGCGCAGGGCTGCTCGGCTGCCACGCTGCTCTGGCTCTGCTCGCTGCTGTCTGACAGCGCGGCACGCTACCGCACACTGAAGCCTGTCAGGTCTCAGTAAATATTAATTGCGCTTTTTTTTTTTTTTTTTTTAAAGGCAGAAGGGAGTAATTTCATTACATTAGGGCATCCAATCCATTATGAGCTTTTACCGTCATGTCACTGAAACAATTTCATTAAGCTAAAGGCCTGTAAATCATTGGAGGTCACTGTGCTGCCCTCCGTGACCTCCCAGAATGCCTTTTTTTCTTTTACTGGAAGTTGGAGTCCTCTGTCCTGACAGTACTAAATCTCCAGGCTTTATCTGCCCAAGAGCTGTGAGAGTGCATAGGGAATATACCAATTCCAAATTAGACTCAACTAATCTAATTTTATAGTCTTTTTATTATTCTAAGCACCAAATGTCTGTGGTGGTTCGATGCCTCTCTGCATTGTCACTGGTCCCATCTGGTAGCCCGTTCTATTGAAAGATCTCTGACTAAATACAGATTCTGTCTAACTGCATCAGGGAGAGCAATCCAGTGACAAGAAAGCATTATGCACACGTACACTTAAAACACTATTTTGCTTCAAAATGTGTAATTTAATATTTGGATGGTGGAGTTCTCTCATTTGCCTCCCTGCACACACATGATTTAAATATATTTTACAATATATGTGGATACAGCAGTACAGCTACATCTGTCTCTTTTGCTTAGAAAATTAAAGCTGTAAGTTGTGATTTAAAAATCAGTGTTTACAATTTCTAACGTCTGATCCCTTAAATTTCATGCTCAGAGAAACAAAATTAGGTACCTACCCACGTGTAAGTACAATAACTGCATTTCATAAAAAAATAGATGCAGGCTCCCGACTCTATATTATACTGTCCTTCGCACAGCACAAACTTTAGATTTGGTGAGGCAGGGACCATTTGTCCTGTGTGTAAAGTATCATGAACAAAGATAGCAAGATAGCATTGCAGTTTCTGGTTGCTATTAAAAAATAATAAATATATACGCAGAGACAGCAAATGCATTAGACCTGTGTATAATATATTTGTATAGTTTTACCAACCTCTTTCCAAATAGTTGCTGTGCCTAATTTTTGGTCAAAATAGACATTTGTCACAACTTTCTTACACAACAATCAAGGCCAGACAGAGCACACATCATCTTTATGCACCCCTTTAACGATTGAGTTTGATCTACTAATATTCAACAACTTTAAAATGTATATATTTGAAGACTATGAGAAATTTATCCTTTGTAATGTAGTCTGGTCTCGATGAACATCATGTTTTTTATGACTTAAAGTGCATAAAAAACCATACACACTATAAAGTGTACTAAAAAGCTTAGCAAGCAGAAACCCAGCTAAGGTTTCTCGTAGGTCTCGTAACTTTGGAGAACATGCTGAATTTGGCAAAACTTCAGCAGTCTCCTATACTGACAGATACCAGGACGCACAGTCATCCAAAATGGATTTTTCTGTAGCATATGAGTTCGTGCATAGTATATATACATATGTATGTAAGTATATACATATGCATATAAGTATATACATCCATATTTATTTATGTTCTCTCTGTTTCTCCCACTATCTAGCAAAAATGCTAAAAACTATATATTTTTGACTGCTGGGAGGACCAGTGGCTGCTGAATGGCTTTTTCTGAGATCCCTGTTTAATTGTGTGGGTTGTTATAAATTTGTTGCTCAAACAGAAAGGATGGTGCATTTCAGGAGGAATAAACTTCAGCTGAGTTAAATATAACGCTGGTTGCATGACTAAGTACTTTACACTTCAGTTGGCTTTATTAAGCATAAAGTTGGCACATGCTAGCACGACAAAGAGAAAGCAGGCGCAACTTGAGAATCACCTCTCTCTTCTACTGGAAGTACTCTATATTGCCTATTTTTACTTGAGTTATGCTATAGCATTGATTTTTCTGCCAAATGCACTAAAATAAGCAAATAAACTCAGTGTGCTAGCCACAAAACCTCCTGATTAAAGGGCTTCATATGCGGTGTGTTGGCCTTTTTTTTTAAAAAATGCTCCTCTCATAGACTGATTTTTGTTGAAAAAGCATAATGCCAATTTAATCATATTTCAATAGGTCCAGTTGTGCTAGCGCTAACAACCAAGTTTAGTCCATGTGATTAATCCCCAGGACCGCAGCAAGGGAAACCTCTAGATGCCCAGCAGACACGCACTTAGCAGGATAGTTGGCAAATAGGGAAAATATTCATTAGAGATACACGCTGATTCTGTGTGCCCCATCAACTGAATCTGCACAGTCTCTGGGAGACATCCACACGTTTAACGCTTCTTCGTAAGAGAGCTCATGTCTCCTGATATCTGTCACGCCCAAACATTCACATCTGTGTTTAACTCCAAGCATGAGAATTTCTTCTCAAATGAAACAGAACTATTAGTTGTCTTAAAATTAGGCACGACTGTTTTTAAGACCCTTCACCTCCCCATTTATTTATCTACGTGCGAAGATGGAAATTCTATTCTTTGCATCTGTACAGCACCCTGGTGAGTGGTTAAGCAGAGACTAGAGAGCTGAGAGTTAGTCTAATCAACGTCTTCCTTCCAAGACAACGTGTTAAAGTTTTGAGAAAACTTCAGGTAAAGCCTTACATAAAGGCAAAGACAGGTGTTCGACACATACTGTTATACCTGTGAAAACAAAATAAAAATCCTGTGATATGGACTAGCAGCACGATCACACACTCAGCGTGGGTAAGCTGTGCACGCAGCTCTTCCACGCGCAGAATAGACATGCCTAACATTTGTGGAGAAGAACATCTTATCTGAAATAAAACTACTCGTACGCAGAGAAAGTAAAAATTCAACTTGAAAAGGTGAACAGGTGGCACATACATATCCTTGAGGAACATGCGACACAGCTCTTATTTCTTCATCGCTGCCTTCTGAATGGAGCACTCACTCACACACACGGCACTGCTACCTGAGACACACATCAGCTGCTCCAGGCTTACAGGTAAATTTAAGAAATGGCCTCAGCCAGCAGAAGCATTTATTCAGTTGTAAATGCCACCTCTATTTGTCAGTGTTCATACTCTTTCTAGAAGATCTTTTTCTCCTCAATATTACAAAGAGGTTGTTATGCGTGTAATGTAATGTAATGTGATGGTGAACAAAGGTCAGACAACACAAACTCAGATTTAAGTCACAATTTTAAAATGGACAAGGTCTCTTTTTATTCCTCCGTTTACTCCTGCATAGCACTAGGCTGAGATTTTATCTAAAACTATCAAGTGATTCAACTGCCTCTGAAGAAAATAAGGGTTCTCACGCAGAAAAAAGGAGCCTCTATATTTAAGAGAGGCTAAAGGATGAACGAAACCTCAATAACCGAGCTGTGTGAAATAGCCAAACAATACGTATGGCACATTATAAGAGCTACGACCCAAGGCACGAACCACTAAACATCACCTAACTTTGAACTTCCACGTTTTTGCTAAGTTAGATAGACACCTAACTTTTCTTCGGGTTAAATGTTGACTCTCTCCTGCATTACACCCCAAGCACTGGACTTGGGCTCGGTGACGTTGTCAGAAGGGTTCTTGCTCCAACGTCAGCGAGCTGAGATCCCAGCCTGGGAAACCCAGCAGCTCGCGTGTGATTGAATTACCTACTCTGACCTCCCCTAAGAGGCTCCAGGGATCCGAGATCTCTGTGACAGGCAATTAGCAACCAGACAACACTAACAGATACAAAGAGCAATGCCAGAAGATCTCAGAGAAGGGAGCGAAACACATGAGCAGGAAAATATTGAATGCATATATGGGATTTAGGTGAAGTGTGACACAGACAAATGCTTATAAACAATGTGAGAATTTATAAAACCCTTTGAAGAAAAAGGCATCTTTCATATGGTAGAGTTATAACACAAAATGCCATATGTATTATTATAATCTGACTCTAATTGTGACTCAATAGCTAGTCTCAGTTTTTATTAAAAGGCAGGGAAAGTATGTGCCTAAATTATATGCAACTGATTGATCATTGTCTATCCTTAAAATTGATGCTTTAAAGAAAAAAAAAAACTTAGACACAAATCACCTTTCTATGAAATGAGAAATAACGCTGCATCCTAATAGATTTATATAACTGGCCAGTCTATGGTTTGGCCAAGGCACTGCTTTAACTGTTTAAAACGCAATTCCCCTGACAGTGTGCAACTCCGGCTTATCCATTTAGATTTGTACATTATCTATCACACACGAGAGTAAAATTTCACATAACATTTGGAAGGAACAGGATTTTACAATGTTGATATTCTTTTGCCATTTGAAATAATCCTTTAAATACCAAGGCTTGGAGGTTTCGCTGACAACAATAAGGAATAGCTAAGTTTTCAAATGCATTTGAGAGACAAAAATCCCCAGCAACAAAGCTGATGTAATTTTTATCACACTACTAGATTTAAGATTTAAAAAACCCAAACAAAACTGTTCTAAAATATTAAAGAAATTAATTCATCCAGGGTGAAATCTTCCAAAACTGAAATAATGTAATCTTTTACTAACATTAGAAGTTAGTTAATGTTTAAAACCCTACATGTGTATTTCTAGCAATGTTTCTTCATATTATAACAACTAACCTGATGTCTGATATAAGAGCTTTTGATATTTTTTCTGCAATTAGCCATACTCACATTCATGAAGAGGTCCTTCAAGCATCAACATATTTCAAAAATGAACTATATAATCAGTGTTTTGTACTTTAGTTGTTTCAGTGAGGGATTTTTTTTTTCCATTTACAAACATTACCGAGGCCACTGCAGAGCTCAAGTGTTAATCTGTTTTTTAATTATACTGTGACAGTAGTTTAATTACTATAACCTCTTTATATATTTTGTCCAGAATCTAGATAAATATTTAAATAAAAGCCTGTATTAACAAGTACTGTAATAAATACTTTTCAGACTGCTGTTTCTCATGTTTGACATGTTTAGCATAAAAAAGAACTGTCAGAATAGTTGCGCATTTAAGAAAGTTCTACTGTTAGATATGAAGTTACTCTACTACTCTTATAGATATCTACCGTTAGAGATCCAAGATGAAGCAAGTCATTTCCTCGTTAATAGAAGACTTGCATATTTAACCAGAAGTATTCATATTAAAGATATTGTATTACTTAAGTATTTAAATGAATTTTCAATAGCCATTTCACAGGAAGGTAAAGTCACTGTAACTTGTTATAGAATCGTCGTTAGAGAAGAATGAGTTTTGTTAATTATGTCTCCAAAAGAACCTCAGTTTGGGTAACATTTTCCCCAAACCTTTTCCACTTTTTTTCCACAGATATAAACTGCTGGGTCTATGCCATCGCTTTCCTAAAAGTTTACACCCTAGTACTGAAGCTCTCCAAGACCCTGTAGGCATTCGAAAAGCACTCTATGACATTTATTGTCCAGCCTTCAAACCAGTCTTTATGAAACTTTCAGAATGTTAAAATTTCAAAGGAAAGTGACCCCATACATCTATGGAAAATTTCTCACCTGCCAAACTAAAATCCTTTTTCTTAAATTAAACCAATAAGGAAGCACCATAAATGGTAATAGACTGTCCTTTGAACAAATACTAAACTCAATTAAATCAAAATAATATGAAGTTATTTTGAAGTTGCTTTTAATGCATTTTTCATGTTTAATGCTTACTCTTTATTGACACTTTACTAAAATCATTCTGTAAGATCTTGCTAGTATTAGAAAATTTAAAGAATTGATACATTAATTTCAAGATTAAAATAATTCTCAAGTGGAGTAAATCAGTGGTGCAAAACACAAATGACAGAGCTGCTGTGATCAAGCTGAAATCTCCCTCTGGGAATTTAAAAAATGTTCCAAAACTCCTTCCCTCTACCTCCCCCCCAAAGATGTGATTTTGCCAAAAGCTCTGGTTGAAGCATTGTGCAGAAAGAGCTCATCTGCATGAAATGTCATATTGTCTGTCTTCAGTTTTCATACCCGACCTATGTTGCCAGGCTGTTAAATAAGGAGGGAGGAAGACCAGATTTGGAGGGGAAGAGTTGCTTATAAATACTTACTCTGCAGACTATCCAAAAGTATTAAGTATTTACTCTAAGTTTTTTTATTACAGTAACTCACAATTCAAAATGTTGCTGTCAAAAAATAGACATGATATTAGCTTAATGGAAAACTTAAGTGACAAATGAACAAGTAGACTACTCCTCCCTCTTCCCCCAAGTATACATACACACAGAACCAAAATTTCCTTTCAATATCAGGGGGCTTAGAACATTTTTTTTTTCTTTTTTTAACACTCTCTGGTTGCTGATGTAACAAATAGTGCATACCAAGCACAGAAATGGCTGTCTCCATAGCAATTGGGGCAGGTTTTGCGGTTTCCCTAGTTACTCTTGACTGATAACCATCTGTTGTTCTCTTCTGCCATAGCCCCAAAGGGGAAAAGGGGAAGAAATGAGGAAGATAAAATGGGTATTAGAAAATAAGAAAGTTATGTACTATAGTGATTTTTACATTTTCAAAAGGTTTGCACTTACTTAAATCTTTGGTTTAGTTATTGTTATTTTCAGTTGACAAGTATCAAATACCACATGTAAAGAAAAGTTCTAATTCCAAAATGTTACTAATCGTTCACCTTATTAATAGGGAATCATATTAGGAATTTCAATAGGAAATCATATCATGAGGGATGTTGCTATGAAACTGTGGAAAATCTGAAACTAAGGCACTTATGTAGAAAAAGTATGCAGATATTTCATTTAAATAATTAGCAGAAATTTGTAAGGTACAAAGAGCATGGGGTAGAGGAGGTGCAGAAGGTCAGCACGCACCCACCTAGCTGCTGCAGGTGGAACAGGATCACTGAGTAACCGCTCCTTTCCTCCCCTGACCTGCAATAAGGGCTGGAAGTTACCTCTACACGGTGGCGGCTACCACTTCCATGAACCCCGTCCTGCCCTTTAGCGTGCCCGAGTGGTGCTCTGGGGCAGACACAGGACTTGCAGAAGGTGCAGAACTTGCACCATGGGCAGCCCCGGTGGCCCTGCTGCCCGAGGCATGTCTCAAGACGCATACTATAAGCAAGGTCAATGTTTACATCGGCTCATGTACCATCAGGATGTTACTTACATGGAACTAATAGCACACGCTCATTTCGAAGGCAAAACAAATAAGCCTCCGCAGGCTAGCTGTTACGGCAGATCAATACAGCAGCGTGCAACCGGGGCTGGGTTTTTCCCTTGGAAAGGATTCTGTATGTTCTGTGCGGTAACAAATTCATTACAGAACCAAAACTTAAAAAAGAAAGACACAGAATGCTTCGTCCCATCATGTTAAAATTTGTATCAGCTGTCAGTTGCCAAAGACAGACAAAATTTGTTTGGCGCTACCAGTATTTCTAAAAGATGGCTTCAGCAGGCCAGAGGACTGCAAGAAACTCTGTAGAGCGACGCAACACGGCAGGGTTATTGCTCTGCTGGTTCCCACGCACGGGGTGGGACAGGGGAGGTTCCGCACACAAACGACAGCGGTGGTGCCCCGAGGACAGCAGCCGTGCCCCCCCAGCTCCTGCCAGCGGGAGCCCGGGCAGCAGAGGGCTGCGCAGAGCCTAGCGGGCCAAGGGGCTAAAGACGCCCGTGGCAGGATAAAGGGCGGGATGCAGCAAAGCGAGGTGGTTGGCGATTTAACAGGGATGCTTAGCGAAAATCGTATTAATGCTGGTGTTTCACTGTTTACACATTTTATTATTAATAATTTACTAAATTCAGCTTTGAGAGGAAAACTAGGGCTCTCATGCCTTTAAGAGGCTTAGACTTTTTCAGCAAACATGAAAATGACATGATGAGATAGAGGCTGTGGCAGAGAGCAAATGCGATAGACCTCGGCAATTAGGCGAAGGTAACCGCACCCGAGGGCCAGACACCAGAAGCACCTCTTTTACACAGTTAGGGAGATGACGGAGCAAAAAGGAATCTTGACATTCGATCTCCAGACATCTGTCCCCTTTGAAATCCCATATTACATTAGATTAATTCTATCACCCGCAGTCATACAATGAGCTGATATATGGTTTCTAGCTCTTAAGACAAAAATTAGGAGGAAATAATACCACAACAGTAAATGTTGCGAGTAAAGTCACAGCAGTGTCAACCTTGTAATATGGCTGGTAAATTTGGGCAAGCCGGCAGAGATTATTGTGTTTTGGTGAGTTGTGGTTGTTTTTTTTTAATTAGAAAATTAATATTAATACCCCATGGATGAATACCCAAACAATTAACATCTTCCCCTTAGGAACTGTAGTATCTTAGTATAACACACCAATAAATTTTTCAATCAGATCCTGGTTTATCACATTGGTTAAAAAAAAAAAATAAAATGGCCAGTTAATGCTAGAGAGGGTGGAACAGTTTCGAGTATCTCAGTGCCCCATTTTGGTTTGGGGGATTTCTTTTTAACATGGTTGTATTCAGTTCCTTAACACCCAAGAAGTGTTAAAATAATAACTAAAACCCACAGCCAGTGGAGTATAGTTAATGAACACTGCATATTTCAAGATGCTGCATTAGTTTTAAATCACTCTGATACAAGGTTTCCAGTACCGATCCTGCTTAGCCCAGGCTCACAAGCTTTTCTACGGCATTCCAAAGAGCACGCCATTTCATCTTTAATACAGCTGTGGGCTTTGATTTTAAGATGAGTAAGTGGCGCTTCAGATGATGAGAGGCATGGGGGAAGCTGCTTCCAGGTTTTTTGTTTGGTTGTACCCATTTTCTCTTCTACTGATCTGGCAACAGCAACTTGCCTTTCAGACATGAAATTTAAATTATTCTAGTAATTTCCACTGTAAAATTGGCCACTGAAAAATAACCAATGAAAAATAAGTGTTTTCAATTGCTTTAAGACAAGGGGCGATTTGGCTTAGCTACAGCTTTCTCTTGTTCACAGTCTACCTGTCTGGGCATTTGGTTTTAACATGCAAATGCTCCTAATTGGCTGAGGTCCACACACAGCTCCAAATTCTGACTCCTCACTGTGATTACATGTTTCTCTGCCTTGCAGGTATGTGACTTCTCAGGTCTGCTGAAAAAGAGCAGCAGGCCCGTGTACATCATATAACTATGCTCCTAAGGCTACTGCCCTCTTACTGATCTAAAACAAGGCCAGCAAGGGATACTATAAAAACATTTGAGATTTGTTTTCCAGCCGTTGCTTCAATGCACATACAATGTCCTGATCCTCTGTTTTTAACAGTTTCTATCTTTGTCATTTCTTATTATGACACCTCATTTTGTAAGTCAGACCAGTGGCTGACTTGTACTCCATACTACATAAGTATACGGGTGAGTTTAGATGAATCAGTGCTACGGCTGGGAGAGAGACCTTAGAATTCATCTTCAAGCTTCGGAGCTTTTAAGGCGTTTACATCAAACTTCATTCTCACTACTCAAGGCAATGAATTCAAGTTCCACATCCAAATTCCCACTGGAATTACTTCTTATGGTTACAGCTCTGACTCTATGCTTCATTGCCCCAAATTTACTTGTTCTCCTACATGATTTCAAAGAAGTAAGTTAACATAACGCGTGCTTTGGATTTCTGCATTACTCACTTATGCTACAAAAACTTTGACAAAACGATGAGTTCTTGCTGTGTGCTTTTACATTTTTATTGATATTTGTACTATATTCTTAAAAATAGTACTCGGCACTTCTCTGGGCATTCTGTGTGCTTATATATCTAACTTAGGTAGTTACGTAAGTACATTTGCTTACTCATAGAAGTACATATGTAAGTACTTACTATATCAGTAAGCAAATAACACTTCTGTTACTCTGAGAAGATTGGTAAAGGGTTCAAATAAGCACTAAAATCTGCCAATTTGTTATTATTAAGAAGTGGGGTATCCTCAGCAAACACTCAAGAGTGTAAAAAAGAAACCAGCATTTCCAAATCAGGGAAGATCCTTCAGTGAAAAAGCAGTGACTGTCTGAGGGTGTCTCCAGGACCAGAGGGTGCTGGGTCACTGCCTTACCAAGGAGCTAGGAGATCAGTGATGTGAAAGCACCTTTGAACCGAGAACTCA
>NW_009649770.1:189029-242427 GCF_000708025.1 Charadrius vociferus | reverse complement strand
ATTCGACTGGAGCCTGCTCTGGGCCATACACCGTACATACCCAGATTTAACTGCTGAACTTTCACCAAATAGCCTTCTCCAAACTCTCAACCTCTCGTTTCACAGATGAGAGTGCTGTCATGTCCTGTCTGCTACACGGTGAGGGCCGTGGGGGAGAAAACCTCATTTCCGTGTGGATTCAGAGCCTCATGCAAGAGTCCTGAGCGGGCCAGCCGCAAGGTGACTTCTCATTATCAGCACTGCCAAAGTCCGCTTACGGACATGAAATGTTTGTTGGGTAGTTATATATGAATTAGAAGACTCATCCATCTTCCTCCAGTAGTTATCCAGATTCAAGTTAATCATCTCATGACATATTTAATCATTTCATGACATTGTCACACCAGCTCTGCCTCTGTGACTTGTGTCCTCCTCTGCCATCCACTCTTTTGCCCAAGTCTACACCATTTCTGGAACATTTGCAAAACTCACCTATGCTGTCAATGAAACACCTGCTCATAACAAATGGAAGCCCAAAACACTTCACAGGGCATCTATAGAACAAGAGGGTTACGAAAGAATAACTAGTTGCTACACAGAAAAAAAGAACTTTAAAGAAAAGTCAATCAAAAGAAACCCCAGAAAAGACGGTAGGAAAGGAAAGCAAATAAAAGACCTGACATATTAGATGGGAACCAAAAATAATGTTGCTCTTGGTCATCTTGGGATCTAGTAATTACATCGGTTTTGAAATACTTTGAAAAGTGCTGTGGAAATACACAGCAAACTGGATCACAGTTGACAAGAAAAGCCATTTTGTTTTATTGTTTTCAAGCCAGCCAAATTCACGTCATCTGTGAAATGTTTATCACCCAGGGTAAGAACAGCAATTCATCCTGCAGATTTATGTTTACAAGCATTTTGGAACAAATGTTCCTATTTGAACACCCATATGAACCATAAGCATCCAATATGTTTGGATCACTACATATAGTTTTTGTTAGCAGATCTTTAACTTTGTGAACAATGTTTTACCAAATCATTGTGGCACTACTATATACCCTGCAGGAACAGAGCACGGAGCGTGTGTGACAACTCCCACATATTCACCAGGGAGTGTTTCTTTCCACCTACATGAAACCATAGGTCTATTTCTTTTAATTCGTAAAAGCAAACGGCATCCATCTATTTCTGGCATTTATGTGACTGCTGTAGTATGCGAGTCCCTCGCCCTTTAACATATTTATCCATCCGCCCCGCAGATGCACAGCTGTCAGCAGCATAAGGAGGTCATACAAAATTTCAGGAACTGAACACAACACTTCCAGTTCCACTAACCCACATCATTTCTAAATTTAAATATGCTTCCCTGGCCTCCGGACATGTAAAGTACCAACCTACAACATGGAACAGGGGCAGTTTATATCAAAAGTGCTGAACACCACTCACTGCAATAGATAGTTATTGATAATGTTACTATGTCACAAAAAATATTTTATAAAGAAATAGGTAAAACATGTCTAACAGCACTAATGTTTTACTGAAACGCAGTACTTGACTGTAAAAATATCATCAAACCCCCTATCGGTACCGATATCACCATGTAAGCTTAGTTCTTGGGTAGAATTTAAAAGCAGCCTAACAGGTGGTGAAGTCTTTCAGCTTTCCTTCTGGATCACTATTCACTTGGTGAGATTAACTGCTGGGCAAGGAATAACTTCACTCTGGATCTGAAACTTCACAGTTCAGAAATCCCAATACCAAGGGACAACCATAATCTCCAAGACAACACACACTGCAAAGCCAGGATGATAGGTCACCTGCAAAGGGCTTTACTCCATCTTGCAGGAAACTCGAGTCAGGTAACTCAGAAGTCTGTATTTATCTATAAGTGCAGGACTTCCAATGAACAGAAATGTGAAATAATTATTCCATTTAAAACTGGTAAAAACAGCATCATGAAATAACTGCAACCCTAATTTAAAAAGAAAAAAAAATAGCTATAGATAGAAGAAGGTTCATTATTAGAAATATAGTTAGTATTATTAACTAATTTTATACCTCACATCTAACACCAACAGGAAATATTACAGATGCAGATTTATATACAGCATTTCCTTGAAGTTATAGACTTCAATAGTTGTCTCCGCAAATTGCCGAGTTTTTATTGTTTTTAAGAAAAAGATTTCATTTTGAAACTAATAACATCAACCTTCAGGTCTTCTTAGACATTGTGATTTCTTAAATAGAAATGGTTTCATGTCTAACCCGTTCATTCACATTTACTTACTAGCAACTGAATAATGATTCTACAAGCCTTACAAATATAAAGCCATTAACAAAGAATCTTAAACAGTAACTTAATGAACATGACTGAAAATTTTTTGTTAGGTGGGGTTTTTTTATTACTATTGTTTCCTGACATTAGCCCCTAAATACATTCATAGCAGAGACAGCTGCTTCCTCCGCCAGGATTGTCATAACAAAAAGGCAGTCATGTGCAAGAAAACTTTTACTCCCCAGTAGGATTAGGCAGCAAGTTTGGATCAAAAGAGCATACCAGTTACCTTACCTGACCCTTCAAACAAAATCACCAATATCTAATTCATATTGAAATAGGACAACACTTCAATTAACTGGCCAGAGAAAAGCCCTGCCTCAGAGTTTTCTTTCTTGCAATCAAAGCAACAAATCTTTTGTAAGTAGGTAAAGCAGATACCTGCACAATTGGCTTCACAGTACATTTCTCCCATCCTTCTCAGTCATTCTCCTGAGAGTGCTGCGTGCCTAACTTATTGGCAAGGGCTTGCTGCTTATCCCCCCCGCCTGAACATTAACCCTTAATTATACTTCCCAGCTGCGCCACAAGAAGCGAGAGCACCACATCTTTGAAAAGGAATGCGAGCTCAAGGCAGAGAGCTAAAAAAACAAACAAAACCACCACCAAGAACAACAACCCCCCCACCAAAACGGCTCAGATAACTGCGAGCCCCCTTATTCAGTGAATTATTCCAGGCAAACCACTTGACCTCCCTGCAGCAGCCATCTTCCTCGTAAGGCTGGTTTTAAAAGCAGGACCTAATCAATAACTGATGCTGCATATGACCTGAGCTTAAGCATAAATTAAATACAAAATAAAGCAGGTTCAAGGGTGAAACTCACGTACAGGGCTACTGAGGGGTCACAAAAAAAGTAGAAGGAAGAAGAAAAAAGGAAAAGAAAAAATCAATCTCATTTCTAAAGCTAATTTTCACACCAGAAAGACCCATTTCCCACCACACATCATGACAAGCAATTTTGAAGGTGTATGAAAAAATACTGTTTCGCTGCACTGAGAAGTAGACTGGATGCGGTGACGCGTACGTTGTACACCTGGAAATGTAGCAAGAACTGCTTATGGGGATCTTAACGCAAAACATTTGCCTTAAGAAATTTTGTGTACCATGTCACAGTTTTATATAGCCCATTCATTAGCTTATCTGTTTACATGAGTTACATTTTGGGGTTTGGTGGTTTGTTTGTTGTTTTGTGGGGGTTTTTTTTGTTTTTTTTTTTTTTTTAAAGCATCATTCTGTATTCCAGTATTAACTACCACAACTGCCTTATAAGCAACTTCTGGTTGACAGGATATTGAGGCAGAATTACATAGGAAAATAATCTTGATCATTCCTGAAAGTCTCATGTTCCTTCAAAAGAGCAATTAAGAAATCTTCACTTTCCTAGTAAAACAAGAGAAAGGAAGAAGGATTCTCAGAGTGAGACTAGCACCTTGGACAAGCCGTGTACGCATATTATCATGGCGTTACTGTACTACTGTTCAATGATTTGGAAAAATAACTCCAAAAAGAGCTTTTAAAAAAAACCACAAAAGACTGGAGCAGAGGTTACTTCCACATGAAGATAGAATTCCCTCATTTGTTTCTTTGACATTTATGGGGCTACAAAAGGGTAAACAAAAGCAAAATTAGATCCCACAGGCTTTTGGTAGGAAAAAAAAAATGGAGGAAAATGATATTCAGTAGCAGAAATCAGTTGTACAAATGAGACCATCATCTAACGGCCCTTTCCAATGCTGCCACCTCGCATGCGGCTACGTTACCTGGTCTTAAACAAAAGGGTTTTTATTCTTGCCTACCTCAAAGCTATTTTAGTAAACCCATTCTCAGATTTACACCTAGATCATCAACTTTACGCTATTTCTATTAATCGCATAAGAGTTATTTGAGTGCCTGAGGATTCCCTCTGTGTTTAGGGTTAGATCCTTATTTTACATTGGAAGAAAACATTGCAGATCCAAGCACAAACACAATTTTTTGAAATAAAAGAAAACAAGGATCTGCCATGGGCTCTTCTTAATATCCATGTCGGATTTATATGATCTAAGCTTCTTTTGAGGAAATTTTCAAATGATGCAGCAATGTAGCTGTTTAAAAGGACTGTATAACATCCCTTGCTGTATAAACATAGCGAACAAATGTTCATATAAAACCAATTTATCATGAAAAGACTGTAAAATACAATTATACCATTAGGGTTTAATGCTTTTTTTCTCCAAAAATGTTTTCCTTTCAAGGCATAACAATTTTGGATTGAACTGAATTGCAGGTGGCTTCGTTTTCCTACAGCCACTTTATCTCACGGAGCCACCCAACTGCAAGATAGCAAAGCCATATAACAGACTGAATGAGAAACATAATCATTCCCTTCTGTGCTCTAAATGTGGCAAGAAACTATACAGGCTTTGTCGTCGCCGTCATCGTTTTAAATACCCGGTTCTGCTCTCGGCACAGCAAGCTGCAGCTGAGTTGAGGACTGACAATAGCCAAGCAGCAGCCTTGCTGAGGTGGGGTCAAGAAGGGGAGACATCCATCTAATTCTGTGGGCAGCGGTGCGGGGAATCTAGTCCCCCAGTTACTGAAATTAATTTCTCAGCCTAAGTCATTGCCTTCTGGAGAACACAGCTATCCGTTTACTTACCTGTTTTGCACTAGTGTTTTCATCACTTTTTTTAACAAAATTAGATTAAAAATAGTAACAGTGTTATCCTGAAAAAGCGATGCAATATTAATTAAGAACTGAGGAAGTCTTATTCACTTTAAAAGGTACAACAAATCCAGGAATACTGTTGTCTATTTACAAAATGAAATATCAAAACTTAATCCCAGTGAAGTGGTAAAACAACCTGAGACTGCAGAGACCCACAGTATCTCTGCCTCGACAGCCGAAAAGCACATTGGCTCTTCAAAACTGATTGTGAGCAGCAGGCTCTTCAAAACTGATGGTGTGCACTCCCTGCACATCCCTGCGCTGCAGGCGAGATCTCCCTTTTGCACAGAACTGGGCCTGCCCGACGAGTGCCACGGCAAAGCGTGGCGGTGCCACGGAACGAGCAGGCACTGCCCAGCTCCCGCTCTCGTGCCAAAAGACCCCTTTTCTCTCGAGCTAAAAGATGTATTGCGCTGACTGAAGAGCTGAGCTGAAACACAGGGGGAGAGGAGAAAGGGGGAAAAAAAAAAAAGAAAAAAAGAAAAAAGACGACCGAAGCTATGGTTTTAACTTTGTCCAGCTGGAAAGGTCAAGAGGAGAAGGCAAACTTTGTTCTGCTGGTGGACAGTATTTACAACCCCCATTTATTCATGGAGTCTGCACTAAAATGATATTGCTGTGCTGTTTTGGCTAGAGTCTGCGTGCGCTGACCCCTCCGTGCCCAGCACAGCACCGGAATAATTCCATACAAAAGGTTTGCATTAAATGTAATGAAGCAAATGACAAAATCAATAAACCTGGAATGGTGTGGCTATCATAAAAATGATGTAAATTCAGAGTTCACAGTGGT
The DNA here is from genome assembly GCF_000708025.1 of Charadrius vociferus. Taxonomy (NCBI): domain Eukaryota; kingdom Metazoa; phylum Chordata; class Aves; order Charadriiformes; family Charadriidae; genus Charadrius; species Charadrius vociferus. Next base: position 236,612 of record NW_009649770.1, on the reverse strand, counting down.
TATGAAGCTATTTAGAATTATAATTAAAACCAGTACTTTTTTTTTTTTCCCCCAGAATAAAAGCTCCTTTTGACAATCATAGATGAACACTACAGGAAATTTTCAACAAATGTATTCAAAATTAAGGTATGGCACACAGACAGCCTAAATTATCCAAAGACAAACTGTAGGCATAGGTTAGCCTAAAAAAAGTACCAAATAAAGAAAATTTGATTTTCATACTTTTTCAACTGATGTCACATCCCATTTTAATCAAGTTGTATATCAAAAGGACAGTAAGAATACCACATAGCCTGTTTTGAAATCATGGTATTTTCTGGAGTTTGTTTCTGTCAAAGAGACTTTTGTAAGACTATTACAACAAAAAAGGTCCAAATCTGCTATTCATTACTCTCCGTACAAAAGCGGTGCTGTAGCATGGGTGCTGCATCTAAATTTATCTATGCTTTATTAGCCTAAAAGAATAATGAGCCCAGAAAGCACCGAGCAGAGCTCATGGAAATAAGTAAGCCCTGGAAATATCAATAGTCACCCTGACTTTTTGTAGCAGATTTCGAACCCCAGATAACGGATCCCATTCAGATTTAGGGGTGCTGTTTTCCTTTGTCAAGCTCTGGACACGGAGCTCGTGGCCTCATTAAAAAAATTACACCCATGTCACATTTAGGCAAGTGAATTATATACAACTTACATCTCTAGATTCTTGAAACTGATTTTTAAACTATTTTCCACCTAATCAAACAGAAAATTCACTACAAATCTTAAAAGTGATCGTCAAGCCTGGGGTTCTCACACCCAAACGCTGAACTTTTTCAGTCTCCTGTGCAAACTGTTCACATGGCTGTGTCAGATGTGCTGTTTTCCTGACAGGAATGACACATCCATGTCACTCTTCAAAACCCCACTGATGACCAGCTTACAGAGCTGTATTGATACTGGCTATAGAAGAAGCCCTCTTAGGCAGAAGGCGGCAATAAATTAAGCGAAATAGAAAGCACAGGAAAGATCAGAACAGAATTTGAAGTAGATGGAAAGGACAACTCAGGCCCATGTGGTACATTTCATCTTTCTTGTCATCAGCATTAGGATTTTACCATAACAACAAGGAAAGTGCAGCCTTCAAATGGTGCTTGAAATACATTTCCAGAAAAGGAAAAAACAATTGGTATTTATGCTTGTCTTATGCCTACAAGAAATATTTAGAAATCTATGGTTTGCCCCAAAATTGATCTTGAAAACAATATATATTGCAGTGGATATACCGAATACAGAAATTGGGTAAATCAAAATTATGTATAACCTTATTATGGGGGCAGTCAGCTCTGATTCACATCAGAAAAACTAAAATTATGAAAGTATTAAATGCCACCATACATACATCCCGCTACTAAATACTGCTGGCTTATGTACTTCTAATTTATAGGTAGAGATATTTCAGCTTTTATTTATCTGACATTTTACTCAGGGGAAAGCAACCTTTACAGTGAGGAAATCTGTTTCTCAGGAGTGATGGTTCAGCTCTTAATGAGTTGTCGGTGACAGATCCCTTGTGGCTAGTCAAGCCCACAACTACGGGCATCCATGAAACAAATACTTCCTGAAATGCAACTGGACAGGAGAACAGAGCCCACATCCACTCTACTTAATGCAGATGTTTTCATTTAAAAAAAAAAAAAAAAATCAGCAGTGCATTTTCAATCTGTGAAATCAATCTCAAGTGAAGTACCAGTGGTAGTTTAGCACATTCAACAGATTTAAGATCATTCTGAGCTGGTTCGTCCACCTGGTGTTTTATTTATTAGTGAGGGACATGGGAAAGGGGATTACATAAACCAAAACATGTTTTAAAAAATGCAAGTATAGTCTAATCACATTACCAAATATGACATACGTTTAAATACTTCATGAAATGGTTCTGGAGTTTCCCAGTATTTATCACGTGTGTTGCAGAATTTGCAGGTTATTAGTCTGCACATGTTTCTGCCATTGTTCCCTGATGCATTTGGGACCATCCCAAGTTGTTCAGGAAAAAAGGAAGGAGGCAGCATTCCCTTTAGCAGCTCTTCTCATAAAATACAGGAGTATCCTGCAGGTTGGGACCAAAACCTGCAGTTCACCATGTGAAGAGTTGACATGACACTACCGCATAACATTTGCAGAAACACGCTATCACGACTGAAATTAGCTCACTAGCTAGCAAGAGTACTGCTGAGCTGGCATCTTTTAGCATCAGTGGACAATGCAGAAATCACTCAAAACTTTCTTTCCAAGAAGGTAATTTTGAATAATGACTACTCCTTATGATGTTAAAAGAGATATATGCAAAAGTTTCAGGATTGTAATGACACTTGAAAACCACAGTATTTCTTGACAATCACTATAAACTGGTAGAGAGCACAGCTATTCAGAAGGCACTGCCGATGTGTACCGTCCTCTAGAAAAAACACAGAATTAACTCCTTATTCAAGACGCTTTGCTCACCCTCAGCCATCCTGCACAAGACTCCTCTGCAAGGGAAGGGATATAGGGGAAGCCTTCCCTATAGACAGGGCACGCGCCCTTGTGCCCAAGATGCTGCAGTTGTACGTCCCGTCAGGCAGTACAGATGGTGTACGTGTCGCCTGCCTTTCCCACTGCAGCGCGAATAACGAAAAACGGCTATGCTTATTCACTGTAGGCAGAGGAGAAACTGGTTAAAAGAATGCAGTTCCTTAATTAAAATTAAAGTTTTAATGTCTGCATTCCTAACAGGTTTACTCTTGGCTATGGCGGCAGCAGCTGTGATGTTCCTGATGGAAAGGGACAGGGAGAGCACTAAGGCACCTTCAGCTGGGCGCTAGCGAAAATGCACTCCCTCCCTATGCCTTCCTGCCTTCCAGAAGACAGGCTGCACAGCATCAGGTTTTCTTGCCTTTTTCTCTAATTTTTACTATAAGAGAAGTTATTTAGAAAGATCAGGCTAGGTAGATTTTAAAGGTTAGTGATTCAGAACTGAATAAGCTAGAAGAGAGAAAAGCAAAGGGATGATATATGCCAAACAGTATAGCCAGCAGCAGTTCCCCAAGCAAAACAGTGCCAGCCCGCCCGCCCCTGCAAAGGTGGGCCGTGACTCTCAAGAGGCAAACGAGGCAACCAACTCCAGCGTCACTTGGCATGCTGGCCCTTTGCCTGAGGCCAGCTGAAGATGTAAAGAAATACACATTACTGTATCACCAAATGTCCACTGCTAACACTCAGACTCTCTGCTTGGTCGGTTGTGCATATCTCACCTTAAATGCATTCTGCATTGTGTAGTTTGTAGGGAACGTGCACGTGCATTTCATTTAATCATATCTTTTTAATGAGCTAATTGCGAAATATATGCTTTTTGCATTTATTATAAGGGGTAGAACAGATGGCAAAACCTCAAAGTAATATATTCATAAAATTAACTCTCACTGCAGGTGATGTTTCTCCATAGAAGGTGGTAAGTTGGTAACGTGTTATTTTAATGTTATAATAATGCTGCATTACAATGGAATTTCTAGGAAAGCAAATGTGATGGGCAGAGATCCCTCTTGAATTCATTATGGTCACTATCACAATGAATCCCAATTACAGGAGACAGAAAGGAATACACTGTTGGAATACACTGAGTGCAGTGTGAATTTACGGATAAGCGGGAGAAAAATTATTTAAGGATTTTTAAGGCTAAAGTAGTAAGATCTTTTCACGCCCTAAAGCGGGCAAAAGGCTTGTCTCTAATATTTTCAAATAGTTGACTGTTTCAATACCTCTGATCTGTTTTGCCAGCTCTGAAAACACTCAAAAATACCAGCTGAGATCAAAGCAACCTGAATCTGTTCCACAATAGAAATTTATCCTTTCTTTAAATTTTCATGTATTCATATTTGATGAAGTGCATGAAAGGCACAATATATTTTAAATACAGACACATATCGTTCCGTCTATTGAAAGATACATAAGCAAATACACAAGCCAACATGTGATAATCAATTCTCCTCTAGCCATTTCATTGCTTTTATTTGAGGCCAACCACTGACTTCAGTAGACTTATTCCAGATTTTGCACCAAACGACTGGAAGATCTGGCCAACTGTTTATCTTCCTCCTTTTGTTTTATTTTACAGCAAACTGCAACAGTAACACTGAATACTGTACACAAATGTCAAAAAACTAAGGCCAGGAATTTCACAGGGCTCCGGATAATAGCTTCCCTTGAGAGCCCAGATTAAAGGAGTTCAGTTTTCAAGTGTAACATTTCACTAAGATATACTGCATATTTATGTACAGCAAATAATTCACAATCACTTGCTTTATTTCTTAGTGAAATGACTACACACAAATCAATCATTATTTCCTTGGATTTATTAATTTTTTAAACTTGACAGGTATGTTTAATTATTTCTATTCTATGTCTGAATGGCAAAAATTACAAATCTTCTCAGCAGTGCTGGCTGTGATGGATAAAAAAATGACATCAGAACGTTTTTATAATTTGTGTATGTGAATGCAAAATACCTCTAAACGTAAAGAGCAAGTTCAGCTTTTTCCAAAACCTGAATGTGCAATCTAGATGTTTAATTTTTGTAAATGTCACAAGGATCAATGCTAATAGTAGATGCATGCAGAAAAAGTACGAGTATCTTCCAGGAAAAGCCATTTAACAAATAAGAAACTGAAGCCAGTAGTCACAAAAATATTTTACACTACTCGCACAGCTTTGATTTTTCACATTGTGTGGGTAATGTAACCAATAGGAAAATAAATGTGTACTGACTTACAGAAGTATTAAATGTTACATATGTGCTGATGTACTTCTGCATTTTTTTTAAATTTTTTTTTTAAATCTAACCGCTAAATTTCTTCCTCCGAAGGAACATTTAGGGCTATAAGGAAGGATATTACCCACAATTTCCTAAGTGGCCCCAGGACGCAAGGAAAGCATCTTGCAGGCCTAGTAATATGAGCTATTATCTTATGTGTGGCTGAGAAATATTTAGACAGAAATGCAATGAGCCTGTATTATCATGACAGATGAACCTGTTAGTAGCTTGTGTTTTCTGAATCCCAAAGCTACAAAATTCTGTCTTATAGTCAAAGCCTGCAACAGGAGAAAGACAGATGCTGAATATGCACAGAACTGAGTTCCAGTGAATCAAGAACAAAAAAGGCAGCAACTCCTTACAGAAAAAGCAGTAACTGTGTAATTTCATGTGGTTCTGGCTCTGTGTGGTGTTCAAACAGGGTGTCTGTGCTGTCAGGTTGGCTCCCCCTCTCCTCTGCTGCTCTGTCACTCTCCCCAGGCATCCTCACTGCATACGTGTTCATGCTTTCCTTTCAGCGAATCATTTCATCTCCGTGGCGTGGAGATGTTGATGTGAAAGAGGGGACCATACACAGCAGAGCTTGAACCCTACAGATCGTGTGGACACAGGCTGGTCCCTACCACCTGGCCCTGCCACCAGCACCAGCTCCTTGATGTGGGTCATGGAGGCTGCATTGACACACACACCGACATCAAGTCTGCGCACTCTGTATATATGTGAGACGTACATTTGCGCTCTCACTGCTTACAGAAGTAGCTTTTCCTTCAGTCTCAAAGGTGCAAGATAGGAATGGGCAACAACGGAGCAAAGGCCTAGGGAAACACTACCAGAGTCTTGCCATTTCAGTCTCAGATCTCTGCTTGCTGGTTACGTCTCGGGCTATTGATTTTCCTTACTGCAATGCTGCAAAACAGAGCGACAAACTTCTGTGAAGAGACGGCAAAAGGACACAGGGCAGCAACTTGCCAGGAAGAGTAATTCTTTGAAACCTGTCCTGTCCATTTCTTATGGGGGAATGATCTCTGCAAGACAAGCAGCCCTAATATCGTCATGCCTCCAAGAATCACATTCCTACAGCGCTTTGCGATCCTCACTCAGCTTGATTGGTTATGTTCAGCTTCAGTCCTGAAGAGAGCACAGCGAGAGGAAGAGCTGGGAACGTTCTGCCAATAACCACCTGCAACACCTTAAAAGAACAGTTGTGGCTGTTACAGGATCTTTATTCAAGTGAACCTCTGCATATTCCGGGAATCTGGCTGCCCTCAATAAGGCGGGCTAGGCAGGCTAATTCAACAGCCACTGCAGGAACGCCTCACCAAACACTCACCTGAATGCCAGGATGCGATACCAGCAGGGTAAACGTGCAGAAATCCAAGAAGCGGCTCTGCATGGTTTTATGATGGAAGGCCACGGCTGACAGTGCTGAGTTAGCCCAAAGCTCAACAAGACCCAAATCCGTGTCCTTTCATTCTTGAAATAAATGTGCTTACTTGGGGCTACATTCCTGCAAGAAACATTTCCTGTTCTCTAAGCACGAAGTAACAGAAATTGAATACAGGTGCGCCCTGCAAGCTGGCCCTCTCTCGCCCTCGCTCATTCAACACTTTCAGGACCACTAAGTAGCATTTATGCATCTATTATACAACACGTTCAAAGTGTCACTTTATGCCAAATTCCCATTTAAGTTCACTACTGGTAATGAACATTAGGTGTTCGTGAAACTTTCTAAAAGCTTTGTAATTATTTCTATTCTTTAATTAGAGTAGGCTTACTAACTTATTCTTTGTGTGCAGATTCTTCCTTTGAATTTATAGTCAAACAGCAGAAAACACTTCATATGAAAATAATTCACACAACAAAATTTCCCCCCATCCGAGAGTTTCGAAACCTCATCTTGCCAGCCTCTGCTTTGGCTCTGGCTCGTGCAAAAACCCTGGCCTCCCTGACATTTAAACGCTCTTCTTTAACACAGCCCTTAGGCAAGCCCGTTTTCCTGCGCTCACCGCTCTGCTAAAAGAATGACAAAAGACAGAATGCTTTTACCATTTAAAAAGAAAGGCATGGTGAAAAATATCCTGAAACACTTCTTTCTGTAACACTTTTTTTTTTTTTTCTTTCCTATCATCTTAGCATTTACTTTTTTAACTAACCAAAATCATATCAGTGCCAAGCCTGTTCTGCACTCCTGGTGTTAGACAGACATCACCAAAGACTCATCGCTCAGCACGTGCAGCAGCACCTCTTCCCTTAAATTCAGGAACTTTTTTTTTTTTTTTACAGCAGTACGCTCCAACTGGACACAGCCTGCCACTTTGGGTTGCTTATTGCTATGGCCGTGCTGAGATCACGTAGTTCTCACAGGGTTTCCAAATGGCACCCACTGTAATTTATACCAAGCTTCACATTCAGGAGCCTGCATCCAAAATGAATTCATGCCCTGGCTTAGTCTATTGCATCAACTTCTCTGCATTTTTTCCTGAGGGAAGCTTTCCAAGATGCTGTTAAAGACAGCATTAATTAGGAGACATCCACGTGGTCTAGCACTTGCTGCGACCCTGTTATAATATCTACACAGATATTATTTTTGCCACGAGATTTGGGCACTTTATATATAAACTGGAAGAATTTGAGGCCATGTTAAACGTCAAGCCAAACAGACAGTTCTGTGCCAGCTTTTTCCTATATGAATTTTAAAGATAAACTGGAAAGGGTTGGGGAGTGTGGGAGAATAGGTAACTTTATTTCCTATGTCTAAAAGTCTCCAAGATCTCTCACAAACATGCTTTATAAGGTGAAGCAGCTCTGAGATAGTACATTAAATCTGCAAAGTGATAACCATAGAAACAGCCAACCCCGCTGCTATCACGTTAGCGCATATGTGTCAGAGAGTCACCAGGCGATTGGCAGTGCAGGTGTTCAAACAGCCGAATAGCACTGAAAGGCAAAGACTCATTCTCCTCCTCTAGGTGCTTGAACGCTCGGGCTCATTGGCGTGGTCATTTCTGTGACTCAGAAGGGAGCAATTTGGCTGCCAAATCTAGACCGAGAATGGGAATTGGCATGTTTAAGCCTACTGCTTAAAGCTTTAAGAGCTTTAAATATTAACTTGGTTCAACTTGCATCACACCTTACAGTTATTGCTGCAGAAATTTTAATGTGTTCCCAGCAACTAGTTGGCTCGAGATTTTGACACATTTCTCTCAGCAACTCATAGGCCACTGGTCTGTGTCTGGAAGCAACACTCACCTGGAACCACCCTGGACACATGATTCATCCATTCCTCATCATGAAAAATGGGCTAGAGATCTGAGTGAAAAATCTCCTTCTCCTGCTATTTATCTAAACAATCAGTAGTCATGGCTCACATCAGCAAACCTATTAATTAGACTACTAAGCTCTGTACTCCTGCTGAGCCAGGGCTTGGACTAGATGACCACCTAAGGTCACTTCCAAACAGAATTATTGTATGATTCTGTGATAACTTCAGTATTCCTGAAAGACAGAATCAGTGGCTACAGGGAAGCACTTCTGGCACTGTGGCTTTCACAGAAAAATAAGAGATAACTAACTTGACTGTCACAATTTTTTCGTTAAACCTTTAGATCCCAACAGTTATACCCGTAAGCACCCCAGCCAGCCATCCCTTGATACCAGCTCATTTAAAGGTGAGACCCTGGTTCCTTCTGCACTGAAATTGGATGCATAAATTAAAGAACACCTGTGATTTTCCTAACAGTTTGTCACAGGTGAAATCAACTCTGAATGGAAACTTTGCTATTTTCAATGAAGTTAGCCAACTAACAGTGAATAATAGCCAGGAAAGTTAGATTTTCTGAAACAAAACACCATCTATTGTTCCTCTAGATTACACAATGTAAGTAAAGTTCATAGTAACGTGACAAAAAAAGCCACGCTTCTGTCTAAAATCCACAAACTTCTTCCCAGTATAAACTATATTTCCCAGCATTTTCCTGTGCCTTAAAAACTAGACCTGCTCACACGGGTCCTCTGATGCTCTTCCACTGAAGAGGTACGTTAGGGTAGAGGCTTAGAAGAGTTTAACTGGCTCCTCAAAATGTATTTTCTCAGGCTGACAGTCAGGTAAAAAAGTCTTCATACCAGAAGAGCAAAAGACACTGTTGAATATACACGAAGTAACAAACCATTGAAGAAACACAAGCTTAGTATGCTGAATGTCTGCAGATACAGCTGTAAATGTTATATGACGTGTTAAAGTGTTCACGTTCTGTCTACCCCAAAGCCTTGCACAGTGCTCAGAGAGAGCAGGGGGCACCTAACAGCGTTGCTGTGCCTGTTTTCCACTTGCGGCGAAGTCCTGCTTTGGTCTTTTGCAATACTGTCTCCCTGGCACAAATCCAGTGATGTGATATTGCCTGCAACACAGCATCACCAGAGACAGTGCAAAAATTGTGCTTTGCCCTTGGATGCAAATGTGGTCATGCTCTGACTCACACTGACTGCCCTTAACAGTCTCCATGCTGCCTATAGAAAAAAATTTAGGCTGGACGCTAAAGAGGTTGTTTGTGGGGCAAAAAATGAAAACAGAGCACAGGTATGTTGCAAGATTGTTCATAGAAAAGTGCTTCTTTTCAGATCTACTTCAGCTTATTCTTGTACTAAATAAACCAAAAAAATCCACACTGTGCTATGCCTACAATATTTAACATGGTGGGATATCAGCTTTCAGCTACTGGTGTGGTAACACAGTGCTAATACTAATGGCTCTGAAATGGTTCTGAGAGTGGCTACAAGTTTTCTCAGGAAATCCCGACTCTGCCAACTTGCTGGCTGTTATTTCCTATTTCAATTCACGTAGTATTGACTCTAATGATGCCAATGGTGTGTCACCGTGTGGGCGTGCACAAAAATGCATTTCTGGCATGTAACATATAAGCATCCTCTAGTAGCTCTGGAAATACACAGCTGAAGTCTTTATTTACACATATTTCAGACTGTATATTATAGAAAATGGCTAGGGCTGACTAGCTTCATTAGCAGAAACAGCAAAACCCGCTTTTCTCTCTTTAATGGCTTTTAAAAATTCCTTTGAATTTCAATACGGACTGTCAAAGCAGGCACAGTTAATTCCCCACGTTATCTTTTCATTTTCTGTTATCTGTGCTAAACTACTGTACCTGCATGCCACATTTTGCTATATTTACTTCCCACCCAAATGGTGGGACAGAAAATTTAATCTAAGTGAAATATGTCAATTTCACCCCCAAACTCTACCAGGTCTTTTCTTATGAATATCTTGCTTCAGGGCTCGGACCATGATTTCACTGACTTTTGGAGGATGATATTGCAAGGAGGGGTAAAGCCCTTAAGTATACTTCTTCCTTTGCTCAAAACCTCCCCAGGTGCATGGGACCAACGCAGCACCTGAGGCCCTTGACGATAACCTGCTGCACACAGCAGGGTCCACAGCTCCCTTTTGTGTTGCACAGAGCTAACCGCGTGGTACTCGGACAAATCGTAGCAGCCAGATGGAACCTAGAGAGAATGTTTTTCACCACAAATATTAATGAAGTTGTCACTTACAAGTTCTTCACATCAATGATTCCTCGAAAGGCCTTTCTAGGGATTCCTTTTATCTGGTTTTCACTCAGGTCTCTGAATAAGGGAAGAAGAAAAAAAAACAACATTGTATTAACAAAAAGAACACATTTCTCAAATCTACATGAGATAATGGAATATAAACATGCTTGGAAAAGTAAATGTTTCTGGATTTGTTACACCAGACAGTGTTTCCAATTTTCTTTATCTCCTCTAGAGGTCTGTAGCATGAGCTGCAATGACTCTCCAACGAAAACCACCAGAATTCGTGATAGAAATGACAGAACTTCCAGAAAACATCACTCAGTGTGGTCACGACACTGGCACAATGCCATGATTCGCTGTCAGAGCTCCTGCAGCCAAATCTTATGCCTTGAAATTGCAACCCCATAGTGTAAATGCAATTTTCTCACCATGCTCCTGATTGCTTACCGACTGCAAAAATACTTGGCCACCCCTGCTCAGACAGCAGCCCCTTATTCAAAATTAATATTCAGGGAAAACACGGCAGTTTTGTAAATTTACAGTGAAAAGATCTTGATCCACTGCATTAAAAAACCCCCACCGCATTGTGTATCAATGGCAACGACAGAATTTTTAGCCTTGTTTAAACAAAACCAACCAAACAACAGCTATTCAAATTATCTTTCTAGTACTTAAAGATTTCAAAATGTTTCAATTTAAATCATTACATCTGCATTGTGAGTGCAGGTGGAGCAATGAGCACTGCAGGTTACTGTTTTCTGTTACACAACCTGCATTCAGTTACTTTTTCCTTTGACGCACTATAAATATTTCCACTAGAATTTTCCAAGCTCGCAATCATCTACCAGTGGCAATGGAGGCAGGAAGGAGGGCATCAGCAATGGGAGGGAAACGGACAGAAAATCAGAAAGGTGGAATCTTTTCAGGCTAAGGAAAAGCAGCACTCACAGTGACTTCTTTGCTGGTGCTCGGTCAGCATGGAAAAGAGGGAGTGATTTCACTGCGGTTTAGGGTACAAAGTGGAGGGAAGACGGACGTGTGAGAATATGAAAGGAAGGCAGAAGAGTGGGAAAGAAAAATGGAAGAAATAAGCAAATGGAGAAAATGGAAGGCAGACGGATGGCTGGAGAAAAGGACAAAGAAAGGTGATACCACGGCACAGGATATTACACAGTGCATCATCTGGTGTGACTATGTCTCTATGTTATAGAAGCCCAAGACTTTGCCCCATTTTCACAAAGAAACTCTGGCTTTCTAATGATTATTAGGATGGAATGGCAGTCATCTGTACTCACCACCAGATACTCTTTTCTGTAAGTACATTTTGTGTTGCAGCAAGCCTCCTTTCTAGTCTCCACCAAATTGGCTTTATCAAATGAGAGGCCAGAAATCAGAGCCCGTCACAAAAGCCCACATTGACACTGCAGGTCAAGACATGTCACACAGGGCTTTCTTCTGCTTTCCATCAGGCAGAGTGAAAAAAAAGGGGACTATGTCCTTGTCATGAGTCTAATTCAATTTATACCAGTCATGCAGTCTACATCAAATTCTCAAAGTAGCCACAATTGTCCATTCAGACTATCACAAACAAAAAAGTGCTGCTGGATACAAGTCTCTTTTTCAAGCCAGATTAAAATTCTTTGTGACCTTCACAATTTGTTTAACACTGATCCACACCCTGACCCTTCCTTCACCTCCCCTTTCTTTTGCCAGCAACAAAATATTAGTTCTTTAAAGACAGACCTTCAACCCAGACAAATGATCAGGCAACCCGAACGGAGAAGAGTCGAAAGTAAAGTGTATTTCAGACCTATAAGAAGGAAGCCTTATGCTGAAGACCGATTTCATGACAGGGAGTCACTTAGGTGTGACAGCAATGCACAGCAGAGCTACAGCCAGTGGTGAAAGGGTGACCAAATGGCTTAGGAAGGCAAAAATCAGTAAGATCTGACAGCAAGAGACATGCAAAGCAGAACAAGAAGGGCCTGAAAAAGTAGAGTTGTGTGATCAAATAAAACCACACTAAACCCACCAACAGCTCAAGTTGTACGTGGCTGGCATTTTATTGTGTATTATTTCCAACCAGGTTTAAAAATAAATTAGGTTTTCAAGTATTTTTTTCCTAATATTATTGTTGTCTAAAATGGCTATTTTATATTTTTGCTTTCTGCTTTGTCTTTGTGCTCAGCTCTCACTTGCAGTCAGGCAAAAACAGGGGACTGTAGGAAATTCATCCATTTTCTATGGCAATCTTCTTGTAAATTGTATTAATTTTATTTTCCATTTAGGCACTTTCCTCTAGCTAACAACACTGCCTCTCTAAACCTCCAGGATCGTGGACTGATTTCATAAATATCTCTAGTGGTCTGAAGAAGTGAGAGCCTGCATGGCATTAGTGACACAGCATGGAAGAAATTTCACAACTGCATGCTTCGTTTTCCGTAACTGCCTTCTCACAATTATAATCATCCCTTTTTGAGATGTAGGAATAGTGCTTATCTCTGCTTCCTAACACTGTGCCAAACTCTTGTTAAGCATCTTTCAGAAGCAAGCAAACACCAACCAGACTCAGCCCATGCACTTCACAAAATTTGCTCCGAGGGAGCAGAAGGCTGTAACAGGCAACTTGTCTACATAGTTTATCCTAAAGTTTCAGCTTTTCATTCCCTACTTCTCATAACAGACATAATGGGAAGCTCTCTCCGACAGTATGTAAAATAAATATTAGTTACTAATAGTAATGGCAGAAAACTAGATGAATGAATGTGAAGCCAAAACAAAACCAAACCCTAAACAGACACAAAAAAAAAGAACTGTGGTATTCAGGTAAAAATAAACAATGAATCTGATGAAAAATACATTATGATCACTAATATATTTCCTATTTCTTAGACGAAGGTTTCAAGTCATCTGTTTCTGTACTGGATCAGAAGTCCAATGCCTGGGTGCATGACAGATCCTAAGGAGGAAATCTGAAAAATTCCAGCTTTAAAGAAACATACATTTCCAAAAATTCTCACCCTAACAGAAAACATTAGAGAGCTGACCAAAAGCACTTGACCTAAGGACCAAATAAAATGTGCTAGGACGTGAGCAGCACCCCCCTTCACAGCAAGCCCAGCAACGACAGAAACATCTTCATCTGCATCCTCATAAAATAGACATGTTGAGCTAAATGAATGTTTTGCGATTAAATTATTCTTCCTGTTATTTTGAAAAACACAGGCAAGTTTCACGCAGTCCAGCCTGCCACGCAGCTTTCAAGCAGAGCAAATGGCACAGAGATTCTGCAACCAGCCACTGCCTAGGTAAAGTGCAGTCTCTTTTGGGAAGTGTCCCCCTGCCTCCTTCATACAGGGGGGTCCTGTCCGATGGAAACACGCTTGAAGAGGCCTCGGCAGCAGATCACAGAGGAACCAACTAGGAGAAAAGCACAGAAGGCGCCGATACTGGATACGTTCAACCAACAGCTTGCACCGCCAGCAGCGTGCGGTGAACGCCCCTAAAGAAAAAGCACTCTGATTTCAGAGATGGGCAAACAGAGCCAGAGAGATGTTAAAGAACTTTGACTTCAAGTTTGCATAGATCAGAGACACAGGAGCTAACAAAATCCAGCAGCTGTGGCTCACATGCCCTCACAGCACTGCAGACCACACGGTAGTCTAACCCAGACTCAAACAAGAGTTGGCACAAGTCAATAGGGTTTTTTAGTTCTTATTTTAATTTAACTAAAATGCTTTGGACATAGATTAACTCCCTTTGCAAGTATAATGTTGTTTTCCTGATTTTCAAATGTGAATTGCAAGAGCAATACTGATAAAAGGATTGCAAAAGGAAAAAAAGACCCACCCAAAATTGCTGATGTTTTCTAAGTGCCTCTGTAGTCTTTGCTACAATGCTGGGGTTTAGCTTCCTGCTTTAACACTGGTTATTGCATCCTAAGTGAAATTTCAACTGTCTAAAATAGCAATATAAGACATTAAGACTCTTTTTTTTTTTTTTTTAATTTGCCAGTGACAGTGCATAAATCAGTTAATTGGAATGCAGACCATACAAACATTCATGAAATAAGAGTCTTCACTTGAACTACACATCTAAACCATTAAAATAGCTGCTTTAATACAACTTGCAAAGTTGCAGTGGTACTGAAAATAAGTTGTACTATATGAAAACAAAAAAAATCAACACTGATAGCATTATGCTTAGGTTGTCTCTCTTTTCAAAAGCAAACAAAAAAAAAAAACCCTTTGAGCATTTAGCAGTTATTTTCCAGATCTTTTTGGCATACAGATTCTAAAATTTACAAAGACTATTTTTAAACAAAGAACTGCCTGAAAAGCAGCTTGATTAAGAAGTATTTATTGTGGTTGAACACTACTCTCTTATTATTTGTCCCACTGAAATGTGCTAAAAGAAAGATCACCATTCAGTGTTATCTAATAAAAAACTAGACGTGCCTTTAATGTCTAAAAAGTTTAATGTGAAGACTTAAAGAACTAGTCATCAAGAGCAAATGATTCACAGCCAAGCATGTATCTTTCCCAGTTCGTTATTATATGTTGATCTCATAATAAAAGCAGCAAACTCAGAGTTAACCATTAACACAGGGAACCAATGTTCAGCTAAAATGAAGGAAAAATCCAGAATACTGATTCCTTCAAGCACGTTCTAGCTTATCCCCAATTCAATTGCTTCTTGGAATAAGAAAGGAGAGCTCACACTCAACTCTCTTTGTAGTGGCTGATACAAAACCGTAAGGCAAATGCTGCTTGATTCAACCGTATAGAGAGCTTGAGAGTGCAAAATAACCAATTGTTTCCTGCCTGACACAATAACATTGGCAAGTTTACATTGTTTAGTTTTATTTTGCAAAGCAAGCAACAGAAAGGTACGAATACAGATTTTAAGAAAATGTTGGCTGCCACCAACGCTAAACAATAAATACTTAGCCCACTAGCTTCATTCCAGCTACAGAATTCGCAGCTGAGAAAATAGAAATTAGTTAATCCACGTTGGTAGCTTGTCTACATTCTTTTACCAAATAGGATTTTTGGGTTAAAAACATTTCTGTCTTACACATTTACCAAAATAAAATAAAAAAAAATTTTGAGGTTTTGTGCTTTAAAGTTTAGTGACTATTCTTCAACCCAACATTTCTTTACAACTGGACAAACAGCAGGCTGAACTACTCCGCAAAAGGTCACATACTTAACACAACCTGGTCACTGCAATTTGTCTCATTAGAATTAGTTTTAATTTGTGCAGCATGTTACACGTAAACTCTATCTTACACCGGTTTACTAAATTAAATAATACAATTAAGGAGTTAAAGAGTAACAGATGGGGGAAATTAGAGAGTATAATCTGAAGAGAATAGGTATCTTTAAGTAATACATAAAAAATAAGCAAGTCAGTGAAGTGGGGAATGATACAAGTCAGCTTTTTCATAGAGCAAAAGCTGGAGGGAAGATAACTGCTACAGACAGTGAAGAGAGGGAAAAGGGACCAATACTTCCTAAGGGAAGAGTTTGCAAGACAAAAATGAGGTAACGCGCAAAGAGATAGAAAGACAAAGGAAATCCACAGGGAAAAAAGAAGTTTATTACTCAATTATAACTGTAACAATTCCAGTATAGAAAATTCTCAGTGTTTTCTTTTAACTAAAGGCTTGACATTCCCAAGGAAGCTTTGTTGTCTCACAGAGTTTTTATTACCATCCACAACAACCTGCAATGCCTCAACCCCTGCTTAACCTCAAGCATGGCATAACCAGGATCATAAAACCAGAAGCAAAACGGCTGCAGCACAGATTCCTTTCTTATTGCTACAGTTTCTTCTTGCCCCCCAACACAATGCCCCTTCCAAGTAGTGAGCAATATTACAGTTAATCTGGTCACATCCTCCTACGCCGCTCCAGCCACTTATTCTCAGGAAGCAGTGCAGAAGGATGCAGATCTGTCTCCTCTCCAATAAATGTACTCTTGCAAAGGCTGCTGTGCCTTAGAAGTGCGTTAAGAAACCTGAGCCAAGAGAGCGATCACCGGGCTTGAGGTATGCAAGAACTGGAGCTGAATTACTTGTGCGGTAAATGCATCTGGAGGTACAGGTGCCAGTATGCACAAGCTCAAGGAGGCAGACGTTCTGATCAGATCAAAACAGACTGTCAATATCTTCAACCACTTTTTCTTTTTAAATGCCTTTGTATCACATTAAGCCGGCATTTCAGTCGCAGCAAAGAACAGAAGAAGAATTTTTCCTGCTCTGCATGGCAGTTTCTTAATGGTTAAAAATAATATTTAACACTTTCAATGGCTAAATACTATTCTTATCTAGGAGCTATTGCCCTAGTAATTCCAAACCTGTTCAATATTAGGGTTTTTCCTGATCTATGGATGGATTAACAAATAACTGAGTGAGCTGTTGAGTAATTCAGTAACTTTGAGCCTTGTAAATATGCAAGATACATTCACGATATTTATCATCTTCCAGGTGGGAAAAGCATTGACCAAACCAGCTCACTACAACCGTAATGAGAACAAGCTGTGACAAGCCTGACACTCACATCAGCACCTCTATGCTCAGGAGGGGCCTTACGTGCTCAGTGAAGCAATGGTTCTCCCTTCCCGTATGTTTGGTGTAAAAGACGATAGTTACCATAAAGTAGCAGTTATAGCTTTCTGTCTAAAAAGAAAAATGGATACGTCTTGTTGCCGATGGGCTACAAGGCAAGAGCTGAAGAACAATAGTATTATATAGCATTTACTTGGTGGAAACTTGGCATCACTGCTGATTTTCTAAAAGGAAAAAAATTCCTTCCTGCTACTACTGCAGTAAAAGTATAGATGTTGACAGCATCCAAGTTCTGCAAAACAAGAGCAAGTCCTACAGCTGTTTTGCACCCTGAACAATGCAAGGTGATTGTGTTTTTTCTAAATATAATACAGCTGGCCCTTAATTCACACTCTTGAAAGCCGTTGAGAAATTCTTTCTAGTTTTGTTTTTGTTGGTTTGAAGGGAGCGAATTTAGCTCAAAAATTCCAATTAAACCAGTCCTCGCTGCTGTCACACAGTCACGCACTACTGCACAAGTACTACTGCTAAGCTTCCAGAAGATAAACACCAGGATTTCTTGTTGATCTGGTTTTACTGTGAGGTGATAGATGCTAACTCTACACTTCTATACTTCACCATTCACCCAACGCTTCCCGTGGTCTAGCTAACCCAAGTCACAGACACACACTCTCATTCTGAGGAACAAGACACTGAAGAGAGGCTGGGCTTAAACACTGTGGAAGGGTGTTTGCTAAGGAATCAAAGAGTAAAAATATCTCAGCAGTAGATAATTATTTCAGCATCATCTTCTGCCTTCTCCAAGGCCCATCTGGTAATAAGAACCCTTCAAGAGCTCCAACCTGCATAGACTTTGACAGATTCATGACTCTGTCCTGACACAACTCCAGGGATTACTCAAGTACATTGTAAAGTCTTTCTAAACATTTAAAAGAACATAGGATACATATCTGTGCATGCTTCATAAGAGGTCTTAAAATTTCTTAGTTACTTAAAACAAACAAACAAAAAAAATCCCACTGTTTCACTCTGTTAGACACAGTGCTACAACATTTGGCTGTCAATGCACCCAACACAAAACCAGAAAAAAATTAATTCTACTAGAATATCTCTAACAAGATTAGTAAATATTTTTATATTATTTTAAATGAACTGTAAAAATAATCTGTGTCAATGCTCAATTAAAGGCCACATTTGTCTTTATGACTTTTACAATTCTTCCTCCCTCCTCCTGCCATTTCCAAAACGCCGAGCAAACACCGATCAGACGGCATTTAGGAGACCTATTTTAAAACCACCCATATTGAGACAGATCAGAATTTTCATTTTAGAAAGAAGCATCTGTTTTGTCTTTTGGAACATAAGCACAGAAATTAAATTCTACCTTACTGTCTTTCTACTCAACTTTGGACGTGTCCAGGAGCAGGCTTTGGAAAGTCACTGCCCGTGGACTCAGAGGAAACACTTAAAGAGGAGCACCCCTCTAGAAATACAATAAAGTTTCTGACTACTAAATGACAATAAAGCCTCTTTATTAGTAGTATTTAACGTAGGTCTTCAGTGCTTTACGAAATGGTATCAACATAATTAATCCTTTTTTGTACAGGGGATAACGAGACGCAATGCGAGGCAGTCTGTGAGTAGAGCAGGGTGCTCCAGCAGGGTGCAGGAAGAGAAAAAAAACCAACCTTGAAAGTCATATACATTAGGTATTCCATTTTATGCAATTTATACACTAAGTCTTACCACATGTGGTGAGATTGGCCTGCCAGCAGAGAAACAGTATGCACAATTCTGACAATTTATTTGAGAGAGATTCATTTTGACAGAAAAATCTCTTTTACTGTGGAATGATCCAGAGCTACTATGCATTTGCAACTGGATCACTGACAAAACAAGGTGATCCCAACGCGATGTTATTCCTACACAACACCAAATTCTACCAATGCGTTTCTCTTCCACTGTTCTCCGACCAAGTGAGATTACAATACAGTGGCACTAAAATGATTTAGTAGGAACAACATACACCTCAAAGAGGTAGGAGTGAAGCACTGCCAGCAGTGCGAAGAAATTCATCTCCCAGTAATTTTCTGTTTTTATAAATATTTGCTTGCTGATAAAACAATGTGACTTCTCACTGCTTATTAATGTCAATACTTTCTTAAGTAGAAATTCAGCTATATGGAGGTTCCTTTATTTTAAGCTAATTTAAAAAAAAACCAACAAGTTTTATACTCTTGACCTGTTGTCTGTTGAGCTGTGTTGAAAGAAATTCTATGCATTTGCAAATCCTAAAAATCAGTAGGCAATATTACCCTCTTCTCATCTCCGCAGACCAAAACTGAACCTCTGTTTAAGCCAGGCTGACCACCTAGCAAAAAGATTTTTTGCAGTTTATTGGTTATATCTTTTTTAAAAATATGGTGAGTTTTTATTCTGGGAGATAAATATGTGAAATCATAAAGTCTGAAACATGAGCTCATAAACTGTGTAACTGATCAACATCTGGAGGAAGACTCGCTCTTTAATGATCTTTCTTACCTAATTCTGCCTTTGTTAATGATGAGTGTTTTTATAGTAAAGAATTTTTTGCACTTTACCGATATATTCAGAAGAATACCTCCCTGACCAGGTACATTCTGGTGCACCTAACCATCACACAGTAGAATGAAAATAATGGTCATAACAGTAGTTATTTAATTCAGGCTGTGATCCTGTACTTCAGCTATGAAAATAGACTGTTTTCGTAGGAGTAAGCAGCAATTGCATGTGTAAAGATCCATGCTTTATTTTTTATGAAGTTCTCCTAAAAGAGGCCAATTATTTAATTTGTTTACGTGATCACCGTAGGCATTTCTATGGCTATATACAAGTAATAAAAATGATACAGAATCCATGGATAGTAAAAACAACTACAGTGACATTCCATTTATTCTAGTGAGGCAGAAGTGAATTGCAAATTATTTGAATGCACTGCAGTGAGAAAACAACATTCTGGTTATAGCTAAGCCCTGGTTATCAAGAGTCTATTATTCTGTGGTAAAAAGTGTGGCAGTCGTAAGAGGGGCACACTATTGCTTTAGCTGTAATAGAAGTTTTAAAAATAAATTGTAATATTGGACCAGTAATATCTATTGCAGTGATACTCAGCAGTCCATTACTCCATTAACAGGTACTGAAGCCCTAGACAAAGGACGAGTTTTATGCACCTTGTCCCTTCTTTCTTTCATAATATTTTAGCTTGTGTTTGTCTTCCACAACTTCGCCTTTATATATCTTTCCTGCTATGAATTGTTTAGTCCCTGAAAGCCCCTGTGAAACACTGCAGATGTAAGAAGATACAGTTCAGGCTGGTTTGTAGCCTTAATTCATTTTTCTATGCGGATATGACATCTAGATTTATTAGACCAAGATGTAATACCACAAAGTGGTTAACTCTATTGGGGATATTCATGCAAGATGCAACTGTTTAAGTAACACTAGCTTCTCCTTTTTACGGTAGGCTCCACGAACCCACAAGCTATTCAATTATTTCAGAGCAGGTCCACCCGGACCATTACAGCTGAACGATACCTACAAACTTCATTCTGCTACCATATCCACACACAGAAGAAAAGATTCACTGAAGCATAACCAAATTATTTCTTTTTTTTCAGTCACTATCCAGGTAGGCAAAGCACCTTCGAGCATCCTGCTCCATGCACAGGAAGTTTATCGTTCAATAGTGCCACACTTTAAAAAAAAGCATCTAAAAACATAGGTGTTTTAAATACAAAAAATAAAAATAAAGTATACTAGTAGAACAAACACGCTAACTAATGTAACACAGACCTAAACCTAAGCTAACATGGACACAAAATGCTAAGTTCCTCAAAAATAGTTAAGCGCATACTGATGTCACTCAGCCTATTGAGTGTTGTATTACTTTAATGCTTTTGTAGTTCACCTACCAAGGAGCTAAAATTTTATGGCAGATGAAGCTTAAATCAAGACACTTCATGAGAATTAACAGCCTCCCTGGGACTTCATTGCCACTTAAAAACAAGC
Source organism: Charadrius vociferus (assembly GCF_000708025.1). Classification (NCBI taxonomy): domain Eukaryota; kingdom Metazoa; phylum Chordata; class Aves; order Charadriiformes; family Charadriidae; genus Charadrius; species Charadrius vociferus. The sequence goes on along the minus strand of NW_009649770.1, from coordinate 215,605 downwards.
CTGGCCTGAATAAGTTACAAGCAGAGTCAAGTTCCCTGCAGCCAAGCAAACACTGCATTGTGAAAACCTCCAGACCCTACTTTGAAACCAAATTCAGTTTTTACCCCCAAACACCCAAAATACTCCTAGGGAGATGTGAGCATGTGTGAATTGTTTACAGTAATTCTCAAAGATTCTTGTGGCACATTTTGAGCTTTAGTGCTGCAGAAGGCAAGGAAACAAGGGCACTACTCTGATTCATCAGCAAATGCCTTGCTTCAGCGATCCGCACAAGGATGTATTTACATAAAGCCACTTCCAAAAATGAACTCAGCTTTCCTATCACTGTCAAGCATGTTGCTGAATTTCAGATTGACAATGTCAGCTCAGAAAATTAAATTAAATGTAAAAAAGCTGATAGCTGACCGGGGAGATGGAGGAGGGCCTCCTGCACAAGAGACTCCGAAGGGAAGCAGCAAGAAGTCTACACATTCCTGTTTCATCATTGAAGCACTCTCAAATCAAACAGTATCAAATTCCAGAGTGCTCTGATTTCATCACTGCTGGGAAGGATGGTGACTTTCTATAAAGTCCACTGCAGCTATGCGAGTCTGCAGAAGAAACTATGCCTGACAGCAACACTTGGCTTTCAATTATGCCAAACTTAAAAGTTTCTCAATTTATGACACCTCTGTTCAACTACTTTAGCAAGCTTTTGAAAAAACAATCATTAATGGGTGTCATGTATATGTAGCACTAAAGTATAAAATGATTCACAGGAAAGCTTTTGATGGTAAAGATGTTTTGCTTTACTTTCAAAATACAGCCTTGCGCTTGGAGAAAATTCTGTTCCCATGCAAAGGTAGAGAGAACTCACGTCACCAACAGTGGAAGCCTCTGCATTTGCAGCTTTAGATGATGTATTACATTCAACTTCTTATTAAAATACAAACCATGGAAGTGATAATGGTAGCTCACAGCCCCCCCTCCCCCCCCCAATCTCCTGCACTGATCTGACTAAGCTTCTGACCGGGAACCTGGCATCCAGAATTATTATTTTGTTTTAAATAAAATCAATGCACACTATCAAAGTTTAAAAAAAAAAGAAAAAGTAACAACTCAGAAGTAAACTGATTGCCCGAGAACACTGAAACTGAACGCAGCCATTTCTAGTAATGAACAAGGAGGCATGTTATCTCACAAACTGTTTGTTCTACATTACACATTCACACACAATTTAAAGGCTATGATTTCACCTTAAATCTTATATTTGATACTATAAAATTCAAAACCTTTTCACAGTTCTATCTTATCAAAAAACCAAATTTAACTTCATTATAAAACTTGGAAAGTTTCCATTCTGATATTATTTATTCACGTCATTACTTCCAGATGTATATATAGAAAACCAACAATCAAGAGGCAGAAACTAAGAGTCAGTCAAAAAAATACAATTTCTGCATCGCAGTTCCATACACAAAGGGTTCTGTTCGCTTCCAGAAAGTAATTCATGGCGGAATCTGTTTTTATCCCAGCTCAGATGCAATCACTTGCCCTTTCTTTGAACATTTAATTTCTGGAAAGACAACTCTAAATACTGGGGAACTATGTCTAACCCAGAAAGTGGTTTTCTAACTAAACCTATCCCACCCTGTTAAATTCACATGATTATGCTATAGATTATATACAACTATAACGCATATGGTTCTAATGTTGTTTCTAGCTTGCGCTCTTTGTTCAGTCTTTCTAAATCATAGAACATAAGAATGATATAGAAGCAGAAAGGCAAAACAAATACTAAATGATAGGGTTGGGATGCATTACCAACACTTTATCAATGACAGTAACGCAGCAGAAGTTGGAAGTTTTACATCCATTAAATATTTCGAATTTTCACATGTAACATACATGCTTTGATTAGCAATATCAGACAAGAGCCAAAGTATATTTCTCCATATATGAAGCATATTTGGAAGTACTAAACACACCAAACATATGTCTTCTTCAGAAGGTTCTATATTAATACAAAAATAGAAACAAACCCAAGCATTTCAGTAAATGCTGAAATGCTGATATTAGCTCCTGGAAGACAAAATTCACTATAAGACAGAAGACACTATTCCTTCAGCTTTTCCACTGTGCCTGGTAATTAGAAATATTTTAACCAGGTCAAAATCATACATCACAGGAAAAGATCAGCACCATTTTCTTGCAATAGCCCAGAACTACTCCTACTGATTATTTTAATATAAATTCTATACATTAATCCATATGCTACCTCCCTGTGGGTTTACATGATGATTTTGTTCAGCTTGTATGGTAGACAGCATCTCTCACAGAGAAGTCAGCAAAGAATGGGCTCATTGAAATCAGACTCTGACCCCAGGTTACGCTCACAAGACATTCCATAATCACTGCACGCTCAGCAATGACTGCTGTTCAGCCCAGCACATCTGAGCCTTCAAAAATGAGAAGGGCCCAAACGAACGCGCTCTAATTCCCTCAGTTTTAACTTATCGCCTTCAAACCAACCCTGAGAAGTGCGAAAGGGGAGCAGGAAGGAGCCTAGTGCCGGCCAGGACTGCTCCAGTCTCCCCCTTCACTGGGGGCTTTGGCACACCACTGCTTGCCTCTGCACCAGAGGTGACAGCGCAATGCCATGGTGCCCCTGACTAAATAGATGGCAACTAGAGGTCCCTTCCAACTCTGAAGATTCTGTGATTCTGTGACTGAATACCTTATTAATATTGAATTAAGATTTTCTTTTCCTTGCACGCATCTCCTTTGGTTATCAAAGTCAGGCATTCTTTTAAAGCTGCAGTATTATTTACAGAAACATTTTTCACTCGATTGTATTGAACTGGAGCCTTGAAACGTAGATAAAAGGTAGAATGAAGAAGCCGTATCAGTGCATTGCAGTGGTACCTGAGGAAACATGCTTCCTTCAAAGGCCATCTACGTGTTACAGAAATTACATCAATGCCACAGGGACAGCACAAAATAATGACGTGAATTTGTGACCGAGACTTACGATTACCTTTCTAACAGGGGTAGTTTTCCATAGTGGTCAGAAATGACCCACTCACATAGAAATATCTCTCCCAGCTCTGTCTGAGAGGGTTTCAGCAGAGGCACAGCAGCACTGCCCCTGCCTGCTCCACCACTTGCCCTTGCACCCATGGGGGCAGCTGCAGGCCATGCTGCTGGAAATGGCTGAAGAATCAGTTGTCCTTTTGCTATAACAGACAACACACTAGACCTAGACACGCTCACAAGTGGCCAAGTGATCTTAGAGGTAATTTAAAAAGTGTATTTAGGGTATTTTCTTCAAAAACAAAATAGGTGGTCTATGACCCTTCACTGTCACTGGCAAACCCTTCCTTGGCACGTTTCTCACACATGCTCCTACTCCGGCGAGGGTGGAATAGGAAAATACCTACTTGACTGTGTCCAGTCCCAACCCAAAAGAAAGGGTTTCCAATGTCTTTGCGGGAATGAAGAGGGCAGTCACAGAAGCCAAAGAGATCCAATGTTTTTTGTTGGCTTTTTTTCCCCCCCCTCTAACTCAATAAGCAAATCCTGCACAGGACACTGAGGAGCTTTCTGCACTGGGATTTTCTGTGCATCTGGGACTCCCACACTGCAAACATCTTTGCTAAGGGAACATAAAATTTCAGAGCACATAGTTAATGTTCAAATGGCAGAATATATTGATTCTCTGCCCATCCCCTAGTAACTTAAGTTTACCCAGAAGACTATTTTATTTAATTAACTTGGTGCTTTATTAATATAAATATTCCACTATTGATCATAAGAGAAGCTGACGCATGTTTGAGTCAGGCATACATCAGATCCATTTAATGGAGCTCCACTTAGAAGAGTAGTTGGCTCTAAATCAAGGTAAATGGTAGCAAGTGCTCCTTTGGGATGACAGGGCTTAGCTGAATCTATAACATTTTTACGGAGCTAGTTTTTTTAAAAGCAAAAGCATATGGAAATTAGATATGAAAACGGTCTCTCCTTGCACATATCAATTAAGCATGTCAATACCTTAATTAAATTGCTCAACTTAATGAGATTTATACCAATGAATATGTTTTATAGTTATAATAGCTTTTTTGGCTACTGTTCAAGATGTCAAATAAATTGTGAAAAGAGGATTAAAAAAGTAGTAATTGACATTCTGAACTGAAGCCAGTATTTTTTTCTCTCATTTTTTTCCTTCATTCATGTGATTTTGGAGAACATATAAATAAAGTAATGAACCCTGTAATAGCTTTGCTTTTAAAAATGTCTTTCTTTTCCAGTTCTAATCCTTCTTATCAAATTCTCTGTCTAAGTAGCACACCATTTGAATTAAGAAGCACTTCAACCTAAATGATTATAGGCCTTTTTCCCCTTTGAGGCTCACTTTTATGCCTTTCCTTCAAGTAAAAAGGAAGCAAAACTTTTCTCTCCAGACATGCAGTTACTATAAAGACTTCTGTATCAGACTATGTCCCAAGGTGCACGGATCTTCCCTCACCAGCAATGGGGACTTCTACTCCCATCCTGGACTTGCTTCAATTTTCTATTCATCTCTGGCTAAACATAACTTCCCAAAATCTAGACCATACCTGAAAAAGTTTTGCAGAAGTGTCAGAAAGTATATTTTGGAGAAGCAGCTCTTCCAGTCCTTTGATGCTTCACAGTGCTCTAACTTGCTCTTGAAAGCACCATTAAAATATAATAAAAAAAACAACCCAGCCTGCTGCTCCTTAAAAAAAAAAAAAAAAAATATTTAGTTTGCAAGCTGCCACCCCAGGTCTTGCTGGCCTCACTAGCTTCCCAGTGAAAGGCAAATCTAAGTAACATCGATCAAAACCACCTGCAGTATTGGAAACGCTAGAATAATGAAACCTAATTTTGCAGGTTGCCAGCTCAGTACAAAAATACACAACACAGCCTTAGAAAAATACAGAACCAACATCTCTCACAGGCAGAAAGACGCACAATTCTCATCTGGGGTTTAATGAAAAGTGTTGGCTGCTACCTATGCTGGCATAATTCCTGGCTCTGCCCTAAATATACTTATGCAACCTTTAGAAAGTCATCGTCTGTCTCAGTGACTCTGTTCTCTAGTATACGTCAAGGGACATGTGCCTTTACAGGTGGGAAGTACCTAAGTCGCATGTAAAAATGGGTGTGTTATTCTCAAGTGAGAAGTGTTACAGAAGTGCCTTCCCTGTACTTGCTAGCAGACCCCCTGAGCAGGACTACAGGTGACCACAGCTCAAAGCACCTTCTGCTGTGCCAAAAACAGCTCAAGGAAAAAGTTCAGTTCACATGCAATTCCCTCTATCATTGCCTAGTAACAAATACAGAAAAACTGAAGATAACAAAAATCATCCCAGGGGAGCTTCACATACAAAACACCTAGGTAAAATAAGAGCATTTATTATTCCTTCATCTTTTCTTTCACAGAATGGTCGGGGTTGGAAGGGACCTCTGGAGATCATCTCGTTCACCCCCCCCGCCAGAGCAGGGGCACCTACAGCAGTGGCACAGGACGGCATCCAGGCGGGGTTTGAATGTCTCCAGTGTGGAAGACTCCACCGCCTCTCTTGGCTGCCTGTTCAGATGAATGATTTACTGAATTTTATTAAAAAAATAATGTCCAGCTCAAACCCTTGCATAATTTAAATTTCAAGTTTCTATAGATTACACTCCAGCTGGGAGATTTTGCCTATAAATATTTCAAGAAAGTATTTATTTTACAGTCATTCTATGATCTGTAGCGTGCATTGTAAAAACCCTTACTAAACTGTAATTAAAAAACAAGTATGACTTGACAATGGTCATTCAGAACTAAGAAATGTAGCAGCTATATCCTTTTTCATGTCAATCGACATCTTCTGGTCAGCTTCCCTAGACTTTCCCCGCTCCAAAGTTACCGATAGTATTTATGTTGAACAACAGTGAGAGACATGCATTACAAGTGCTTTGACTTTATTTCTTATCCTTATTAAATGTTTCTCTGTAATGCCAATCTAATTTTTCTCTTTTGTCAAACCATTAAATTGATTTCTTCAGCTGAATTCCATGGCAGCATCTTCTGTGACAGTGAAGGATAAACTCCTTGATATATATCAGTTTGTTAGGTTAAAAAAATCCTAAGAATGATGGCTGAAATGTCAGGAAAGAAAAGAAGGAATTTATATGAGTTTCATCCTACCTCTCTCCACTATTCTTACAGATATTCAAGATTTAAACTGATTTTCTGTTGGTTAACAGAAGCAGAATTTGCTGTTCTCATATACTGAAGTACCATTACTTAAATAAAAAAATAAAAATAATTCTTTATTTGATTAGGGTACCCACTGTTTTCTTCATATAGTTGAACTACAACCAATTGTTTTCTGTTGAAATTGCATTATTCCACTTAGATTGCTCAATTACATTCTGAACATCACAGCTAATCATTTCAGTGTAGCTTTTTATCCTTTTACTGTGGTAGTCTACAGGTAAGGCTAAAGAAATACTAAATGCTAATTCATCATACATTTCTAAATTTTTATCTAATAAAATACATTTCAGGAAAAAATAACCCATTCCAGCCAGCTGACGGCCTAAACAAGATAACACAAAAATGTCAAAGCTTTTCCACTTGATTTATCTGCTGTGACCTCTCCATTAGCAGAGTCTCTTCATTACAATACGCGTGTGAATGTGTCTGTATCTGCAGGCGTTTTACACCCCACTAGAAATCAGAGACCAGTGTGTTAGAGTCAGTGTCTTCACACTGTTGCCTACTTTCAAGGTGAGTATGCTTTCTCTGCAAATGAAGAGCAGCTCTGTGACACTCTACTTGCTTAGTTAAATGCAGAATTTGACAGAAGAGCCAAGTGTCATTAGATTTGTCAATAGCAGCAACAGTTTATGTGCTATGCTGTTGCTAGAGGCTTTGGGATAGGGAATGAAAAAACCCCCTGACACCGCGGTCACGTACTATTTGCATATAACACAAATCATGCTTATAAAGGAAAAGAAAAATCATTCTTTTCTTTAATGGTTGACTTTAAGTCCTAATATACTATTTCAAATACTGTTTCCAAAACTCAGACAACGATGAACGTGTTCTTTCCTCAATATTCAGTATTGCATTTTTTTTCTTTGCTTGCACTGATGACATTAAATTGGTTTGTTATCCCATGGGACAATCTCAAAATATCTCCCCTCTTTCATTTATGCCTAAATTTAATTCCCATGGTAATTTGTGAAACTGCACATACAAGGGTAATATTTTTAAGTTAAATAAAAACTATTAGAGTTTTACTTTTGACTTCATTTAAGACTAAACTTCATTTTATGTAAAAATGGCTGACACGTGACATCTCAATATATCGCCATTAGGAGACAGCAGTATCTAAATGGTTATCAGAACTTACTTTAATTCTTAGCTTTCCTAGGGAATGTCAGAACCCAAGAAACAAAGAAACAGAATATAACAAATTGACGGGTTTTTTGTAACTTTTAAATAGGTATTTATTTCCCAAGTTTCTCATCCACTAAGAATGAAAAGCAGCACTAGTTTCAGCTTAGGCAATACTATGAAGTGAAGCTGAAACCCCCTGATAATTACTGAAGTCTTCCACATTTACAGAATAATAGTGGGGATTTGATTGGTTATGAGAGAGTAAATTTCATTTTTTTTCACGGTGTTCACTCTAAGCCAACTACACAAGTTTGTTATAAAACATACTGTGTTCTTCTTGGAAAAGGATGCAGAGAGGTACATGTATTCAAAGAAAAGAAAAAACCTCTAATCAAAAGACCTTATGCAGGACCAAACCATCAGTCATTCTTCATAGGAAAGTCATATTAGACTATTTAAACGTTTGACTGATTATACCTAATCATTTGAGAGACAGATTGTTTTTACCTCAGTGTTAATGAGACCTAAGATTTGGGTAGCTGACTCCGAATCACAGAAACTATGGAATCAAAGCTGGAATGCCCTAATGAGCAGATTTTCTCATTACTGAAGTTGCTCAGGATTTTTTTTTTTTTTTTAATAAAAAAAGGAGTTACAGGATGGGGTTTTTTTGACAATTCAAATGGCAGACATGACTTCAACATGAAACTCAGCTACTTAGATGTCACAGTATTTTAGGCCAGTATCTCAAAGGCAGTATTCTCTGCAAATGACAAATTGCCAGAAACCTGTTTTTGCTGTAACACCAAAACACAGTGTCCTTGGTGGAGATGTCTCAAAAAAATATTTTCTGGAGAAGTTCTACCAGTCCTTTGATGCTTCACAGTACTCTAGCTTGCAACTGCAAACATCAGCAACATATTAAAAAAAAAAAAAACACAAACAAACAAACCTAATCCACCTCTATTGAAACACATCTTTGAAAAGCTGCCTCCCAAGATCTCACCAGCCTCCCTGGCCTCCCGGTGCACCACCACTCAGGCCACTCAGCAGCTTTCCTGCTCTAAACTTGAAATGAAGACCTCAGAATGGAATACTTCAATTTTATAAACAGAGAAAGTTCATTTACTTTAAAACTAGGCTTACAACACATTCCAAAAGAAATAACTTCTTCAAATAAAACAGAACTACTGCTTTAATTAGTTATTGCTTTAAGCTTTACAAGATGAAGAGGTATATTTTACTTAAATGCCAAATTATTATTAAAAACATACTTGCCAAGGGAGAATAATTAGACAATATGTATCTTGTGAATATAAATGTATTTAAAATAATAAAGATGTTTCTTCAAATCTAACTGTGCTATTATACAGAAAAGAAAGTCTCAGTAATATACAGGTTGTTAGCATATAATGCTCTATTATTCTTTCACCTACTTGGCGTTCCGCAGGCTGAAATAGAAAACATTACAAATTTTGTCTAAAACTAAGCAAATATTTTTAATGTCTAACAGTAATACTGAATATTTCAATTTTAATCAAATCAGCTAAGATTAAATGAGCCAAGGATGCATACAGTCAATATCTATTGGATAAGGAATCGACTTAATGCTTACTAATACAAAAAGGAAGAAGATTACCCAATATGCTCCACTTTTCTAGTGGGTCTGGCCACAGTTAGTACAGGTCAGAGTTTCTCCATGTAGGGCACGGGTATAATTCTTGTCTGTGCCAAAGTGAAGTCCATTCTGCCTTACCATCGCAACAGTAGCACAGCACAGCTAAAACTGGGAGAGCATTTCTTATTTTCCACTTCAAATGGGAACTTTTAGCACTTAAACCAGAGTCAGAAGTGCAAGCCCAGTACTACTCAGCTTGCATTAGAGCAGTATGTATCAGGGTACCTTAAAATTCAACAGTACATTTTTTCAACGTTGTTTCAAGATGTTACAAAATACTAGACAGATAGATCTAGTGGTTACCAGAGTCCTTTTTGTCATGAGCTCCTGGCTATGAGCAGAAAAGATTTCCTTCGGTATCTTCAGCAACCCTCAATCAAGAAAGGTTTAGTTGCTTCCATGAGAGAAGGCATAAAAAAGTGCACCTAATTTAATAAAACAAGGACTTTATAGCAGGTTGACCTCCACGTTCCACTTCCGTGGGGAAGTGATGAACTTTGGTCATCATTTGCACTTCTGTCTTCTCACCTTTTCTTTCACAGTGCTTGTAAATCAACTACTCTAAAGCAGGCTGCTCATTTCCTAAGGGCAAGGCCATCTCCCACACCACGGTCATAACGTTAGAAACCTCCATATGATCCGGGCCTAATTTAAAGATGATGTTCTTTGAGGTCCTGAGCTTTGTTGTCTTATGGACAGCCGAGGTGTAGACAGCTTCACCCAGCAGTCCGCTTTAAGCTGAAATGCATCACATCATGAATGCTACGAAGACTCCAAAAGGAAGAGGGAATGATCCCCTTGTCTCAGAAAAAGATCTTTTTGGTGGTAGCTGCTGGAGAGCAGAGGATGGGTGAAGTTTGCTGCTTGACTGGTGGCAGCTTTTCTTTCTCTCTCCCTTTTGTTTTGAAAGGGAAAAATATCAGTCTGTAGGGGGTTCACAATTGCTTTTTCCGCTTGCTATAGCGACAAAGGTTGGCGAGCCTCATTTCCAAAAGCAAACTTGCTTTTCTCAAGGAAATGGATGGTTTTCGGGTGACTTTACATTCAAAAATAAGACTTATCGAAAATAACTTTTAAAAGCTCCGTCCCTTTGCCAACATTGCCAGGGCTCAGTGACACCTCAGCTGTCAATTTTTATTGTTTTTTATTTGCAGCCTATTTTATTATGAAAACAATGTACTTTCTAAAGTCTGAACGCCCATCTTTATGGTTCTAATTTGCTGACAATGCTGATTGTTTGGGTGAATTTGTTAGGGCTATGAATTTAGCTACTATTTCAGGATAAAACAAATTGTTGCTGAAGGTATTGTCTCTAAGCAAATATTATGCAAGTGGAGGCAGGACAGAGAAACAATTAGTAAAAGTCACTCAAACATGAAATTCATCATTTCCTTTGTTCTTCATAATTTAAGAGCGGCTTACATTCTCATGCTTAAGTTAGGTCCTTATATCCTTTCAAATAAGATTATATTGAGGTATTATCAATATTCTTTGAAGTACATGCAACTATACATATATATATATTTTAAATTAACTGAAATTAAATTAATGAAATTTTATGTTCTGTGACAAATGAATTAGAAATATGTCATTATATGAGAAACCAACAGGAACAACAACAATACGCACATGCTGTACATGCACAGAAAACGTCACTGCCATGTTAATAATTAATTAATGAGAATAGGGAAGAAAAATTCTTTCAGTTTGAATCCAACCACGATGACCGATAAGAAATGCAGTATTTTATTCTCAATGACCACTAAGATAGATTCAATATCTGCAGCCTAGAATATGCTTTATTTTTCCTCCTGCACTGTCATCATGCATAAACCAGCCTGATCGTTGCCGATATAATTTTTAACTCAAGACACTGGAACTTATTATAAGTAACTAAACAACGTAACGGGGCTGAGGAAGTCATAGAATGAAGAAGCTGATTTCATTTGCTTCTGATGTTCCCTGGGCTCTAACCAGCCTTGCCTCCCACCATAGAGGAACAATAACTAAGAGACCCACAGGGATGGCTCCCTTGGCCCCATCCCACACGCTTGGACAGTATCTATGTATTTCTCTCTGGTCACCTTTCCTTGTTTCCACCTTTCGTATGCTTCATTTTTGTATTTGAGTTTTTGTCAGGGACTCCTTGTTCCTCCTTGCCACCTTTGCTTGAGTTCCTGCTCATTGGGATGGACTAGTCGATCTCGGAGAAGATGGTCCTTGAATCAACACAGTGTGCTTCTGGTACACTAAATGTCAGCCAGAACCAGCCTGAAACTTTTTTATTAACGGGAGTTTAAAACATTTTCATGCAAGGGCTCTCTAGAAACATTTTATTGTATTTTCTATCTTGATAATATCTCCTTATGACAGCAGTCGACTAAACTCCTTATGTGATTAAGCAAATAGGCTTTGTCCTCTTTTCTGTAGAGAACTAGAAACTTTGTCTTAGGTTTTACCAAGGAGAAGAGGGACAAAAGGGAGAGGAGGGAAAAGGGGAAATGGAAAAACTGGAACTCCACCACACTGTATAGTAAAAATATTTCCAGAGCAGTGTCACTGTTGTTAGTATCACAGCTTCCTTTTATCTTACTGGAACTACGAATGCAAGTGACAGTGCCATGGTGTATCCCAACACAGCATGGAGCAGGGGACGTGTTCTCATCTGTGTATATGCATCATTTACTGTACACCGCACAAAGCATTACTGACTGCCCTTCATTACTGCTAATGGAATCTCAAGGTCAATGACCAGTCATAAATGTCCATTCTAAATAAAATGTATCGAAGACACTCTGTCCAATGTCTTTTACACAGGTTTCTGGTGAGACTAGGAGTGTCAAAAACCCAGTTGACCTTTCAGGACAAAAAACATTATTAGCTGCATGGATTTAGATTTTAATCTGTTTCAATTAAGCGTACCCACTGAGATTATATTTCCTGTGGGCTATTCACAGTTGGTGACATGTTTTATCAATATTCATTTTCTCTCCCCCATACTCACAGTATTTCTCCCACGTGGTGGTCTCCTATCATGCATATGTATGAGGCCTCTGGTGGGAGTACTGGTATAATAACAGCGCTGTAACACTCTTTCGCATTTTGTTATTAAAAAAATATATCTTGTACGTTTAGTTTGCATGTGTCTCCCTTCTTGCACAGAGCAGCTGTAAGGCATTAAGAATAACCCCACAATCCTCACTGGGCAGGATGAATAACATTTCTGATATAGATAGAGAAGAAAAAAGAAGACAATCTGACAGAGAAAGTAAAAAACCAACCAACAAAAAACCCCCATAAACAAACAAAATTATTTCCACCCCTCCCCCAAGTCTTCTGCTCAGGAAGCTGGCACACCGGACAGACTTGGAGCATCAGCAGTGATAGAGCAACGTGTCCTCTTCGCAAAGCAACATGGAAACTCATCCCAAGGTTGCAAGCACTGATTTTGATGACATTCAAAACGAACTGCTGTCTCAACTATTACACAGTTTTTGTTATCATAGAGAGGAACTGATTTTCTGGAAGAGGGAGAAGAAAGAACTGAACAAAGCTACAGGTTGCCAGGACAGAACTATATGTTGGTTTTCTCCACTTCATCGAAAATAAGTAATATGAAAATAAATTTTTGTACCAAATAGGAAGTGATATTGCATAGCTATTAAATTGTTCCTTCAAAAGGAAGGGCCTTTTCACAAGTTGTCTTTAAACTCTGAAGAAGAGAAGCAGAGGAGTGGGAAAGCACCAGACAAGGGATCCTCTGATGGAGCACATGAGGCCGTTACAGCAGACAGCCAGTTGATGAACAAATTGAGAGGGAGTATCTTACCAATGCCAGAACACAAGATTAGAAAGAAAAAAAAAGGCAAGGTTTACAGAAAAAAAAACAAAACAAAACCAGAAAAAAGAGTCATGTCCAAGAATTACATAGGAAAACCCCCCATGCTATCAGCACTTCTGATGTGATGGTCAGCCCAGCTGTAGGCCATTCATATGCCGACACATTACTTTATGTATTTATAAAAAGGGCATGGGATTCCATATGTAGTAGTTTCTATGCTCTAACCACAGGATAAGGACACTTCTAGTATAGTTCTTTTTGCCCATCTGAAGGCGAAATAGCAATGTGCTAGCAGAGGTCCCACCACAGGGTGTGAGAATGCCTTGAAACAGGGATCATAGAATCATAGAATCGCTGCGGTTGGAAGGGACCTTTAAGATCATCAAGTTCAACCATCAACCTACCCTGACAAAACCACCTCTAAACCACGTCCCTAAGTGCCACATGTACCCTTTTTTTAAGCACGTCCAGGGATGGCGAATCCACCACCTCCCTGGGCAGCCTGTTCCAATGTCTGATACCCCTTTCAATGAAAAAGTGTTTCCTAATATCCAATCTAAACCCCCCCTGACATAACTTGAACCCATTTCCTCTCGTCCTGTCACTTGTCACCAGGGAGAAGAGGTCAGCCCCCACCTCTCTACACCCTCCTTTCAGGGAGTTGTAGAGAGTGATAAGGTCTCCCCTCAGCCTCCTCTTCTCCAGGCTAAACACCCCCAGTTCCCTCAGTCGTTCCTCATAATGCTTGTCCTCCAGACCCCTCAACAGCTTCTCTGGATGCACTCCAACACCTCAATGTCCTTCTTGTAGTGAGGGGCCCAAAACTGAACGCAGTACTCAAGTTGGGGCCTCACCAGTGCCGAGTACAGGAGGTACAGGGGGTGATACTAGCTGACAATGTAGAGGAAAGCTGTAAATAGACATTGAATTAAATATAACCTGGAATTGTTCCTGAACGCTCATCTGTCAAATTCCAGCCCTTCTGACAGAAGCTTTCAACAAACATCATAACCTTTTTCTAGTCATTATCTTCACTACTTATACATATTTACCCCATGGTCAGTTACTTTGGAGAGAATAATGAAGGTCCTGTTCCAGAACACATGGCAGCTGGGAATTAGAGGCCCTAGCACATTTGTGTTACTCGGCCTTTGATCATAAGTATAAATACTTAATTTTGTATGACGCTAGTCACTTCTGCACGAACATACTATATTCCTCTACGTTACATTCCGGTCAGAAGTCTGACCGGTTTGGGCGATACTTAGAACATCAGCAATTGCATAAGGATTTGTAACTTCCCCGACAACATAAGTTATAGCACCAGGATTTACATTTCCAAACAAGACAAACTGCTTTATTTATATTGCAGATCTGCAAAGTTCTTCTTTGTTTTTTGGGGGTTTTGGTGTGTTTTTTTTCACTGTAAGAGAGAAACTTCTTTTGACAGCAGAATATAGTGTAAATGAATAGAATAGGATGTAAAAATACCACATATGAAAATGTTTTGAAAATGTTGTTAAAATATTCAATACTTTGGATGTGAACAGGTTAACAAGGGAACACAGAAATGTTTTCAGTTGGCTAAGTAATTTTTACAGTGCAAGAACTACAGTCATACTGTATATGTACCAGTCTCTTTAGACTATAAGGGTTAATTTTATAGGGTTTTGTTCAAGCATATTGTTTGTTTCAAATGAGCAACATTAACCAGATGCCAAGCTGATACAATAAACAGCCATTCCAAATCTAATGAATTAAGAAAAGAGAACCACGTGAAGAAATTTTCACATGAAATCAGGTAACGACAAGAAAGAAAAATTAAGATATATTAAAATGAGTTCAAAAAGTACAACATTCAGGTTGTAGAGAGATATTCTAAACATGAGGATGAGGACTGATATATTGCTGCCTTTACCATACCTATGCATTTTACTCTAGTAAGTAAAAAAATTATTTGTTTTAACATGGAAGCACTGGGACATCAAATAAATCCATACACCAGTAAATATGCCAGACAAAGGATGCATTTTCTGTTGAGGGATGAGAATAAATGATAAGATTAATTAAAAATTTATCATACTGTTTCTTAGAACAAAATTTTGCATTTAACTACATTGCTGTGTCATTAATGCTCACATCAAACAGGCCTACAGAGGCTTCTTGAATACAGGCACGAAAAGAGCAGAAAACGGATGCCTGGGCTCATTACAGGTGCTAATGCAGCTTAATGACCAATTTATTTTTTTTTTTAAAACAAGGTAAAAAGTGATGTAGGAGTCCAACCATGCTGCTAACAGAAGCTAAACGAACCATAAAATGATAGAAGTATTGTGATGTGCGTTATTAACCCAGTGCAAGATAAGCCTCTATCAAGAAACGTATTAACAGTTCAGAAAAACTCACTAGTCTCTCAGCTTCTGCTATCTAACATTATTTGCATTTTCAATTCCTTTCCATACAGACTAGTTAGAAGAGGGTAAGTACCCTGAAAGAAAATAGCCAGTGAAACAATATATGTTGTATATATTGCAAAGGGCAACATACATTTTTTTCAAATATTGACAGCACAGCTGTGCTGCTCTTTATGTGAAGAGTGGTGGCTCTGCTGAATGTTATACTGATGTAATTCTTCTAGCCTGGGTTGACCCAATATTGGCTTTCTTGAGTCACCAGCCCTGCTGCCAGTATAGCAAAACTAAACGGGACCATCATTACCACCACAGTAACAAATGCTTTGAATGAAACGCTCAGCAGGATAAATGACACCATTAACGTATAACTTCCTCCTGCCTTAAAAGATGCAAGCGGACTTTAAATTGCCCCAAAATCACCAAAACTCAGTAATATGAGCCCTCCACTGTATGTTACAACATTATTAGATGGTGACAAGATGATTAAAGTTCAGATCAGGATTGGATCAGCTCAGTAACACTAGCTCCCACATCTTCCCTCTCTACTTAGAACACGTGTGTGTGTGAGTGCACGTAAACATAATATGAACTATGAGATTATGTAAATTATATATATTTCAAATGATATCACTAAAACACAGACCACATTTGATTAATTAGTTGCAGAAGCTCTAAAATACACACAAAATATATTCAAAATAAACATGGAACAGCTGCATTTCATGAAGGAGCAACCATTATTTTGAAAAACTAACAGTCCATTACTATCTTTGCAGGTTGAAGCCTAAAGGTGCTATGAAAGTTTAAATTATTACTATCATCAGAGTGTATTTTTTAAATCAAGAATAATCATACCACATTACTGTAAGATTTCAGAGTAGACATAATTATGTCTACACAAAAATTCAGCTCTGCTGTACTGGAACCACTGGGTTATTCAGAATTTTGAATCCTGAACCATCCCTTTGCATTGAGGTTTCATTCAGTTTTTTTCAGATTTCTTTTGGATTTGATAGCACTAAGCAACTAAAAGAATATGGGTTGAAAGAATATCTGCAGTTGTAGTGGGACAAAAATATATATTGGTTTGGCTCATGTACTGTACAACTACACCCAAAACTTTAAAATCTGTACATATTTTGGAACTTGCAAACTTAGAAATCAACTAAAATATATTTGCAAGAATGAAGCTTCTTTTTTCACAGAATGGCCATTACCATAAAAGCCCTCTGTAGTTTGAACAATCTCTGTGTTAAAGCAAACTTCGAAATTCTATCTCGTGGAAAAACATGGCTCACACCTCAGCATTAATTACGTGGTGCCTTTTGGAAGAATTGTTTGAAAAGCTAATACAGGGCGTGTAGGAAGTTCCTCTGATAAAGATTACATAATTTAGCAATGGCTTTGTCCTACAGAACAGCACATATGGATGGTTTAGAAGATTCATTTGAAAATTCCACTGGAATCCCTCTTTTCAGTCCTAGTAAATCTATACCACCTATGTCAGCCAACAATCCCGTTGTAAAATGTTACCTGTTTTTCTCCAAGGGAGGCAGCCAAATTACCAATAAACCATGCAGAAGTCACTGCACTGAAACACCTTCTTAATCTGCAGTCCCGCAACACTGATAATGAATTATATCATTTGTGCTTTTGATATTAGATGGAAGATAATAAAAAGAAAATTGTAGCACACAAAAGGAAAAAATATATCTTTCCAAGGAGTAGATGATGTTCAAATTCAATACAGTAATAAAGGGTACTTGTATGGCAAGCAGGCAAATCCCTAGTAAATATAACAAATGAATCCTGACACAAGTCCATTTAATATACTCTCTTGCATGTATCTTTATGCGTGTTCTTTCCACTGAAACTCCATTATGCTGATCTACTTTAACATTACCTTGTGTTGAAACTACTGCCCTCAGCTCTGCCTTCCAGACAGTTTTTAGGAACTGGGCATTTTGCTCATCTGCCTCTTTGCTACCAAAGAATAAAACAGAAATCATTTTAAAAAGGTGATTCTAGAAATATTCTAGAAATATTCTAGAATTTCTAGAAATTCTAGAAAGATTCTAGAAATATTAAGGTTTAAGTATAATCAGAACTGTACCCTTCAGCATTTGAGAACACTTCCTGGGGATGTCCTGAAGGAAAATACAGACACACTTTGTAGAGCAAAGACATGTGAGAAAATACATGAATCTATTCTGGAAAATGAAGGGGTAAAGTTCCTAAAATAAACGGCCACTCTTCCTCTGTAAAAGGTATTAAGTATTATATAGAAGCTACATTACAAAGAAGTCTACTGAAGTAGAAACTGCTACCTTGCAAAAACCATGATCTTTACCCATGCCGACATCCTCTGCCCTACTACTCTTTGCTCACGGAGAATGTGAAGAAGCTACTGAATGCAAATGAGATGGATAGAACAAAACGACCTCAAGTTCAAATCCTATAAAATACCTCTAGCTACGTTTTTACAAGCTCTTCTAAGAGATATGTTTAATTAAAATAAAAGCATGATATATGCCACTGTGCAAAGCTATTCTGATAACCAGAGTAGCTATGAAATAACGACATAAAAGTTCCCCTTAAGAGAGTTATTTTAGAAAGGCACACAGATTACTGCATCTGCAGCTTGTGGCCAATTTATCATATGGCTACTAATTTTTCCAATGCTTCAAGCGTGTTTCAGGAACAGTTTATGGAAGAAGAAAGATAGAGCTTTTTTCTAATCTCTGCTTTGCTGGGAGACAGAAAAAGGTATTACTCATGATACCTTTTTGTTCTGAGCAAAATTTAAAAAGCAGAATCGGTACTTGAGCCTGCTGGATCTTCAGCTGATGTTCAACGTGCTTTTAGTTAGAAAATACACATTTCTTATTTGCTTGTTGTGAGTTTGCCAGGGCAGACTTCACATGAAAAACTATTCACTTTCTAAAGAAGGTGTTTGCAGAGTGGTAGTATATATCACACCAGACATACCAGTATCTGCTCCTTAACCAGAGGCTGTGACAAATCCAAAGCATATGGGAAAATGGAAGGGCCCTCAGCCTCCTTGTGGTGATAGCAAAGTACTTCACTGGCCAGATCCTAAACATTTCAAGACACCTTTCTTTAATCATTTTATTGATGACAAAGTAGAGGAAGATGGATTATATGATCTATGTAAACCCTTATAGAGATGCTATTTTTGTAGATAGACAGTAACTTGAAAACCAAATAATTTTTATCTAAACCCTTCAACTTAGCATCATACTGCTTTGGGATGGTAAACAAAATCCTCTCTGGTTGGTAGGATGAGCCACAGCCAATGTAAAACAGCAGATTTTCCTCCAGCAGGATTTGCAGGCCATGGGGCTCCTCCCCGCCTTCTCTCCCTGCACTGTATTTTCAAGTCCTGACTTGGTCTGTCCTCTGCATTCGGCAGAGAGGAGAGTTTATTCTTTGCTGCTCCCTATGCCATCTGCTTCTTCAAATCTCCTTATCTTCAGCGTGCCTTCAGGAAATCAGACTGCAAATAACAGTCCCTTCACAAACACCACAAGAAAGATTGCTTTACGAGACTATTATGGATGGCCAACTATTAGACATAGCTTTCCAAACAGGGGTGGCCTCTGACCCTCACAGCCCTGACCACACAACAACCTTGCAGGGCTGTCACCACCTCCTGGCAGTAACTAATGTGCTGAAGTCACAGCTGGAGTTCACAGGTTGAAGCAGCCTCCTTTGCACAACATAATGATGTCCCACAGTAACTGTGGTGACGCATTTTTTTAAGCAATGCCTTTTAATGCTATGAAAGATCATCGCAAAGTCATAGGTCTGAATAACTCCCACTGAAACTTAACAAACACAGAGGTACTAATTAATAGCATACACAACACAGCCTACTGCCCACCTCAGCGTTAAGAATCTTTCCTTTGTGGTTTGTCAAAATTTCCAACTTGCTTTATAACAATTCCCTAAATTTGCCACTGCACCTAGTTATGGGACAGGTAAGCAGATGTTTTTCTGCAGCGATTACTGTTGTGGTGAAGAAGGACACAGGGTGAGATTCATTTTTCCAACAGCAGCTATGCTGCTCGCTGTTGCTGTCCCACCAGAGATTACTGCCCCTCCTGGAATGCCACCAGGGTGGTTCAGGTAGGCTCTCCCAGACCCACGTCCATTGAAACAAGTCAAATTAACGCTGCCAGTATTTATACAGGTTAAGCTAACAGTGCTGAATCAGGCAATAGACAAATTTCATGAACAGCAGACCCAAATGCTCCCTAATGGGCATCTGAAAACAGACTTTGAGGTTAAAGACTAAGCAAGGGTCATAAAATTGCTACAAAATTAGGATTTTTTTTTTTTTTTTTTTTTTTTTTTTAGAGAAATCTTAGGCAATCAGCAGTAGTTATACAGCTAGTGGCTTTCTGAACAGAGAAGGACCATTCTTGAACTGAACTGACAGGTCAAGCTTCCCACTCTTCATTAAGGCCAAAAAGCAATAAAAATATTTAGAGGAGGATTCCTCGGAAAAACAAGCCTTCAGGGCAGGAGATATGGATGAACTCTCACTAGCAGCATGTTACTACAGTCTTAGTCCAGAACATGACCTCAACACATTTTTCTGTCTAAAAATAGCACTGAAAGGTGAAGAAACAGGCAGGTGTAAAGGGAACAAAAATATTACCGAATACCCTTGCACTCATTACAAAGAGCTGGAAACACAATCACAGAATAGAGAATCATCTCAGTCACAGGTGAGTTTGGAAGAAACCTCTGGAGATCGTCTAAGTTCAACCTCCCTTCTCAAAGCAGGGTCAGCTACAACAGGTTGCTCTGTTTCCAAACGGCTAAATTTTTTGTATTTCCATTTGGGCCCGTTGCACTGGGTACCACTGAGAAGAGCCTGGCTCCCTTGTCATTACTCCCCTGCATTAGGTATTTATACACACTGATAAAATTCCCCTCTGAGCCTTCTGTTCTCCAGCCTGAACACTCCTGGCTCTCTCAGCGTCTCCTCTTAAGCCAGATGCTCTTTCTGGCCCTTTGCTGGACTCTATCCAGTAAGTCCATGTCTCTCTTGTCCAGGGTCACCCAGAACCGAGCCCAGCACTCCTGATGTATCACACCAGTCCCTGCATCACCTGGAAGCTTGCTGCAGGTGCCCTGTCCCACCTTCCAGGTCAATAATGGAGATGTTAAACAGTACCGGATCCAGTAATAACTCCTAGGGTGCTACCACAGGCTGACCACTGCCAGATGAATTTTATGCTGCTGGTCACAACCCTTTGAGAGCCTGGCAGTTCAGCCAGTTTTCAAGCACCTCACTGTCCAATTTTCTACCCCATACTTCATTGCTTTGTCTGTCACAATGTTATAGGAGGCAGTAATCTCCTACTGGTAGGAACGTCACAATTGTCCTATGATCCTAAGATCTCTGACCTTGGGGCAAAGTTTCGTAAGTTACAATAAGAGCAAGGGCCAGCTCTCCGAGCCAATGCTGAACAGGGATGCATGTTTTTAAATGGAACCAGAGATTCCAGTTTCTCCCAGCAACTAAAGGCCAAGATATCATTGTTGTCATCTAATCATACGTGTTTCCTGTGTGTATGGATATCCACATAGGCATCCAACTCTATAGACCAAGAAAGCAACAGAGAGCCGATGCTCAAAAGTTTGTCGTGTATCTTCTGTTCATGACCCTACTCCCCTTTGGAAATCCCCTTCTCTAAAAGCCTTATAAATTTCAGACACAACTCTCCAGTTTATATGGCCTTAGGAAACACACTTTCTTAAAACCTCAAGCACACCACACTGTAGTACATAGGCACAGTATGTGTATGGCACTTGTGCTACTAACCTTTCTCAAGTCTGTATTTAAACATGTGCTGTAATTCAGAGATACTGACGCATATTTCCAGGTGACATTCCAGGTCAGATTTTTCATTTCAGTTCTATTTTGTCTTAGAAATTTGAAAAGGTTTTTTTCCACCACTTCTGGTGGAGGTAAGTCTCAACTTTAATCCCCAACTATGCCAGTGCCTCTACCAAAAGGACTTTAGAAAGTCACCCACTTCCTGCAAAATTATTAATAAAGTATATATCCTATCAATATAAATATACATTTATGCATCAATAAAAATTATGTAATGGCTAGGCGTCATCAATTAACTCAGAACAAGAATGTCTTCAAAGGTGCCAAATATTAAGCAAACAGAAGTTCCTAATACAAGTTCTCTAATACTGTTGGTCTTAAAACCTGACAGATTATTGATATAAATTGCATGTAATTAGCTTTATTAAAACCTATAGTCCAATAAAGCTGTTATATGAAGGAACTCACTACGTTAATTGTCTTTAGCACTGTTAAGTTATAACCTGTACTTTTGCAGACGATTTCCTGGTCTGATACAACAATTTGACTATGTACAGCCCTCATCTTGCCAGAAGACAACAATCTGTCCATAGAGGTGGTCTGTCATCAGTTCTATATCAGCTCCTTTCTGCTGCAAGGTAAAACGCATGTATTGGACAGGATGCAAAGACTAGTCCCGCAGAATAAAGTTAGTTTTTAAGCACCTTCCATGCCCAATGATATCTGAGAGGAGCCAAGAACATATAGAGTAAAATTTTGAGTGTTAATGTGCACTGAACAATGTGTGTACACATTATTAGAATTTAACGTACAAAAAGGAAAAGAATGTCGTCTCTCCCTCCCACATTTTGACAAATGAGCATCATTAGCTAGCAAGAAACCAAGAGAAACCTCTGTTGTAACAATTATTTTCTTTCCTCCCATGGGTATGACAGCTTCACATAGAACA
This sequence comes from Charadrius vociferus, assembly GCF_000708025.1. Lineage (NCBI taxonomy): Eukaryota > Metazoa > Chordata > Aves > Charadriiformes > Charadriidae > Charadrius > Charadrius vociferus. Next base: position 193,458 of record NW_009649770.1, on the reverse strand, counting down.
TCTCAAATACAGCAGCCAGTTTTCTATTCCCCAATATCTAAATGTAATCCTATTTCAAAGATCACCTGTGAGCTTATTTACAACCAACACTGATAACATTTGAATAAGAAGAGGTGAATAACAAAGCCTGGTTACAAATTCCAGTTGCGCACCACCTTTCCTGTCTTTTTCTTTTACGCTTCCCCTCCAAGTCTTCCCTTTCGAGCAGGAGCAAACACTCTCTCATCCAAAGGAGAAGGAAGATGAAGCTTTCCACTCTTCCCTTCTGTAAGACAGCTTGGAAAGCAGGCGACTAGCATCAGACATTCTCTTCTCTTTGAGTGGGTTCAAAACCTGCCTTTCCCCATCAGAAAAGGGCGTCATTAACATCCAAGTAGTGGCTATGCTGGGGACGACAGTCTCTTCTAGCCTCCCTCTTGAAGTTGTTCCACTAACAGAAAGAAAAATAAACTTCCCAGAAAGACAGAATCAGAAAGAAGCAAGACTAGAGAGCAGCAGTTTAAAGAGTTGCCTGGAAGAATGAAAACATGGGTTGCCAATTCTTGCTGTAAAGCTATTTATATACTTTATCCAGTGACATACAGGCAAAAGTAAAATGTGAAAGTGGTCTATTGGAGCAGACATTAGAAGCCAGTGGTTTCACAGGCACTGGATTTACCCCTCATCTCCCCACCACCAGTATAATGATTTCATACAACTGACTTTCAAGATGAATTGCTTCTGATTCATGCTTGCGTGAAGTCAAAGTAAACCACTTAATTAGATTAACTGATCTAATAAGCGGGAAGCTGCACAAAGATCTTAAAGCTCCAGTTTTCCTCCCCCAGGCACATCCTTTACATATGTACCCAAAGGGACTTTATACCATAACGACAAACAAATTATCCTAAAGATGCACCCAAATCATCTCAGCAACAACCTCTCTAGAGGTCTTAAAATCCTTTAGAAATCAGGCTTAAAAATTAAAACCCCCAGCCAGTTTACACATATCAAAACATCAGATGTGTTTCATTGTAGGTGAAGTACATAGTCCATTGCTTTAAATTAAAACCAAAGACATTTCCTTCCCCTTCTTTGCCTGTCCCCTCTCCCTTTAAAGAGTAGGATAGGGCATGCTGCTTCTCCTTAGAAGCACACCAGATTTCCTGTTTTAAACACACTCTATAATTAACAACCAGCAAATAATGAGTACCCAGGATATATAAGTCTATTAGAGTGCTGGCAGTGCTAAAGACTCATGCTGTTTCACTGTGGGCTCCACTTGAAGAGGTGATTTATGGAGGACATTTTTTCATTAAGTAATAGCAAATGGTTTCCACCCTCACAGTACCCAGCAATCTTCTGGGAACAGAACAGCGATATTGAGTCCTTTTCTGGAGAGGAACATTTCAAGGACTTTGGCTAGAACATAAAATGACAATCATTTACTCAAGGTCAGGGGAAAAAAAAGGGCAAATACTACCAGAGGTTAAGCATAAGGCACTTGATTGCATAAAATCTGTCAGTTAGAGAAATAATACAGTTGCTTTCAAAACTACCAAGGGCTCTAACCATAGCCTTGCAGAAATAAAGAGAGGGCCAGATTGTCACCAGGTGTCTCAAATTATCATTACTATTGCTACTTCTTCTATATCATAATTACCCCTAAACAGCTAAGCTCTTATTTCCCTTAATTACTCTAAATACTTCTACCTTGAGTGAATCATGTAGAAAGCTCCACTAGAAAGCAACAAAGCTTTGAGTACTGCCTGTGTGCCAGCTAATACCACAATAATACTGGTACCTAATCATTTCAATTACCAACTTCCTTCTCTCCTAGGAGTAACCGTACAGAAGAACAAACTATAATTACACCGGCACTCCTGCTATTGCACATCTACTTTCTCTGCAATTCTCCAGTGCTATTTACTACAAGACTGTGCCTGCTAATAGGGATTTCTCCAGAGTATGGACATGCAAGAATCCAAATACCATCATTATAGTAACTTGCTCTCCTAGGCAACTAATTTAAAGCATTCAAATATTGTTATAATATTAAAATAAATGTTTTGACATTCATGGGAATTGTTCTTCACATATCACGATACAGACTCTGAATTATCAGTGACAGCACACCAAACCACTGGCAGAGGAAGGAAAAGTACATTGGAGTCTTAACTCCCAAAGACCCAACACTGATCTTCTCAAATGTTTTCTCTCCCTCACGTTAATTTAAAAATATTGCCTACATTGAAAGATCTCAGTTCAGGAGTGCAAATAAGTACTTACAGCTACTAACACAGCTTAATTTTCTGAGTTGCCAAAAACAGATGTTGCTGAGACCTAGTCCCACAAAACAGGAATACCAGGCAAAAAATCACCTCCGTATATTAAATTCATTTAATACCCCTTTGTGGTATAATACGGGTTTTCCTTATGAATCAGTAGAGTCTTACAATGAAGTATGACAACAGGATAGAAAAATCTTAAGTCCCAATGTAATCCAAGGAGTGAGCTGAAGGCTGGAAAAGCAGTTTACTTCAAACACCCTCCAGAGCCTTGAACGAACCTGCCTCCCACTGTACCACGGCAAAGGAGAGAACGAAAACTCTGCGCAGGCAACATCAACGCACAGAAGTACAGTTCCATGGTTGTTCTTTGACCAAGGACTTGCACTTCTGCCGCACCCGCTGGAAACACAGGCAAAGGTACAGATTCATCCCACTCCTGAAAGCACAATAAATTGGAAAGCACTGTTGGAAGTGATCTGTATTATACACACACTATTTTCTTTCAACTTACCTAACAGTTGGCAACGTGCTTACTTTTCCATTTAAATCGACTTTGTAATAGCCTGAACATGAAAGGAAAGCAAGCACAGAGCCCAACACAATTTGTTCAGTCATCATAACTTTACCTTACTACTTCTCTTAATTTCTTTGCTTCAGTACCTCATATAATAGAGGAGATTTTGCAAAAACTACAGCTCCACTCTGGAACAAAAGCTGTTTTCTGAGAGTTCAAAAGAGCACGAATGCTTAGTTACAATAAAAGAGGGGCTCTGCTTTCTGAGCTTGGTGAAGAGGGTGAAATCAGAGGCGTTCCATATCTCCGCTCACTTTGAGAGATGACAAGCAGTCCCCCGGGGGCTCTGTGAAACTCACGGCAGACAGGGCTCCTCACGGGGGGCGTGCCTGGGGGCTGCCTGGGAGATAACGATGAATATATGCATTTTGTGGATGTTCTGATCCCAAGAGCTCTCTGACCAGTTCTACACGCTGAGCGTCACCTCCTGCCTTCTGGATACGATAACGTAACCCTCGGAGCAGAGAAGCACTCTGCCTGTCACTGCTATAGCTGGGATTTGCTGTTGAAATCCAACAGGCCCAAGTCATACAAAACACTTAGACGCTTATTATAAATCTTACATGGCAAAACATGCTTTCCATAATGTATCTGTGAAAACACTCCCAACCTCTTAATCCATCTCTCTTAAAAACACAAATACTGCTCTGTGCTCCCTTGGAAAAAAAGGATTGTATTTGTTGTTGTCTTCTGCTCCTTTTCCCACTTGAAAGGGGACATATTTTCAAAAATACAATGGATTTTTGAATCCTACAAGATCCAGAAGACGTGCTAGCTACTATTTTTACTCACAGGAAAGCCCTGGGCCCCCTAGCATCACCTATATAACATGCTACGATGTGGCACGCATACAAATCACTTCCTATAAGCAGGATCAACAATCAGATAAAAATCACACTACTGCAACTTTAACATTAACATACACATACAGTTTACACATAAGAATATTTAAAAAATAACAATGTTTCATAAATAACTTGTCATTTATTACCTAAAACCTTTGTTTAATGCCACCACACTTTTCTGTCATCTCTCCACTCATAACATTTTCTAGAAATTTCATTTGTCACATCCTGTACTTTTCTGTGCATGGTAAGGGATACATTTTAGCTTACAAGCAACCAATAAGCCTCCCACCTGCCCAAATTTCTGCTCTACTTAACACTACAAAATGCTCATACTAAGAGGCATCTTTTTAAAGATATAAAAACTGCCTTGCAAAATAATCAGTTTGCAAAAGCAAATCTTTTGGTTTTAACATATTCATTAATATCCTGCCCTTCACCATAACTTCTGTTATCTAAAACAGTCTGTACTGCTCAGAAAATCTCTCAAAAAGCAGCAAAAGAGTAGTTAGTACAACTATACACATTTATTTCGTGGAAATCCATGGAGTACTCTTAATATACATTAAACTGGACAACTGGAGATACAAGCAAGAGTCAGTCTGCACTCCTTGTCTTACTCAGAATTGCATTATATTAATCTTAATTACTTTAATTGATGATATCTAAACCTAAAGTGTAGATTAGAGTGAAAACTCCGATGGTTCAGCATTCCTACATTGTAATGCTGCCCTTGGGTT
>NW_009649770.1:175713-189012 GCF_000708025.1 Charadrius vociferus | reverse complement strand
TTCCGATCACAAAATTCTGAAATACTCATTTTACTTAGATAAACAGGGAGATCCCTGCTTACAAAAGGCAATCCTTCTCAATATTAATGCTTCCATTTATACTGTTACTATAGTATAAATACTATTTGTATTATTCAATATAAATACTATAATTAGCTGCCGAGTTAATAAGTGCTATTTGTTAGTCTAGTTATTAAAAAAATGCAGCTTAACTAAAATCTGTTGGAAAGTATATTTCCACAGAGTTCCAATAAACAGTCTGTCTTCACAACATCCACAGCTTAAGAATTTGCCCACTATTTAGCAATATTGCCACGGGTAGAAGAGGATGCAAAACATCATTTCACAACTGCCACATAATTCTTCAACACTATCACTCCTTTCCACTCAACTTGATTCTGCCAAATGTTAAAGACAAAAAGAGCAAACCAATCCATTATTGCAGGTCTGGTTCAGCATATCTATAATTTTAACTAATTTAATGTGACACAAGTGCACGTAGGAAAAAAGTTGGATTTGTTTCCACTTATGCTGATAAATAAACATTTACGGTCTTTTTCTTACCATTACTCCTGGGACAAAGAAAACTAGGAGTTTGATTGGGATGTATCTTTAGCGAGTGTTACTTGATGAAAAATCACTAAACTATATTTGAATCTTCCCATAGGACAGAGCAGTCCCTCCATCCAGAACAACTGCAGGTCATTTCATAGAGGGCACTTTCCTTGGTGGTAGGAGATGCGCTTTCGAACTTGCTCAAAGTCAGGTCTAATGTGCGTGTCCCACTCCCTACACTAGTGCCCCAGCTACCTGACTTTTGCTTAAAAGGAAGAACTAGTCTAAAAAATTCTGCTAAATGAAGTCGAATTCTCAAGCGCTTTCAAATGCCTGAATAAAGCTGGTGATTGAAAAGGCATTGTGGTGGTATATTGACATTTGTTGAAACAACTGTAGACAAGAAACTGTTGGAGCCAATCCAAGGAAGTCACATATCGCTGATAGGTATGAGCTTTGTAAGGTGAATGTCACTCAGCTTGTAAAGAAGTTTTTCCATAGACCTGTTGACGGCGTATCATGACTATGTATGCTTGACATATTTAACAGAAAATTGAGTTTCATATCAAATTACAAAAGAAGAGAATTGTAGTTGTATGATTTAGCAGCTACATGAATAATCTATTCTGCTGCAAGAATATGTATGTAATCTGTTTAGTCTTCACGTATAGCATTTGAATAAATAATTTATACAATGCTACCTAATCAAATACTCAGGTCAAGCAGAAGACAGATTAAGTTTAGTACTTAAGGGTTTTGTTTTATCTGTCTGGATACTAAGAATCCATCAGGGAAACGGAATTTAGTAGTGTTTGGAATGGGTGGGATCTGTCAATAAGGCAATCCAGTTTACCTTGGATCAACGCTGGGCTTAGGTACTCGCATTTCAGGGAAATGAAAAGACAGAGCATGATACTAAGCGCCAGGCAGAGCATGGTAAAGAAAATTACAAATTCTATCAGGGAACCAAGTAACAACACTGGAAATCATCACCATTGGTCTCTTCAGTATCCATCTGAGTATTATTGACCTAAGAAAGATGAGTATGAGTACGGAGTTTAGACACGGCATCAAAAGAAAGCTGCCGACACTGCATTAGACTGTCCCTGCTGACTAATGCAAACACTGTATGAGCTACAGACAATCAAGAGATTGGTCACAGGAAAAGGCTGAAGGTATGAGGCTTTCACCACATCAAGACAACTGGCTTACAAAGATCACAAAAAAAGGTTTTATTACTGTAATGGAACTAACTTGATATTCACCAGAGGCTACACCACTGAATCACCTGTACTACATTTCCAGTACGCTTAACAAGAGAACAGCAATAAATAATGACGGTGTCAGACAGTTAGCTGGAGGTACAGGAACAGGTTGGTAAATGTGCAAACATTTGAACTGGCCCTGAACAAGGCACAGCAAAACAAACGGTGTTATTACGAACAGTGAAACACGATCTGCAGCCTATGAACTGCTGGATTAAAAACTCAAACTGTTACAGTGAGAAAACCAAATAATTATTAATAAAATAGTTTGCTTTATCATATCAAAATCCACTGCACTGGATTAACAACCAGTGGTATAGTTATTTAATAGTCTTGCCTCGACTATTTGTCATGCATAACAATGTTTCTTTCGTTTCATTTCCTCTTTACTGCCTTTAGGAAGGGACACAAAAATTACTAAACAGTTTATGTCATTCTCTAAAAATTTTCTATAGCTTAAGAACTAAAATCTTGGTATTAAATCTATGCTAGATGATGGAACATTATTCTCAATTTGTGCAAAGTTTAAAACTATATTGAATGAAAGCTCTTGATATAAAAAATACAAACTAATGTCTCAAAGTAAGTCTTGGTCTTGATCAAATCTTTCAAGCTTTCTTTGTTATTTTAATGTCTCCTAAAGTACTTGGATGCTTCTGGGATCCTTCAAAATAAGTGATTTTAAAGGAAAAATCTCTACAAACCAGGTAAATAGACTGCAAATCCCATTGACACCTAACCGTCAACATACTTTTTCTTCCAAAAATACCGCAGAAGTCACTCACATAGAAAAATCATAGACTGCTTTAATTCAGTGCTTAGCAATAAAGGAAAAGTTTTATGAAAATGAAACTGCTGAAATACCAAAAAAGAATTAAGTAAAATTCTCGGTAGTTAAAGGTTACTTGATTAATTTCTTGATTTCAGCATTTCAAGTTCTTTACTCTTTCAAAAAGTTTTGATTTCATATAAATAGTAGATTGTTAAATTGCCCTTTAACTTCATTTCTTTATAGCACTCTCTTAAGTTCCAGTGAAATCTCATTAGAGATGGATTTTCCAGCAGTACAATATGGTTCAAACATTCAGCCATGCAGCGTTATTTCATACAAAAGAGCCACCCTATTAAGCCAGATGATGAAAACACGTACGTATCCACTAGATTTTATGGTGAATCAGCTTCAAGACCTGCAGCAAAACCAGCAATGGAGTAAAACGTAGAACACTTCTAGAACATGCTTCAATGACTCCCCAGAAAGTCCCTTCTCCACACAGTGGCTGAGGCTGGGCAGCCCGGGAGGATACCTGCTGGCAGGGCTCAGGCACTGGGTAATGCTGAAACAAAAGCCAGCAATGCCTGTTCTGGAAACAGGCATATTCCCTACTCATTCATTACTTCGAAATTTAGGGAAAGGACAAATATAAAATTACTTCATTACTAATGAATGGGGGAGAGGAAGAAGGATTTCAAATGCACACAATTATAGTCCAGTTTCAGACATACAGAAGTTGATGAAAATGTAACAGAAAAATAGCCTGTACTATTGTAACGCAAAATACTGCAGTAATTTATGCTAGGAAGCGGTGAGGTCAAAAACTCCATTAGATGGGAGGACCTGTTCACTAAAGCCTGCCTTCACTGGTGGAAAAAGTCTTTTCCACACATTTACAGATCATACAGCCCACCAATAGCCACAAAATGCTGCCATTCAGCTTGTTCATCTAACGCCTTAAAAAAAAATAATAAAAAAATAGAAGGCTGGTTTCTCACAGAAAGGAAAATTCCTCATGGAAATGGAAAGTCTACCCAAAAGCAGACAGGAAATTAATTGATACATAAGAGTTAACATTCTGCACCAATATGTACTAAAGGTGATCATCTCTTCAGTGCAGAGACCTGCTGGCCTGAGAAGAGCCAGCAAGAAGCAGAGCAAGTTTCCCTCCAGGCTTAAATCTTAAAACAGCCAGAAAATTGTCTGACTGAGGATGGGGACGGAGGAGGCCTTTCCCAAACACCTGGCCCAGCAGCAGGAGTCACAGTCATCCTGTCGCTGCTTCCTGACAACTGCCTGTTTTTTTAACAAGCACAAAAACACGTGCTACTATTCAGGTGAAAAGATTCTGCTCTGAATGCTTTGTAATTCACAGTCTTGAGACATCCAAATACTGTTATCCAAGACAGCATTTTATAATTTATTTTAGGAATAATAAAAGCTACTATATATTTTTCAGAAGAGACGATTATAAAAACATAAATTAAAAAAAAATCACATTCTATATTCAGGACATAACAAATAGAACTCAGATTTTCTGCTGGCTGGGTAAGCAGCAAGCTGTAGTGACTCCATTAAATAAAATCCCTTAAGTACATCCTCGAACGAAAACACTCCTGGAAACACTCATCTCTTGAATAAGCATAAGGTAATACTTTGTGTTTGCATGCAAAAGTGATATTTTCCTACTGGCAACAACACTACTGTAGAATTTTAAATTATTTTTTTTAAAAGCATTTTCAAAGGGAGTGTTTTTGTAAAAAGTTATTTTCTAAAAGCCAAAGGTGGTATCTCTTCATATTTAAAATATAACTAAGCCAAAATAAATGCGGAAAAATATGAAGAGTAAAGGATGGTAAGAACTCATTCTACTTCCAATTACTTTTTGTGATACAACGAAAATTTAATTCAGCAGGTGATGCGATTCACACTTCAGAATCAAGGAGCTCCTTTTAACACAAGGATAATCTTCTGCATTCAGTAAAAGATTAAAACAAAATTAGTTTTCTGTATCAGCTACAAAGATTGACAATATAAATATGTGCATCAGTGGATAAATCCAATTCTCACAACAACATCCCCTATAAAAAGACATATGTATTCATGTGCCTTTTTTATTTTACAGCTAACAAGAAATCTCTTTATTAACCAACTGTAACATTATGTAACATCTCTGATATCCTGTGATCAAATGTCTGCAATCAGGATGAAAAATGAGTGATTCCGGTGGAAACCTTTTACCTTTCTCCCACTGTAGTGGTTCATTCCAGAGTTTTCTTATGTATTTTCAAAACAAAAAATTAAACACCATTTGCCATTATATTGTATGTTCTGAAACGGTATTGTATATACTGAAAACTAAAACATACAAACAGGAAAAAAAGGAAAAAAAATTATCTTATTTTCATGCCACTAGAGTAAGGTTGATACAGATAGTTTTGAACCTTTCTTTGCAATGCTTTCGCAAACTTAAAAAGCATCATTGCTTTGAGGAAATAACTAGTACTGCACATGGGAGAAATACAATGTGCATGTGGGCTTAGACTCTGCAGTGCAGCTCTTTGCAGCTTGAAAGATAGTAAAAGTAACTAGGAGGAAAAGAATGGCTTTATAAAAAATTCCTGTTAACTTCAGAGCAAACATAGAGGACAAGGAAGACAAAGGGGGACAAGGAGAACATGGGCCACTGCTCCTTTAAAACAGGATACAAAAGCAGATATGCTCATTGTAGCAGGTAACTTCAACATGAATATTAATGTATGTTTTGAGAAAAATAAAGACAAGGAATCCCAAATAGCTCCATAACAACATATTTTTATCACTACTTACTAGAATAGGAAACTTCTTAATATATGAAATGCATTTATGCAGTCCTTAAATAATAAGGTTTGCACATAGAGTCTGGGGAAAACAGTGCAAAACAATCACATTGTAAGACTACACTGCCTAAGTCTTAATACTCCAATAGACTGGGAAGCGCTGCGAGCACCCTGCCTGATGCAGTTTGCTGTTGTGCTAAACTGGAATTTATATATGAAGGGAAAAAGGTGGCATATATGAATTTATTAGTATCGGTCACACTGCAGACGAAATCACCAACACCCAGTCAGGCTCATCAGCCTACAGAGCTCTGATGTAATTTTTTAATTATTAATATAATTTTTTAGGAAGCGAATAAGTCCTTTAATTTCTTTGGTTTATGACTAGTCAGTTTATGTTAGAAAGACTGGAGCGTAAAGGTGCGAAATCAGAAGATACACTACTCGCATGGCAAATTAGATCAGCCCTAGAATGCTGCTTCTGAGTTTCAGCAAAAATTAACTTCTAGAGCAAAGTCTGTGAGAAATTCTAATGAACTTCAAAGAATTAACGTCATATATGATTCAGTATAAGCATCCAACCCAGGAGCAACTAAAAATATTGCACAAAATAATTGCAGTATGTTCATATCCTCACAAAAATATTTTAACACTAAGTCAATACTGCTGACAAACTGAAGTTATTAAGACTGAGCATAGGAATAGGGAAGACGTGACCTTACTCTTAAAGATTTAACTTTTTTTTTTTATGTTGCCTTGGACAAACAAGGTACCACCTATGCCTTAGTTTAATCCTTCTCTAATAATGATCACACAGGTCAATCACAAATACTGTATGTTATACATATATGCCATAAATACAGAGTAACAATTGAAAACATACTCCAAGAAACATAAAAGTACATCAGCTTATGCAAAAAATTAATGCTATAGTAGCAGGGCAATAAAGTACAGTATTATTTTTAATTGAAACAGAAAATACTCAGATTTGAGATGAAAAGTGTTCATTGTAAAGATACAAAAGTTGAGGATAGGTGCAAAAGTACCTGGAATTCTGAGACCTCCCGAATACTGTCTTTCTTTATTCACTCTTAAATTTACGTATACCTATGCTATCCCTTCTCAATTTCAGTGAAGAAAGAATTATGCTTCAAGTTTTCCTCCCTTGAAATAAAAGACTTGCAGAACCAAATTACAACCCCCTGAAAACAGAGATTTAATAGAACCATCAAAAGGACCACAGCTGCACTATTGGATACCACCCTAATTAATATTACATAATCCATACAACACATGTGATCAATTTAGAGGTCCCAGGCGGTTCTTAAGTGAATGAATGCAATTTGTAAGCTCTGATCTGTCACTTCCACTTAGAGCAGAAGTGTCTACATTTCATATTACATTGTAATGCATGCTGTAAGCCTGTATCAGAACTCCAATTACTCATATAATGATCAGGTTCCACAGACATAATTAGGAAACGGGGAAGACAGGACCCATATAATCATGAGACGATGGCAGAGGAAAGGTAAGGAGAAAGGTAGGAAAAAAGTTACAAAGGGGTCAAGTGTAAGCCTCTTGGAAAGGCTACAGTTACTGGCCATTGGTTGGCACTGTGAGGAGTAATTTGTCAAAATCTGCTTTACTTTAGGGTTATTTTGCATGAAGTGGAAAAATGTAGCAGCTTAAGCTGTAGACTTTAAAGGCAAATTAGGTGCTGAATCTGGGAAACCTTCAATAGAAACTTTTCTGCATGTCTTATTTCCTACACCTATTCTATTACAGCAGTTAAAAGTACAGTTTCAATCCTTTAGGAGTTGACCTTTAAAAGAAGAAATATGTATAAATTCGGTGCTGATTGGCTTTGATCTGTAAATGAACTTGCCTTACTAAAGCATGAGCAAGAGCTGCAGTTTTCACAGTAAACTTTATAAATTCCAAATTTTGAACTACTGAACTATAGCTCCATTTAGAAAGACTAACAGGTTATGCTTAGTTAAGCTTGAAACCTGTCTCCACAGTAGAAATTGGAAAACTGAAATGTAATAGGTCTAAGATCTTCCTAACAACATAAGGTTCCCATTTAAAACAAAACAAACAAAACAAACAAACAGAAAAAGAATGGCTTCATTTTGTCAAACTTTCTAACTAAACAACAAAATAAGTGTCAAATCACTTTTAAAATCTGTTTAGAAATTTCCCAAAAAAGATTATATGAAATGAAAGAAGATTTGGAAGTGTCTACATTTCACAGAAAAGAAAGCTTACAAGCCACTTTTGCTAGTGAATCAAATCCAAACACTACCACCAAGGAAATCTCAAAGACAATTACATTTTGTCCCCTGCCAGACTTCACATTCAAGTAACATTGTTTTGAACTAAAGCCAGTTACGGCACAGGTCTGGGAAGGAAGGTTGCGGGCTGACAACCCTGGCTATGACACGTGCACAAAACTCTCATGCGCAGCTATTGACCTTTTTTTACAAATACTTACTTTTAAGATGCTGGAACAACTAATGCAATTTAAAATCATCCAGTATTGCCTACAGAATAGTAAATCTTATTCAGAAGTAAAATAAATGAGATGTAACATTTTGGAGTAAATATGCACGAAAAAAAGATACTATAATTGCACTCTCTAAATATGGCTCCAGATAATTATTATGCCACTTTTCATTGAAAGAAAAAAAAAAAAAAAAGAAAGAAGGGAAGAAAATCATTTTAGGAAGGGGAGGGGAAACGCCAGGGCAGTGACGTTAGCAATATTCCATTATGTCCTTATTTAATTCTGTGGCAAAGATCCCATTGTCTTCAATGAGAGTACAATTTGGCAGGAAAGAGACAAGCAGAATTAAATAGTTTAAAAACAATTTTAATACACTGTTTTCCCTTCTCAACTCTGACAAGCCCATTTCCTTTCCTCCGTCCCTCTTTTTGTATCGTTGTTGCAGTTCCTGTACTTCAACAGAGGAAGTAGTTCTTCAGTAGCCTCTGAAACACTGGATTTTGTGCGGAGAAAACGTACCAAGGCCCCTCATGCATGGAAGATCATAATAATCAAAGTAAAAATGTATTTAATGTCAGTGTGGTTAATACGAGTGAAGTGTAAAACGGTAAATGGAAGTCTGCACAGTCTGACTTGTTAATAACAATATCCACTCATAATGTTTATGCCGATCCAAATCGGAAAGCAAGAAGAAAGAAACAAGGGGAAAAAAGGCAAGTGAAAAACTGTGTTATGGAAGTATCAAACCTGCTGTGAAGGAAATAACTGAAATGATTACTAATCAGTCTAATATTTTTAAAAACAGATCTTTCAGAGAGAAGGAGTAGCATCGCACCCACTATTACACATAAAATTAATTCCAACATTTCAAATACAGAAAGATTTAGGATGTTTTGTTACTCTGGAAAATGGACATTAACTACTGTGGCAATGTAGATAGCAATAGGCAGCAATTATGAAGAGAAAACGGTCAGAGGAACACTTCTCTTTTCCACTACCCTGAATAATTTATTAGAAAAATCCATCTCAAGGATGAACAAGATCGCCACAGCACTGTCACAGATTTTAAATACTTGACATTATTCCACGTAACCAGTCACTTCACCAGCGGGCCGTGGCCAGGTGCCGCCGGCCGCCGGCCCCACCTCCATCCCAGCGCCAGGCCCGTGCGGCGCAGGCGCCTCGCTCCGTTACGCTCAGCTCTATTCCACAGCTAATCTTTTTACAATGAACTTAATCCAGTTAACGGCAAAGAATGGCGAAACGTCAGAGTAATTGGATAACAGCCTGAGATTCTGTAATTATTTCATTTCGGCAGCAGACACTGTTTAAAGCGGGGGATGCCCACCAGCACCGCCGGGCCCGCTCCCTGCCCGCACTCCTGAGGGCGACTGGCAGAACAGCACCGGCAGCCTCACAGGAATTAAAACTATATTCAGGACAAATTTAATTTGCATTATGTTTTTGTTAACTACAAGTCAAGTAGCTTACCTTACCGCAGCTTCGGGATACTTCACAACATTCCAATAGACTTATCTTTCCCTCATGTTTTCTGCAATCTCTTCCAGCGCTGGTTCCTCAGCAGCCCCGGCGCTCCTCCCCTCCATTTTGTCCCTTTGCTCTCAGCTGTGTCCCCTCAACAGAGAGGAGGGCAGGGCTCTGGCTGCAGTGTGGGGTGGGCTGGGAGCCAGCACCCTGCCGGGGTCGGGCACCTGAGGGGAGCGGGGTGGCAGCAGGGCCTCCCCAGGGACGAGCAGCTCTGGTGGGGGCCCAGCCGCAGCAGCAGGGCCACAGCAGCCATGAGAGCAGCTGCAAAGCCCTTAGGCCCTGCTCTGTGCCACCCCGGTCTCTGCTGAGAGAGGGAAGCAGGCTGCCCTGCGTGGTACGGCCACGCGGCCTCCTGAGGAGATAAGTACAGGAGAGTGAAGATGGCCCGGGCACAGCCAGGTATGTGAGGTCCCACCTCAGACTCAGGGACTTTTCCACAGCTCCTTGATCTTCCTGCCCGTTTTGCCAAAAGTTCTGTTCTGGGGCAGATGGACAGCGGGAGTATTTAGGAATGGAATGTTTCTATTGAGAAGAGTGTTGTTTCAAATTATAATAAATTAGCCTGCAACATTCCCATGGTTATCACCTAAAGGTGACCGAAGCGTTGACAGCCGGAGCACCCTATCTCACATCTCTACCACCACCTCTCTATGCCACGTGCACAGGGTGGCCAGAGGTGACAGAGCCAGGTGCCTGCTGACTGATCCTCACTCCTGTGGACCAACAGTGACACCTGGGGGAGAGAGAGGCGGGAGGAGCAGAGCTCCCTCCCCTTCCTTGGGTACCAGCAGCAGCCGAGCAGATCGGCCGCGACCACCCACCCACCCTCACACCAGGCCTTCCACCCCTTGATGAATTCCAACTCAGTTCTGAAAAGTAACTAACGTCTTCAATTTTAAGCTCTGGCTATCCATTTGCCGGTGGATCTGAGCATCTTGTGCTCAATTTCGGAGCGGCGTTGGCTTGCCATGAGGTGCCAGTGAGGTCACCCAGCACTATTTCATGCTCAAAATTAGAAAAGCACACAGATATTTGTATTCTTATGATTCATAATGCAAATTTTAAACTTTGCTTACTACAGGTGTAAGATTCTTTTCATGAAAACATGTTTATTTCCTTAAGAGGAAATAAGGAGCCCTAAGAGGAATTACAGTATCATTTTTTACTAAAATATTAAGATTTTCAAAGGAAAAAATGAGATTCTAAAAAGTTGTTGGTTTTTTTTTTCTGATTTAAAATTCCCCATGAAAAAAAAAATCTGTAGTTTGTGTCAGCTACAGAATGAAAATGCAAACTTAATGGTGCACTCAAAGGAATAAATGACCTCCCACACTTTCTTCTTCCCTCCCAATCTGCACCAGCTTCTCAACTCCCACACTTGACTTCGTCCCTCCCTTCTGAACAACCTGCCTCCCTGGCCACAGTGCCACTATTTATTTATTCATTCTTATCTTCAGGGCAAAGGGCCGGAGAGGGTTCCTGCCTGCACTGAATTGTCCCCCCACTTTCCTCCACTGTGATGGAGGAAGCGAAGTGGCCCCAGCGGACTTGGAGATGGGAATCTCAGCAGCGTCCTCTCTCCTCAGTGCTGCTATGGTTGGTGCAGACCAAGCAGCCCGTGGGGCAGCAGCAGCTTCTGTGGCTTCACACACATTAGGAGTAAGAGAGAGAATGAGCAGTTCCACTTAGTCACTGGAACTGATTCGCTCTGTGGGTGGCCTTAACAATAAGGTCTAATTATCTGAAAATAAACTGTAGGTCTTGAACAACTATTTCAGCATTCCAATGAATTGCAGAGATAGCTGTGGTAACACATTGCCATCTCAAATGTTTATCCTGAGTTACCATAAATCTGATTAACAAAAATCATAGCGAATTGCTCAGTAGTACGTTAACTTGACAACAGCAGTTTCCTTCTCTCTTACATTATTTGCTGTCCATAGCTCAAAGCTATGTTGTTTCAGGGGTTTTGCATAAAGCATTTATTAATTTTTTTCTATTTTCAAGTGAATACCAAATGGCTCTCAGGAGCCATTACTTTTTTCCAACTCAAACTCTTCTGGAGAATATTTTTGTACAAGCACTTGAGAGAAGTGGCTCATTACAATCCTGTAACAATTTTTTTTTCTTCCAACACTTACTTCCTCTCCCTTGTATGTCTATCCGGCTATTCCCTCTCTGCAGAAATACACTATTCTGCAACTCCAGACCGTCGACTCTTTCTAGACAAACTCATGAGATCATGAGATCACTTCAGGGCAGGTTTATGGTGCTGCTCAAGTTGCATTACATGACATCAGAAGGGATTTGAGCAGAGCATCCCTCCAAGAGCAACAACCACAGCTACCAGACAGTGCTGCACCTCTTCCCCTTCACAGCCACGTGAGCTGGACGCAGAGAGGTGAGCCTGACCACAGGCACTTATGGCACACAGGGCTTGGGGAAAGGACAGGTCATGGCATAGGATCGAATATGAGCAAGAGAAGTCTGAGGAGGAAGCTACTGGAAGATCAATGCTTACACACTGTAGGAAGTACCTGACAGGTTGTGCTGCTTATTGCTGTAGCAGCAATGTGCAAAAGCCTTTTTTTCCTCCTGAAGATAATTTTCCTGTTTTAAGACTGCCTTTTCTATATACTTAAGGTTAGGAAGCAGAAAGCAATGCAGGTAGTGGAAAAGTTTCCGAGACAGAATTGGTGATTTTATTTTGCGTAAAGCAGTAATAGCAAGGAATCTCAAATCGCTAATAAGAAAATTGTCTGTTTCTGAAGCGTGACTCAAAAGTTTGAATTACTGAACACGTTCCTCGTAATCAGTGTAGTGGAGACTGAATAAAGAAATCTACTTGAGTGTATTGCTATACCTATAGAAGTCAGATTTCAGATCTCATTTCATCTTAGCCGAAGAGTACAACCCAGAAATGATGACCACATGGTTACATGCAGCAGGAAAAGCAACACCTAACATACACACAGACAAATAAGCAGACATAATCTTGCTGCTCTCTCCATCCCTTCTTGACAGCAACACTTCTCACGTACCGCAAGAATTAACTCCTGCTGCAGTCATGCTAACGGTACACAGTCATCTCAGCTAATCTAACCAAACACTAAGCTGAATCCTTCTGATGGAAACAATCACAATATTTTTCACGTACATCAGGCTATTTCCCACTTGAATGCAAATAAAGAAAACGGTCAACAAATCAGAACAAAAGAAGATAGGAACTATTTATGCCATGATAAAGGCTGGAATAATACACATGAATAAAATGCTGAAGCTGAGTGGAGCAACATCTGTCAGATAACAATCTTACAAGATTCCTTACTAAATAAGGAAAGGACTGAACAATGCTGTACAATAATCAGGACTGGAAATACCAAGCACTATTACAATTTATACACTCCCTGTAAGTACAGGCTACAATTTTACAAAACACCTTATTAAAAAAAAAATTCCCTTTCATTATATATACAAGAGGCCATAAAGTGAGAGAAGTGTAGTGCAAACTTAGTGAATCAACCCCCAAAACCATAAAAGGGCATACTTTTTTGCACAGTTACACGCAAAATTTACAGCTCTTACAACAGCCAGATGACGTTTTAGTCATTCACACTCAGGAAGTATTAGGACTGCACTTACTCACTAGGCTGATGTGTTGTAATTATTAGGGAATCCCCAAAAGCTACTGGGCAGGGAACAATTGAATGTCCTGACAACTTCAATCATTAATAATAAATGATCCAAATGGTATTGTATTATTAAAGCTAAGACGAGTCACAGGATCAACAGGAAACAAACCCTAATTATCAAATACTGAATCACTAAAGTCAT
>NW_009649770.1:169016-175692 GCF_000708025.1 Charadrius vociferus | reverse complement strand
ATGGATCATTCCATACACTGTAGGAATACACAAATTCAATGGCCTTTTGGAAAAGTACATTTGTAAGGTAGAGCTGCATATAAAAATATAAATAAATAAAAAGTGTAAGGACCCCCTGTTCCCACACGTTGATGAGAAAAAAGGTTTGCTCTTAAAATGGTCACCCTGTTGTCAACAGGTTTTGCAGTGTTGTCAGGGCAGAATACTGCGTATTTTGAATAGAAGACGAGCAATTTGAAGTCTTGGCCAGGTAGACCGTGGGAGCCACAGAACCACTGGAGCAAGGTTCATTGGCAGACTCGTGGCCTCCTGGGTGGCCTACGTCTGCTTTACCAGCAGCACTGGATGCTGCAGGTCACGAAACCGTTATACAGTAGAGAAGGAGACAGCACAGCCATGCACGTGTGTTCGCAGGGGTGCACAGGTCCAGTCTCAAGCCTTACATTTTATTTAATTGAGTGGGATGAATTTCAAATGCTTCCATGCACTTAGAAATTTAATTGGTTGTGAAATATGCTGAAGAGTTCAAAAGTATTCTTTGATATAAGTAAAATCATTTATTGTGAAAGATGTTGGCAGCATTGCATTTTATTTTTACACAAAATGTTGGAAATGGTCTCCAACAAATTTTAGTGAAGATGGATCACTATTCTGAAAGGATGAAATGGACAAGGGGAAAAATAAATATAAGTAGAGGCCAGAGGCTGATATAGCTGAAGTTAAAAAGAGAGACCTCATTTTTCTTTCCATCCTGAACATTACAGCTGTAACAGCTTTATTACTACAGCTTTATATATGTTTACATTTTTTGCTGATTGTTGGCATTACAGCCACATCTGGTACCATTTTTCTTAACTTTCCTTATTACCATTTGTAATGTGGTTCCCCCCCCACTCCCTCAGCCTCTCAAGGATCAATCTTGCCTTGCCATTCCACCCCGTCTTGCCCTCCTACTTTCTCCTCTAAGTGTCATACTTTATAAGACCTTCTGTCAAGAGGTAATAACATGAACAAATCTTTTTCACTCCTTTTTCTCTCTCTCTCTTTTTTTATTTTTTTTTTTTTTTTTTTAAATAAGGAAGAATGCAAATAGAAAGGCTGATTTGACAGCCTGCCTGTTTGGCTGTTCTAGCTCCTCTCTCATAACCCTAATTCCAACTCCCACTCTGATCTGCTAGCCAAACAACGTATTTAATTATATCATGCTGGTAGTACCAGGCCCAGATAACTGTTTTGCTGGCAGCGTTTTCCTAAACTGACCCTATGGCCAATATCTCAGCTTCCACAGCTTAAAATAAATTTCAGGCTACAGAGCACAAATTTATCACCTGGGAGACGTCCCCCTCCTTCATTCAGCACTGAGTTATGGGGAAGCTGCCATCCTCTGAAGCACGGCCACATCAAAGACAAACTACAGGTCCTCCTTTCCTTCTTCCACGTTTCTACTTTCAAGTAATTAACAATCTGTGACATTTGCACATTTTCACACTAATTGAGAACATACGAAATAATTTTTTATCTTAAGTACAGTTTTAAAACCTGAGGGAATCTTCCACTCCTGCTATTAATGAAAACAAAGTTCTGGATTTTTTTATGGTTGCAGGAATCGAATTTGTCTTCATAAGAAAATAGTTTACTTACTGGCTAAAAAAGACCCCAACGGTTTAAACTGTTTCAGTTAATCAGAAAATACTTGTTCCACCCGAGCATTTATACAGGAAAATGAAATGAAGCCTTGTAGAGCAACATGAAAATTACATAACTGCCAAAGGAATTGTCAGGCACAGAGCATGGGGAATGTCTCTATCAAGAATGCAACAAATCTAAATTTGAAAAATTTTATTCTTCTGCTGTCCCTGTAGTCATCTAACAGATATTTGTTCTGTTAAGGAAAAAGATATCTCGTTAAAGCAACTGTGTAGGAAAAAAAGACAGCTAATGCTCCCTAGCAAGACTACAGAAAATAGGGTACACTCTTCTGGGATGGCTGTGGTACTGTCCAAAGAGAACTGTCACTTTGGGGTGGGCTTGCAACTGTTGGAGAAGGCTGGATTTGGTGGCTAATGGATGAAATCATAGCATCAGCACATGAAATCAGTAATCCCATCACAAAACTAAGTATTTATATCACAGTGGAGGCTTGGAGCTGCGGTAAAGAGGAAGGACTCCACCATGCCACGAATACAAGGGCCCTGTTGCAAAGACATTCTCGTTTAAAGATGTACCCTGTCAAGGTAACAGTTGCTGAGCCCACAGAGTTTTTCAAGGACTTGACTTCAACGCCAACCTCCCCCATGAGCTGCCCGCTACAGAAAATTTACTGACTGGAGAGTAGGGCCATAAATTAAGAAAAAATTTTAACGTCTGAAAGTTTAATAGTTTTGTGAATATATTTTGCTCTAGCCCATCACAGCGTTTAAAGATTAAATAATATGAATATTTCTAGGGGCACTGAAAAAAACAGATTTGCTAAAAATGGGTACATTTGAGGCAGTCTTGAAAGGTGGCAACACTATTCCACCCAGAGAAGCTGCAGCTCCTTGCGTTCACACCACAGTCAATGCCTGCATTTTGGGTTTTTTCCTCCAAAGTGTGCTAATTCCAATGCAGGAAATGACAAAGAGAGATCTTTTCAGTGCAGATTTGTTGATGTTTAAATCCAATTTGGAGTGCACTACAGAAAGTTTTAACACTGACACTCTATTTACTCCTGCCACTTAGAGGCACTCATGGTCTTTGAAAAGACATGTCAGAACAGGCAGGTGGTTTTTATTTCATTTTGACATGCAGGTTTAAGAAAAAGAAGTTATGAGAATGACATTGTCTCTGGTGGTACGTATGGTTTTTAAAGTTAGACATGTGCTGCCAAAACATAAGAGTTTTCAAAGAATGATGTTTTTTCTTCTTTACATACAACATAATTACACCTGTTTGGTGAGAACTCAGCTCCAAGCATTTTATTTTCTCTCCAAAAACTATAACGGCTCTCTGATACCTATGAAGAAACATTCTTTTTGACACAATATATTGAAAAAGGAGGTGTAAAATGCATAGTGGTCACTTCGCTTTGCAGCATCAAGTTTTTTAAAAAAACCCAAATTTTAAGAAAATGGCAGCTGTGCAGCTATGAAAAAGTTTTGCACTGGAATAGGCCTTTCAGCTTTTGCTTCTGGATCAACAAATGTTTGCAGACTCCTACATCTTCAGCTCCCGGTTTTCTTCCTTGTGCCTGCATGTCTTCCACTCCAGCAGCACCGAAACGCGGGCGAGCTCAGGCTATCAGTCTTGCACTGCAGTGAAGTCGCTTGGACTATGGCCATGCTCATTTTCAACTGAGGCGTTTCAGCAGAAAATTGAACATTCAAAGGTTTGTTGTATAGATTTGGGGTTTGAGCATAATATGGATGTTTAGAGATAGATATTATAAAACAAGCTATATATAATACATGTTGTACCGTACCCTAACTAAAAAGATTAAGAAAAAACCCAAGCGAGCAGAAGCCCTGCATGATTAGCTGTTTCACATAGCCTCTACAAATTTTCAGTGCAGAAAAGGTGGTTCTATGCAGAACTAACAAAAATAATTTATTTTTTTTATTAAGATTTTTGTTAACTACTTTTTAATCCAAAATGTATTTTCTTTTCTCTAACTCTGTAAGTTTTGCTTACACACAGAAATGAGAAGTCATTGGCAGCTCTGCAAGAAAGCAATTATTTCAAATTAAGATAAAAATATGCATAGAGCTGATCAAGAAGATGTATTTCCATTTCTCCTTTCTATCCTGTACTTATGTAACTGTAAACCCAGAGACCAATCAGTTCTCAAGAAAGCAATTAATTATTGTTTAAATAGCACATAAAGTCACCAGCACTGGGAACTCAAGTACATCATTTTCCAGCTCGGTTGGTCCAGGTAGCAAAGCCAGCCACACCATTCAGGGGACACTGTGTAGTCCAGAAGCTGGAACTGGATGCTAAGACCAAGATATGTACATTTGCAAGAAACGTTCCGTTTTTCAGGGTTCAAGTTTATGGCTTTCCCTTGGCATAAGGGAGATAATATATATATTTTTAAATTGTTTTAATTGACTGTGCTTTAGAGGGACATCGGACATCGTGATCTCTGGAGGTGCCTTCCAGCCGAAATTATTCTACAGCTCTAATTAGGATTGTTAGACATTTTTGTCCTCTTTCTAGCTTTCTAAATTCCAACACATAAAACTGATGTAAATTCTAACCTAAACCAAACCAGGTTTAATTTTTGTGACAGTTTAAGGATAAAGATAAGACAAGGTTTCTAGACAAATCAAATATTATTCATTAAACCTATTAGCATAGTCAGGAAAACAAGATAATTTGTCTGACCTAAAGAAGGGTCTGGGTTCTGCAAAGCCTATCTACTTCTTCCAGCCCCACCAGTTAATCTAAAAGTAACAAATAGGTGTGCCTTAAAAAAAAAAAAAAAACACATAAGGGATTTATTTCCAGATCACACCTAAAGCAGCACAGCTGTACATGGCTGTGCTGAGCAGCTCTGGGTCAGTACAATCTCCAAACACCAGTGACCAGATGCCCCAAAACTGGGGTGGCTGAGCTGCTGGCCCCATTGCCGGGAGTCAGCCCAGAACTCTCCTGAGCTTGCATTCAAATACTGAACATGCAAGCTCTGCTTAGTTTGAAACACCAAAAAAATATCAGCTTAAACTGATGTGGTTTCATAAGGCAGAAATTGAGAAACAAACCAAGTGAAACTTTTGAAACAACTGAGGAAATAGGAAGGCAGGCTTTTTCCTCTCCTTTTTTTTTGTCCCCTCCAGAACACACTACATGTAGAAAATTAGAAAGAAAATCTAGGGGTATTTAACGAGAATTGCAGTGAGTACGCAAATCAGTACAACAGGAAAAAGAAGAAAGGAGGAGGAGGACAGTTAGAACAGTTTTCTCTATGAGGTGTTGAATGTCCGCTGCCTTGGCACAGGCATCGACAGAGATGGAACCACAGTTTGCTGAATGCAATTAACTTGCGATGTGAAAATTGCACAGTTCTGACCCCTTCAAACTTTTTTCCCCGTTGCTTTGCAGTAGATGTGCAGTGATATTTCTTGGTTTACTTTTAATGAAAATAAAAAGTAAGAGTTACCCAAAACACTGCAAAGACACTCTTCAGAAAATCCAGTTATGAAATCTAGAAAGCCATTGTGGCTTAGACTAACTGTGCCAACCCTATAAAAGGCAACAGGTGTTGTAAATATAAAAGCTTGGCCTCAGTTCCACATGCCTTGATTATTTATTCTTATTTTCTGAATTAGTGTCTGGAGTTGGACAGATAAAGGACTGGGACAGCAGACAATATAACTGGCTAGTGGTAATGACAGCTGTTATCCATATGCTGACAGAAGGAGGACTTTGCTTCTAGCAACTGGGACCAAAAATATGTTTTTCTGTGAGTACCTAAGGATGGATAGGTAAGAATTACTGGTCCGCTGAATCGGAAGTTTCTTACGGTCCCCACATCAAAATGAGGTCAAGATGTTAAATGAGATACTGTAAATGAGATACATTTTGATCAGAAATATAAATATACATTTTGGGGGGGAGGAGGGGTTGAGGGGGGGAATCTTTCCTCTTATAAATTAAATGGTTTAACTATCTTAATATTTGTGCACCCAGGGGAATATGAATACTGCACTGACACAGTCCCAAGCAATCATGCAATCTAAAGAGCATGCCAAGTCTGGAAGGCATATTGAGCATGTTCTCCGACAATGATATCATAAAGGTTCCTGCAATGGGAAACACATGGCATCAATTCCTCACATTCCCTAACCTGTACGCATGAAGCTTCATTCAACTCTGATCACTTCAGTGACAAAAATCAAAAGACATCAGGACCTAAAACTAAGAAAATAACAAACTCAGGGTGCCTGAATTTCACACGCTAATCCTGTACTGGGATACACTTTTTTTTTTCAAAACCCCAGGTGTATTCTCAACTGATAAACAGCGTCAGTCTGCAATTCAGCATAACATTTTGAGTTCATTCCTGATGCAAAAATGTAAGGCGTGATCTGGAGTTGTTTATTACAAAGTGTGTCTTGGAAGGGATGTCATTAAAGCAAACTCCTTTCTCCAATATAAACATACATATGTTCATTGAAAATACTGAAAAATCTGGCAAAAGAATTCTATAAAAGCGAAGTTACCAGATGTAAGTGCTATTGTAGCTGCTACAGCTCTGTGGAAGCACTTAATCATGCTGAGAAATGATGCCTCTTCCCTGTGAGCTGAAGTGCTATCTCCTTTGTCTTCCTGTGTGTTGTACACCCTCAGGAGCTATTCATCGTGTCTGCTGCTACTCATACTCGCTGCAGTTCGTGTGCTTTCGCATTCATCTTTGACAGAGTTCATGGGAATTGAGCTGCCAGGAGGGAGCCATACTAGATGGAGATGGAGACATATTGGAAAAGGCAGAGAATGAATCCCTAACACCAAACTTTCTGCGCCAAGGGTTTGCTACATCGTGTTTTGGAAAAGCTTATTTAAAGAAAGCCATCCATGGCTATGAGATGTGGAATTGGGGGGGGGAGGGGCAAGTGTTTGCTGGCCAAAATTATGTAAAAAACCCCACTTCCATGAATGTGGTCGGACAATAATATTCTCTCTTCTCTTCCTGCTG
>NW_009649770.1:155532-168994 GCF_000708025.1 Charadrius vociferus | reverse complement strand
AAACTTTTAAAGCCATTTTTGTCTCTCAAATTTACAAAATACCTTCAGTTCAGACAGCAGTTTTTACTATTTTGGCAACAACACAGCTGATACTTCCACAGGCATCTTAACCAAGTTAAGAAGAAAATTCTCAAGACAACTTCTTCAGAGAAAGAAAACGGGGAATGCACCTCAGTTCACTAACACATAGATTTTACTTACTGATTTTCAGGAAGAAATTTCTAATTTATTTCAATGGAAGTTGCAGTATCATTATTCCCACTTTATAAATGAGATGAACAGAAACATAGACAGATAAAATGACTCATTCAGGAGAAAACTGAAAAGAACAGACAAGGGATAACCCCCAAGCTGTCAGAGTACTGGTTCAGTGGGCTGGCCCTAGGGAACATACCAACAGCTTACAGGTTAGAAGAAAGGAATAGACACCATTGGAAAAAAAAAAAAAGAAGCAAGCCTAAACTTTCCACATGGATATTTCAAACCTTTCTTTAACAAAGAAAAAAAAAATCCGGAAGTTTTACTTGAAATTTAACTGCAATTGGTTAGTGTGCATAAACTATTCTCACATGAAGTATCATACTGTGTCATTCTAAATAAAAGCTCACTTGGTTATTAAAAGCTTGAAAACAAAATGAAAGTCAAAACCAGAAAAATCACACAGCCAATGTGTTTCAGAATAGTCACTATAATAAAAAAGTGTCATACAATTTCAGCTCCCCATATGTCACCTTCTATAGAAGGTCCAGACGTGCCGTGAACATAGTCACTATTTCCCGACTGCTGAACATATTTTGCAGATACACACGCTTTTATGTCACAAAATAATGGTCTCTTCAGTGACTATTATGATACCGAATAGCAAATTTTTTTTTAGTGCCAGAAAGATACAGCACAAGAGAGGACTAAACCAGAACTAACCGGCACACTGAGCCAAACTGCAGTGTCAGCAGATTGCAATGAAAAAGCTGATATCTGCAACAAATTAAAATCAAACAGGTGATCTCATGAAAACTTTTAAAACATTCTCAGATCACTTGGAAACCTTTTAGATATGCATCAAACATGTATTTTTTCCATATTGAAATGTATGTATATGGAGCCACTTTGCTCCATCTGGCAACCTCCTCTCAAAGGATTGGGAGGACTGGGCAAGCATGTATGGGTCTAGACAGAGGTAGAGTGGGAAAGCTCATTTTATGTCTGCCTTCAGTTGTTTGGCTCTAGCCAGAGCTATAAAGCTATTTAGATCCAAATGCATACGTATATACACATACAAAAAAAAATACTATATATTTATAGAGATGCATATGAAACGATGCCTTTAGAAAAGGCAGTTAGAACTACTTTTTTTTTAAAGCTCTTTAAAAAAAAATCTCTTTGCTCTTCCTTGCTATGAAGGAATATACGAGGAAAAAAGTATGCATCTTTCCTTGAGGCACCTTAACAACTCCTCTTCCTTTTCCCTTTCCTGTCTTTTCCTTTAGTTTTCTTCAATGGTTTACATTTAGTTTCCCATAAGAAAGAAATTACTATGAGACAAATACTCACCTTCCTATCTGGAAACATGTTAACAAGATGTTTGTTCTCTTAGCTGTGTTCACTGGTGGATGCTGCAGCTCCAAGTATGTTATCACTATAATTACAGTATTTATCCCGACACAGAGCTTCCTTACTGGCAAATCAAAATGGTGCCTAAATAATAAATACTGAAGACTTCATCTTCTAGAGGCATAGCGATTTATGACCTGTTTTCTCACATACCTTCCACTTCAGAAACACTTGGCATGTGGTTTTACGTAACCTGACATTTTTCAAGGACTCTGTTTAACCCTTGCTTTGGTTGGTCATATCTGACAAATAAAACATACCTCAGGGCTTTCTACTTTGAAGTACTCTTAGACAATTGACTAAAATATATACTCCAGTCATTAAAAAAATCACTAACAGCAGAATAAAAATACCACCTTGGAGACATTTCCTGTTCTTCAGCCAGGCTTCAGAAGATGAGGTGGTTTTAAGCATTATTTTTTTCAAATGAGAAAGACCAAGATCCTTCTTTAGTTCCTACATACATAAGAAAGATAAATAGCCCACAAAGTTTCTCCTTTTAACAGTTTCACAGAAGAAAAAAGGAAGTCCAACTTTTGAAGACACTTTGGGCGCAAACACAAACCTGTAGGCACCATTAACTCTGATGCATGAGGCACACGTTAGTGCTTCAGCCGTAACAGCGGCTAATGACCCTGGATACTCTGCCTGAACCGATTGATATTGGCTCCTAATGGACAGCGGCATAAGATCTGCTCGATTTCTCTTTAAAATTTCTTTATGACAGATGGCATAGCCCTGGTTAACCATTGATCAATAAAGCATTTGAGGAGCCTTTTTTTTCCTATAATAACTATTTATCAAAATAGCCACGTCGTGTTAACATATTAATAACGGTGTGGAAGAATTCTAGGAAGCTCGGTTCCACCTGGCATGAGCGTTTCCTTTCTGCTGTTTAGAGACAAAACCCCTAAAACCCCAAGGCAAGGGAGTTTTCTGACTTTATTAATGATTTTAAGTTTTCTAGTGAATGACCCAAAAAAATCCCATCTGAAAAATATTTAAACCAGAAGTAACTTGTCAGAAGGAAAGATTTTTCCCTTTCCCATATGTGATTCTTAAATCAGAGACGCACAGGCTAGGATTTGAACTTCCAAGTATAAACTTCTCCACAGTCAAGACTGCAGTTTGCTCTTGTCACTGAACAAGTCGAGAAGATTTAGCAGGAAAGTATTCCTTTAAGGATTCAATTTATGTGTTTCTATGGAAGATTGTATTATATATTAAATTCAGTCCTTGAAAAACTATAAGTACTGTATAGGCTTAGAGTTTCCATTCTGTAACTCCTAATATTAATATTTGTTTAGCAAAATGTCTTAAAGGTGTCTCAAGTCTATAGTTTAAGCCAGCAACCTAAAGAAAGAGTAGAACTGCAGTATAGTAGTTGGTAAATTACTTAACTAACACAATTTTAATCCCACGTCTAGCCTATTGCTCTCATGACAGTCATCAGTGGGTGTAATATAAGGAAAATAAAATTTCAATTGTACACTTTTCAGCATTAACTTTTAAATTAAAACAAGATTTTAAAATATTTTTTTTATTTAAAGTCGGTGACATCTTTAACTGAGACTAGCACTTTTCAAAGCAACACTAATGATTTTTGAAATATAGTGATGCAGTAATAAATCTGTGTTTTAGTTATAGCTACCTGATTTATCAAAATTGTCTTTATAGCTATGCTACAGAACATTCCATAAACAAATAACTGGATTTAGCATTGTCATAGTTTAAAAATATAATTTGATGGCAACAATTTGCATGGAGTTATGAGACAATCAGA
Organism: Charadrius vociferus; assembly: GCF_000708025.1. NCBI lineage: Eukaryota > Metazoa > Chordata > Aves > Charadriiformes > Charadriidae > Charadrius > Charadrius vociferus. Next base: position 165,600 of record NW_009649770.1, on the reverse strand, counting down.
CAACTGATTATAACCAACACTAACAGAAGACAAACAAGACAAACTCGCTTAAAATGGTTCACTATATTAGTAACTGAATGACCATTTGCTGATGGCAAAAAATAAACTGGTTCATAATCAGAACTCTGTTAGGAAAAGCAGCATATTCATAGAATGTTTTTGAGACAGTTCATCTATAAGAAAATATTTTTAAAAACCTTAGTAAAATGGACAAGTTTACAATGCATTAATAAAAATAAACCAGTGCATAACTATTCTAAGGTGGTCAGACCAAACCATCTGAGGTTAAGTCAAGCTGGTGGAGCTGTAAGGCTGGACAAAACCAGTCACGGAAAATCGCTTACATTAGCCATATACTGAACAGGCCTAAAAACATGCAGGATAAAGGGGATGCAGTAGTCCATGTAATTACTGTCCAGTCTCTGGCTCCAGTAAAGAAGGATATCAGAACATATAAATGTGACCAAATATCAGCAGTCAAAGCATGGCTTTACTCCTACTGAAAATACCATCTAGGCATTCATGGGATAACGTTCTGACTGACACCTTCAGAAAAACTTTTTCCTTAGAGAGAGGTAAAAGTAGCTGCATCAGACTAAGGGTAAGATTAAAGAGTATCTGTAGGAAAGACTAACCTCAGCCACCTTAACTGGAGAAAAGACCCCAGAATCACCGGCTGGAAGCATTTTAACTTGGATTTTCTGAAGGTGGATGGATATTGATTCTATCAGATTCCTAAGGAACCAGTTGCTTTTAAAAAATTATAAAGTAATTTGAACAGGTGAAAAAAAAATCTAGAGCAGAGGCTACAGAATCAGAAATAAGAACAGTCTGGGATGTACGGAGTCAGAAAAAGCTTCCGTGAGCTGAACCACCTGTGCCTTAGAGCAGCCCACACCAGGTATCTAGAGAGCAGTGTACCAACAGGGCACACGTGCAGTGATACTTACCCAGCTAACGCACATTTGCCAGTAAGAAACAAACATGTGACATGAATAGTCCGTTGACATCAACATTTCATTTAATTAGATTTAAAAATAATAAGGAATTAGCAGAAACAAAGTAGATTATTTGGAAAGAATTCCGAAGAGGAAGCTCTCACGAGGACACCTGAACATTCCTTGTTCAACTCTTTTCTTTGCTCTTAGTGCATTCCCTACAATCCTAAAAACAAGCAGTGAAATTCAGTATGGGCAAAGCACAGCTAAAATTTGCTTTAAAATGCACTGAAAAACTACAAGTTGGAGCTACTGTTCATTTCAAGGTGGATTTTTTGTTTATTCTCTACATCCTCTTCAGTTTGCTCAGAACTAACTGACGTCACTGAAATAATACCAACACCAAATGAGAATGGCTGGAACCTTGGCTTTGAAACATTTATGGCGATATGCAGCAGCTGAAGCCATGCCAAAAGGTGTGTCTTTTGCTTGGCTAATTAATTCTGTTTACCACCCAGCCAAAATGAATTACCATAGATTCATCCAGTGCAGAACATTTTCCTCTTCCTTTTTTGCACTGGTACAAATCATAAATTTATTTCCAAAGGGATCCAGATGCAAACCTTCAACATTTCTGTAGGCAAAATAAACTACGACGTATGTTCTTCTTGGCAAATACAACATGCAAAAGGTGCCTGGAGATATGCTATACTGATTATGAGATATTATTGTGAGGTTTTATTATCCTTTTAAACAATAAAACAAGAAAAGAAACCAACATAAAAGCAAGCAGTTCTGCACCAGATGCAAGAACTTAATGCTATCCATCCCTGACTAGCATTCGGAACATGTGCTTCAAATATGAAACTTTCGTAAGTCTCCCCAGGTGAGCAGTTGATCTTATCTTGCAATTTCTGCTGCTTTTCAACCAGTGCACAGCACAATCTAGCAGCTGAGTGAACCTAAGAACGTTAAAGCTAAAATAAAGGGGGGATTTTCTTTCTTCAACACCATCCTCCTCAAGTAAACATTACACTTAGAAGAAAAAATTCACTGCAGTATCAACTCAGAATCTTTGGAGGGAACAAAAAAGAGTATAGAATAGTTTAGGGCTTGTCCTCCCCCTACCCCCTTCATTTTTAAGAAGTCTTTCCTATAATTCTTCCTGCAGCTAGTATAAAATCTTCACTCAGTCTTAAAATCCCAGAATTTAAAAAATACTTTTTGGTCACATATGATGATAAAGATTTTCAAAGGCGTAGTAAAACGGTCAGTCCAGAAGACTGGGGCCAAACTCCTCTCCTTCAATAGGTCTGAACACATTTCTTAAAACATCTAGTTCTAAAATAGGGAGTTTAAAATCTCTGAAGGAGACACATACAAACCTAACAACCTCCTACTGTATTTATGGTGACTTTAACGTAAACAAAATAATAAGCAAATTTTTGAAAAAAGAGCGTTTTCTGGAAAACTTTTTCAGCTTGACAGTGTCTTTCCTTTATTAGGTTGTCTTGTATAAGGCCTACCTTGAGGGAAGAAAAGCATCTGTAAAAAGATGTTATTTTTAGAATCTCAGCTTATTCTTTTCTTTGAAGTGGACATGACGGAGACAGTTAAAGGAAAGTAACGTACACATGCACACGTAGCAAATCAGCTTTCACTTGCGATAAATAAATTATGAAGATGTTCGCTCTCCTCAGCTGACATCTGTAAAGGCTTAACTGCTAAAAGGAGCATTTAGCTCACTTCAGAGAAATCTGAAGTATCCTGCTACTACATTCTGTTTTCCAACTGCTTCTTATTTACAGGAGAGTTATTAAATATTTATTATAGCAGAGAGCAAGTATTTTCAGTTGTCCTAACTCGACGGCTTCCAGGGAAATGATAGGTTGCTTAGATTTTTTACATCAACCTACAATGTTATTGCCAAGACAAGACACAAACGGGCCTCCACCACTTGACAAGGCCTGTATACAAAAATACATGTGCCTGATTTTCTGAGAATTTACTGGTTGACAGCTTGCTAAACGAGGAAGAGCAACACTACAATAATAGTTGACAGATGCTGTTCCCACTAACTTTCAAATTCCTTAAACCTTTCCAAAAACACATGCAGAAACTGATCTGCTTGTCTGGCGACTCTCGATTCCAAGCAGTGATGTTCTGATACCACTGGCCTATCAGTTTACACGGGGTGTTCTTACATTATTTAAATGCACACAAACCACAAACGACAGAAAAAGCATTCAGCAGAACTACTTGTATTTCTATTTACAAAACACACTACTTCACAGTGACACCTGCAGAAAGTTTCTAGAATCTAAATTTAAAATATGAGCAGTGTTAATTACACCTGTCAAATAATCAAGTGTCTTCCATTTTCTGGCACCAGGTTAGGAGAAAGTCCGCACCATCCTGTTTGTCATTCTGTGCTGACTTGTATCTTGTTCCTATGCTTTTTTCCGTGTTATGCGGGTTAGCCATACTAGAATGGAGCGTAAAACCGCTCCTGTTGAAGAACACCTAACCCAGCCAGTACAGCTCCTGTTGAAGAACACCTAACCTAGCCAGTACAGCTAAAATCACTGGTGTTGATTTCTTAAAGATGAAGTGCGTTGTCTATTAGTTTTCAAGCTCCTAAATCCCGTATGACATAGAAGTCATGCTCTTAATTAATGCCATTTGCACAAGCTTGTTGGCAAAATCTAAAATGTTTGCTTTTAGCAAAGATTTTGTCACCACTCATATGCTCTACCCTTTGAACTGGGAGGCTGGTAGATTTATTTATTTATTTATTTTAAGTTTAGTTGCCTTCTCCTCAAGTCTAGGACATACACACCTACACTATGTGATACTGTCTTTGAACAAAGAGATATTTTTCTCCACCTCAACCACCAACTTGATTTTTCCTTTCGCATTACCACCACATAAAATTTCAGTAGTACCATCATATAGTATGGATGCTCTGATATTCAAAAAAGAAATGACTTTTACATAGATATTCTCTGCTGGCACATGAAGCAGGACATGGGTTAACAGAAACATAAAAATACACTGGAAATACGTACAACCCTGACTGTTATTTTCATTCTCCACTGAAAAGCACAACACGAATATTTCTCATCCCATTCGTTACTAGGTAAGTGGCAAACAAAAAAGAAACAAAAGCCAAAAAATCAAACAAGAAATCACGGAATTAAAAACATTTTTTTCCCTGTTTTTGTCTCTCATGTTGATACTATAAGTGCATGCATCGCTCTGCTGCACTTCCTTTTCAGGCTATCTGAAATCCTTTCTTCTGGGGAAACATTAATCGTGGCCCAAAGGCAAACAAGTTTTATAGGTAACATAGCTCCTTTGGGAAGGCAGGGAATAGTTTTTAATTTGATCCCTGGTATTCAGAGTTGGTGTGCACGCTACAGGAGAAAATATCTCAGTGCTTACCCAAACAAGTAGTTCATAAAAAAAAAGGTCTGCAAGACTGAACACTCTGTAGCTGCTCCACACAACCCTTTTGAAGAGTAACATTTAGCACCTGATCTGCTCCGTGTGACTCTACTGATGTTTCACGAGAAACCCTGAAGGAGTTGTGGTCCGCCAGTTACTTTAATCATCGTCTAATTTCATTGGGCAAGACTTCAACGACCTGACTGCTGTAGGTAGGCAAATAGTAATTTTTAAACATTATTTATATTATGGAGGGTGGGTGGGTGAGGGAGATTAAGTACTGGTATCTTAAGCAGTTCACCTATTTCAGTCCCTGATTTGTTTCTGTTTAAAGTAGTCAGGGAAGAAGAGAAAAAAATTGCTTCAGGATAAATCTAGAAGCTTTACAGGTCCAGCATACTTGTTTGCTTAAATGGCCAGTGTTAGAGTGTAAGATTTTTGTGGTCTTCGGCTTGCCATAGAGCGCTGGTGCCAATGTCCCACACATTAAGAATGCCCTCCTGCCCCAGGGCTCAGCCTGCTCTTCTGCAGCGTGAAAGATGACGCTCAACAAATCCTGTATCAAGCCATGCCACTCAGCAGAAAAACAGTTCCTTAAGTGACAGCAGTGAAGGCAGGGAAGCTGACAATGTGTCCTTCCCACAACTGAACACGTAGTTTACTTAAAAACACCTAGTTTACATGGGGATTTTTACATTCCTGAGGCTTCAACCTTCTGAGAAATCTTTCGAGAGGAATGAAAGGCAGAGCAGAAGCTAAGGCGGCTGATCTCCGACAGAAAACAGATTTTCATATTTACTGTAAGTGACAGCTGAATGAATTACACAAATCATCTGTCTCTCTCCATTTCCTTCCGTCCATCAGACTGTATTTATCCATCTCTTCTTCTGCCTATCTTCAGCTTTAGAAAATATGTACAGTACAGCTTAAATTATTAATTTTCCGTTCAGTTCCTTCTAACACCAGTTTCAGTTCATTGACCTGTATAACTCATTGATTTAACTAATGCATTATCTACAACATTATGTATTATTAACTAAGTTTGGTCTCTTAAAACATTTCCATGACAACGTATCAAAATAACACACTCATATTTGTCTGGCGTATAAAATGATTTCTTCCTTTTCATACCATCCTCAGAAAAAATAAATTAAATATAGATCGCTCTATTCCTGTAGCAGTAGCCAGATTAGCAACTGACACCCTAATCTTCCTCTCCCTGAATAAACTGCACGTCTCTCAGACCCTGTATTCCCTTGGCCGTAGGTGTTATTAATCAAAGTTTTCTGCCACATTGACATACACGAGTGAAAAATTTAAAATATCTGAGGGTAAGAAATGCTCTCAACTTTCACCAATTCCAAAAAGAACGGCAAGAAGCATTTCATGCAAAGACTAAATAAAAGGCTTTTTCAGAGTCACAACAAATACAGAAATGCACTGAACCACTGCCAGGAAAAACTGCAAACTCTTTGCCCTCTCTCACCTAACTCAAATGCCTCGTACCTCCAGGGAAGGGAATTCCAGCCAACATCATATTCTATGTTTTCTGCAAAGTCATCACTGAATCTAATGTGTAGGACTGCAACAGATTATAGAAGAAATGAGAACTTCATTAGTAAAGCTATAAAAAGCTCGAGAAATGATGTGTGGTGAGGCACTGGTAAAAACATCAAAGCTAACTTGTATAGTTTGAAAAACACAGTTGATAGCTGTAGCTTCACTCCCCACTCTTCCTTTCCTTTCTTGTATTAGCAAAGCTCCAACACTTTGTTCCACCAAAATAGTAATTGATGTCAGTTAAACGTTTGCATGGTCTTTAGGAACAGAAAGAAGGAGCTGAGGACGTTCTGCTGTAGTGCGAGAGGGAAGGAAGGATTGTGCCACTGCAGGGCTTGCACCTGCCAATAAAACCTGGAGTGTTTCACTAATTAAATACTTGTTTTCCTAATCAAACCATTTGCTTTCATCAATCTTTTTCCTTGCTCTTTCAGGAGCTAGTGTCAATAAACTTAAATTTCTTCGCAATTCTTACGGAAAAGCAAGCCAGAAGCTGGCGTGACTTTTAGAATAGCTTTGTTCATTAACTTTCTGATACCTTTCCTCATGCAGCAAGTCTGGCAATTCTGATACCTTTCCTCATGCAGCAAGTTGAAATTAATGAATCATGAAATTAATACCACCCTCAACTCTCCAAACAATCATCTCCTGTTGGTCTGTTTCAGCCCTTCTCTGTTAAAAAAAAGGGGAAAAAAAAAAAAAAGTAGTGCTTTTTTTCTTGGTTTTACAATTTTAAGTCATCACTGAATAATCTTATTCCCTCTGAAATCACAGAGCAGCTCAGCTGAGCTTCCAAAGGCTACAAGTACATAGTACGACTTCCACAGCCTTTAGAAAGGAGATACTGGAGCAGGTCACTTACCTGACATTTGAACAATATACTGTAAGACTGAAATAATGTCACTTCATGGTCCAAAAGCTTTAAAGGAAAGCATGTAGAAAGCATTCAAATCATTGAACTTGAATCTTTGCTGAAGATCAAAAACATAATGCAATTCTTAAAACGTAGCAAGGCAAACCTGAACTCATCCCTTCTTTCCCACAGGTAGGGAGCTGTGCTGATAGGATCTGGTGCCCTCTGCTGATCACTGATCTCTCAGCCAAATAGAAACCACAACAGTATCCAACCCATTAACTTTTTTTTCTAGTTGCTTTAATGAGTAAAGTACAGCACACTGTAGACCGCTGAGGACAACTGATCAAATGCCAGGCTCTCCGTTTTCATCCCCTACTGAAATCTGGACAGACTCATTACTCACAGCCAATACTGGTACCCGGGGTACGAATTAAAGACAACAAAATCCAAAAGCCAGGAACCGACATATTTTTAAGCTCGTACTCTACTCTACAGATAATTCTGCTTCCTAAGGCTAAACAACCAAAGTACAAACCACCATTTTCAAAGCATTAAATTGGCAGCTTCTTCAGAACTCATGATCCGCAACGACTGGATTCTCATTCGCAAGAACAAACAGTTTTATTGCAGTAGGTTAATAAAGGTTCCTATCAGCCCTGACAACAAATACGTTTTCTGATGTATTTCATCTCTATATACCCAGACTATGAAACATCAAAAATTTGCCAATTACATTCCATAAATAATAGTTTTAACACTGATATTGTTAAATGTTGAAAGCATTTTATCAAGTGCTTCAAATATTAAAAATTTAATCCATACATCATTCTGGCTGGAACCTGTGAATGGTTCCATAGTCAAAAAATGGAACATCATCTTTCAAATTAGGTTCTCAGAACAAATAAACACATTTATAAATTCTTTAGTAATTGTCTTTAGGCATTTTCTAATTTGGATTAACATCTGTTCTTCACACAAATATTCACAGTAAGAATTTTAGTTTAAGAATATTTGCGTAAAGCAAACACCTTTTCTTTCTAACTCTCAGATTAAGGCTTCTACAACATCTCGGTTGTGGTTAAGAAAGATATTCCACATGTATCTTTGTCACATCAACAATTTTTAAAAAACACCTGTCATATGCTGTCATGACCATTGTTAAGAGTTAAAAATAGGATTACAGTATATTTTGGATTTGCTCATGTAAGTAGAACACTTAAATATGCAAGACTGTCATATAACTATTTGTCTGTATCATCATAAATATACCATTTTCCTATTAGAAATCTCACTCTGAACAAAACACAATATTTATCTACCTACACTGTCCGGAAAAATTGACAGCACGTGAAATTTCACAGATAATGACTTGGCTTGCCTTGCCAAGGAAAAACAACACACTTCTTGCAAATAAATATATGAGGTCCATTTAAAACAACGTGTATGCAAAATGGTACTTAGAATCAGCTTGTATTACTTCAGGTTCTGTCAGCGAAGGAAGCAGCCTTGTTCTGTTAGATCACACTAACGCCCCGTCCTCCCCTTGCCTTTTCCAGCTCCCAACCACGGGACGCGGGTTATCCCCCCAGACAAAGCTCCCAGTCCACGCTTGACTGAGATCTACCTGTAGAAACCTCTTTATCAAACCACCCTACACAATTTACATCGTTGGTTCATTTGGGTTTTTGTAAGCGGAACGCCACCCCCCTCCTCTCCAGCGATGGCAGCAGCTCAGCCTCAGCACGCCTGGCGGGACATCGGCGCGATGGGAGGGAACTCAGCTCGGGTCACGCCGGCCACATCTACACTTACTCTATGAGTGAGTCAATGCCCGCGCACTTCCGTTTCGTACATCACACGTTTGGGAGAAAGCTGGGTCCAATGTATCATCATTCAAATGTAATATGATATTTTCGCCACCCAGTTTGTTAAAGAAAGGCTCTGGGATAAATGAAAGTTAAAATCCTTAGTAAAATAAACTCGAGTCTGTAAAATATTAGCCAATGTTTTCATAACTTTCCCAGCAACTATAACTTCTAATAGATCAACTGTGACTATATAAAGCTACAGAGAGAAGTCTGAGCAACAGAGAGACATACTGCAACTTTTCCTATAAGGCAGAGATATCACATCCTTCAAACCCGCTGAAAAGTACTACTTTGGTTATAATTTATATTTTATATACTTGAAGGTGAACTATGATGGGAAAATTTATATCACCTTTTTCAGCTGTGTTATTTCAGAGAAATTTATTGACTCCTGCAGTTGTGAAGGTGTAAAACAAATGTATATTTCTCCCAAGTTAAAGTAACTAAAAGCATCTTTTTCATACTAGCGACTGAAATACCCAGTGAAAACTGAAATGTATTTCAGGCAGTTCTTATAGAGAGCATAAGTTCACTGTTCACTACATATTCACTGCAGAAATAATCTAACTGCTGAAATAATCTCACATCTGCAGCGACTACAGCAAGTTACATGCTATTTGTGTTTACTTCTCTTTTTTTTCCCCTTATTCAAATTTTTTTGTACCAAAAAAATGTTTACTCTCTGCCTGCCTTGCTCTGTTGGCCATAGCTTCATCTTTCTCCTTCTCTTCCCTAAGTTAGTATTTACACTCCTCACTATGTTTCCCATTATTACTATAAACATAGGATACTGTTTTAACAAAAATAATTTAAATCAAGTCCATGCGGAGGTCCCCTGAAAGATCTGAAAGAAAAATGCCATGAAGCAAGCTAAGACTGACTGGGTGGCTAAGAGTATCAGCAAAAACAAGGTCAGGCTCTCTGTACTTTCAAAACCTTCTTCCATCCCAGCTCTCAAGAGAGCTCTTCAGCTCACGATGAGAAGCTCAAGAACGTGTGGATTGAAGAGCCCGCTGCATGCAACGCTTACTGCTCACAAAACTAATGGTCCCTGTTCATCTACTGAACAAACCCACAAACCAGTTATTCTTGAATTTAAATTAGAAATCACACTCTGAATATTCTGCTTTGATTCCAATCATGTTTACAGTGCTCAAGAAGTGACAGGCACAGTAAATACTGTCACAAACACATGTGAACTGACACAAAGCATATAATACAGTTTCAGATCATGCTCTGTACATTACCTGATGAAGCTGAAAGGCCCTCTAAAAAAAAAAAACAACACCAAAAAAAGGAGACCAGCTTCTCTGTAAAAGCTGACAATTACCTTTACATTTAAAACCTTGCTGAAGATAGGCATTTCTGTAAGGAAAAAAAAAAAAAAAAGACTTTTTTT
>NW_009649770.1:133102-154577 GCF_000708025.1 Charadrius vociferus | reverse complement strand
AAAAAAAAAAGCTTTTTTTTTTTTTTTGACTCCTTGACAGTGAATATTCAGCAGTTGTCTATTCAAACATGGTAATTTCACATGGCATGCGTAGAAAAAATTCCCTAATTTTTGGGCCCAATTTCTTTTTACGCTAGGATCCCTCTACATCACCCGAGAGTTATGAAAGGGGCTTGGTGAGAAAACTCCTCCTTATAGGTAACTTTGTCAGGCACAAACCAGGACAAATGACAAAGGTAGTGAGGAGCTCTCGGGTCATCTAATCTGCAGGTATTATTTTACAGCGTGTGGATCGTAACTACCACTAGAAAAATCCTTTCCAAGTGGCATTGGTGAAATGAGTAACCAATCCTTCTCAGACTTTTAAGATTTATTTAAAGCTCTAGGCTTGGGAGATCAAAATGTTAAAACCTCTTCAGCTGTAACACACCCAGAATACAACCAATATAAACTTTGGAAGACAATGTTTGTAAAGATATTCAAAATTGTTTACCATACTAGTACTTGCAGCATAGCCCATGACCTCTGTTAATTCTGGCCAGCCTGAAATGATTTATCGCTATTTAAACAGTTTCACTAACTTAAAAATTTAGAATAGAATAGCCCAAAACTGAGCCTTAGAGAGAAAAATCTTTGCAAAGTGACATCTAGCATGAGGAAGACATCAGCCCACCCTGCTGCTTCTGCTTCCGCTTCCTAGTGAGGGGAAAACCATCCAGCATAAACCACTCTGCTCTCCCCTCCTGCTGTAGAATCAGTCAAATAAACCTTCTTAATGCTAAAATGACATCCTAGCTTACGGAAAGACGCTGCAATCTATAGTTCTTAAGCCCTTCCTAGTATTTGTAGGGTACACCCGGGATGCCAAGGCACCCACATTTGTTTCTCTCTTCAAAAATCCCGCGTCCTTCAGTGTTACCCAATAAATTACAGAAGACCAAGCAGGGGAGCGGAACAAAATCTTTTTGGAAGTTTTAATGTTTTTGGCAATTTTGCTTGGCTTCTTTTGCCTTAAAAAAGTTTCAGAGAAAAAAAAGGCAAGAGAAGACCTGCTTTTTCTATTAGAAATAGGTTTTGATTTCATCTGGATCGTAAGAATTTATAGTGTTGCTGAAAGACCCCGGAGACTGAAGCCATTTATTTACTCCTCAAAGAAGCACAAACCGCACAAGCGCCTGCCCCAGGAGCCCAGTTAAAAGCCCCTTGGACCTGACCTGGAGACACAGCTCGCAGAGGTGAAGCGGGGTGCCTCGGTGCCTCACTTCCCATTCCACCTGTGACTTTCTTTTTCTTTTTAAGAAAGCGACCGCGTGAAAAGTTTACCATCTCGCAACAGTTCAAAGAATTCTTCAGAACTGTGATTTGAAAGTCTGCCTATTTTGAATGAAGCATCAGACCTCCTCGAAGTCACTGATGTGCCATTAGGGCTTTGTAACTAAGCAAACAGATAACTTCGGAATCTTCACAAAATGGGGGGAAAAAATAGAATATGAACTCCCACAGACAGACAGCAAACACAGAAATAATAGCTACATTCATGAGAATAGCAGTTACTATTTAGATTTATGGAGTGTGCTGCACTAATGCATATAACGAAGCAGACAATTTAATGACTCAGAGTGCTAAAAAGGGGGGGAAATAAATCCACAGAAGTCACAAGATTGACTTTCAAGATTAATGGGGATAAGCCAAACATTCCAGATGTTCCAACCCAGTGTTCTTGTCTCTACGCTACAGAAAATCACCTTCCCCAATGCAAATACACCATCTTTGTTTCCACCTGCGCTTTTGTTCCCGTTACCACTCATGAACAGTCAATTTTCACGTCTGCTTTTTCTTCCACTTATACAATCAAAATGAAGGAGCAAGCATACTTTGCATATAAAACATTTTATTAAAAGTCGTTCTGAAGACAAAATACTTCATAGTAGAGGCATCCATACTATGTCATTTATCAAGATGAAACAAAGAGTACCTTTTTTTCATAATTGCTGTTTAAATTATACAAAAATACTAGTATCAGTTCTAAAACTGCCATTGTCACCATTCTTCTTCTGCTGTAAAACCAGCAGTATCACAGCTAAGTACATGCTCTATTTACCGGACAAAATTTACAGTTCTAATTACTGGACCTGTTACAGCTAATGGAAAACCAGAGCTATTGGGTTTTGCGCTGAAAAGGAAAGCAGTTCAACAACAAGGTAACAGTAGGATACAAAAGAGAGTGGGGAACCTGATGAGTCTATGACTTGCTGTTACTATGGAAATCAGCAATTATAACAAAATATTCACATTTTAATCGTGTTCCCTAGAGGACTGACATCCCTAAATTAATTCTATTTTAAACCCAAGATTTTGTTAATTTACTAATCCAATATCAACCACAAAAAAGTCACCTAGAAAGTCACAGAAGAGCCCCGCTTGTTCCTGCATGCCCGATACACAAAGCTCAGACTGAACAGCCAGTATCAAGTAGCACAGTTCCACTTCAGTTACTGCAAACCCATCACTGGCTTTGCTGAGCATCTGGACACCAGCACGGGAGTATCCTGAATTCTGAGTTCTGGTTTTTCAAAAAGAAAGGACCGTCCTCTATGTAAATTCTGGTAATTTTAACTCTCAGAATAACGTGCTGTGGTAGCTGTGCCCAGGTCTTCCAAAGCACCTTTCTGAAAAGGACTGAACAACATACTGCATAAACTGTGCAAGTGCTGAATTTAGTACGAGGTACTCAAACGCCCACACCTCAGCATTATCGACAGAGCAAATGTGAGTGTCCAGAACGTGAATCGAACATGGGATACGGCACCCTGGAAGGTTATAAAGAAAGTAACCGCTTCAACACGTAATAGTTTCAAGAGATGCCTACTTAGATTTCAGCTTCTGGGAGATGGGAAAATAAGTTCTTAATCATTGTCAAGACTATACTTTTATTTTTGACAGAAATCTAAGAATTTGATTGCACGGCAACTTTCAAAGCCTGCATTACTCTAATTCAGTCTCTAAAATTCACTGTGAAAAATCTGAAATTCATTCCCTGTCACGTTTGGTCCTTTTGTAATACAAAAAAACAAAGTAAAAACTCTGAAGCTAAAAATAAGTTATATGAAAAGGCTTTTTATAGAAGGAGCATGGTAAACAGGCTTCTGCAGGAAGCAGAATCTCAGAAGTGCTTTGAATATCACGGATACACGTCTGTGACGAGCAGAGACTGGGTGGTTTGCACTGAAGGAGCTTGACTGCTGCTGGAGACATCCTTTGGGCAGAGGTCCTTAGGAGATGCCAATCCTTAACACTGCGTTAACGCAGACCTGAATTTCAGACAGACCTTTAAGGAAAGGGCTTGGGGTTTTTTCCTTTTGGATTTTGTTTCTAAATTTGGAGTCAGAAGGCCAGCCTGGTACTTTGCTATATTTTACTGACTCGTCCTTAATCAGGTATAGCAAGAAGAGAAATATCAGCGTGACCTGCCACCACATTCCTTGGGAGTAACAACTTTTGCCAGGCCCACAGAGTGATTTATAATCAGGGCGTGTTTTGGGGCTCCCTGAGAGTTGTTGAGAGCTTTTCCCAACAAATTGCAGAGGACGGAGTTGCCGGGCAAACGCCAGTGTGTCAGGTCAGTGGTGTGACACTTCCACAGCAGCTGTAATCACTGCCACGTGAGAAGCAGCCGGTTGGAGGGAGGAGGACAACTTTTGTGATTTTATAGCTAATTATGCATGTGGTTCCCACATTTGAAACCCCACTCAGCTTCCCACATAACAATCATTCCCTGCTACAGAAAGTCACACGCCAGCTTTAGGTCTCCCGCCTCTGTCTACCCCAGTCAGATGGAATCCGGTGACGATGCGGAGCCAAGAATGTGCAAACAGCATGCCTGACTCTGCTTCTCATCTCTGCATTTCAACAGAGATGCTGAGAGATAAACAACTGCGCTCTGTAACGAGGACTATAACAAATACTTTGCAAGTACATTATTGTCTCCAGTTAAATAAAAACCTAACTCCATTTTTAAAAACCTTAAAATGCAAAAGCCTGAATAGTGTTTTTCAGAAGAACAGTAAGAACAAGTTCAGTAAGTTAGCTTCCAAATAAAATACAGAAACCAGCCTTTATTAAGTTATATGGAAGGGGGTCAGAGATTAGAAATCCTCTGCCTCTCATTATTAGACTTGAGATGACAGATTCATTCCAGAGCACAGAAGGAAATATATTATCCCAAAACAGGATATGAAGTTCAGTCCCAGTAGATTAGTCTCTGTTAAGTAAATTTATTGTCTAATCTTTTAACTCTCCCCCAAAACTGCTGCCTCAAGATCATCTTCCCTGTCAGTATTAAATCCCTTTTCCCTCCCTCTCCAACCCTACCCCCAGAGCTCCCCAACAACATTGCCCTCTGCTCTGGTTCCCACTAGGACTTTGATGGCGCATGAACCTCACAGAAAAAAACAAGAAGCGATGGGAGTAGAAGGGAACGGACTCCCAACTGCAATCAACCAACTAATAAAACCATGCTGTTCTCTGAATTGCTAGGCAGAAAAAAGCAGGATAAATGTTTTGCTTGCTTTAAACAACAGTAGAAAGCCTGGTGGTGAGCTCTTTTTGTGTATTTGTGTGTGTGTGTGTGCCTAGTAACCAACCACTCTGAAATTTGGATACAGACGCTGAAGAAAACCTTGAAAAGAGCCGTATTAGTATGAGAGTGCTTTCTGGGAAGAATTAAATGTTCTATGTGAAGCTAGAAGGCACATCAAACAAAGAGCAACTCTATCCCCTTTTTGTTTACCAAGGCAGAAGCAATCTTCCATACAATGATACATTTCTAATACACTGTTTAGTCTAACTTTAGACTCCATGAAATTATTTGCAAAGACAGGGATTCCCAAAAAAATTCCAGTAGAAAAAGGCAGTCTTGCCCTCGCCCTCCCTTTAATTGCATGAAATCTAATTGTATGATTTAATTGCATGAAAGAGACACACTATGACAAAACCAAAACGACAAGAAGAGAATATACTTTCGAGTGGTGCAGCTAAAAGTATTTGTATATGGGCTCTAAGATGGTTCTATCACCAGAGGACAAATATTTCACACAGATCACAAGTAGAATATGCGATACCCCTAGAATCACTGATTGATTCAATTTGTAAGATTGCTTGTGGTTTTTTTTCCTTTAAGTTATAAAAATACTCCTATCAGGTACTTAACCTCAGCCCTTTGCATCTTTTCACACAGCAGAGCTGTGACGTACCATCTTTGTGCACAGAAAAAATGGCAAAGAGCTGGGTTTCACCAACAGAGCGTGCTGTCAGTTCGTTATTAAATTGAGGGCAACACCATTAAGAGAGACCTTTTTTCTTGTTTTATCTGGAGATCTGTTGCAAATGCTTGGTTCTATAGTAAGATGTTTAAATAGCTATCTCCACTTAAAACAGTTGATTTTCACAGCATCTGCTAGAAAATGCCATTCTTGGCTACATCTTGCATCCCTGACGATGTACAGTCCTGAGCAGCACAACTGTTTCTTTGCAAACCCTTCTCGTATTTACTTTGGGGTTTTTCTGTTTCCCTTTAGACTCAGGGGGGAGAAGGCATGGGAATGACAAACATCACATTGGGAGAGTCTTCACATCACCGATGGTTAAGACAACCATTCCTAGCCATAAAAGTATCCTTGCTTTGACTATTTTTTCCTCACATCGAATTGGTTACTCCCTTGACTTGAACCCTACCGTTTCAGTTCACTGTTCTTTTACAGTGTACAATGCACTAATTTTTACTACCGAAATTTATTTCTAAAACAATCACTGTAGAACAAGTTCAGCTTAAAAAAAAATAAAAAATCATTCAAGGAAGGAATCCTGCTTTATTATCTGTATAGCTTTGGTTTTGCTTTAATCCATAACTTCTTTTTAGTATTTCTACTGATCTTTAAGAGATTTATTGTTGTTTCAGTGACAGACAGATAAGGTGTTACTCATAGACTCATTTTCAATGAACTCAACGCCACCCTCCAGAAAAAGAAAGCTCTGTATTTTTTATTGCACCTGAATGAAAATGGGAAGATATACGTATAGCAAAGCCTAAAGGTCTCCAGCCAGAAGCCTGCATAACTCATTAAATGGGTATTCAACTTCCCTTTCCTTGGAAATTCATTCTTCAAACAGTTATGCATTTGAAACTAACCAAAAATACATTTGTTTCTTTCTATTGATAAAAGCCCCACAGCAAGCAGCTTCCCTCTGCTTGGGGTACTCGAGCACGGCTTTCAAAACGGGCTTCAAGTCATCTGGTGAAAGAGTATATGGGGCTACAAAGTAAACTGTCTGCCAGACATCTGTAAATTACTCCCAATGCACTATACAGGAGATGCTGACCTCTGCACAGAAATATTTCTGGGGACATACAAACAAGGGGCGCGCACACACCAAGCAAGCTCCAGTGGTGCTGAGGCCATCAGCTCAGCACCTTGGTCAAGATCCTCTTAGCACATTTCTGATTTCCTCTGATAAGCCTCACGCCCAGTGGAACAAAGCCGCGCAGGCTCTATCCAAAGAAATTCACGGGTATTCAGAGCATGGGAATTATTGAACACATCTACTGTAAATAAGATGACATTAATACAAATCTAAAGCAAGCTACCAAACTGGGATTTTGGGGGGAAGCGTACTGTCACGGTCCTCAAACCGGACCACATACTAAGGACAGGGTGTATCCCTATCCAGGCATATTCAGCAGCACCACACAGTTCTGACTGAACTAGAATAAGGCTGAAATATTTCTTTTTGTCAGTTTAAAGAAGAATACTACGAATCAGCTACAAGACGATATAAAAGGAAAAGATAAATCAGGACAGCAGTCCCAGTGCCCGCCTGACCCCATCTGTACCTCCCAGAACCAAGTCCCCCAGTCCTATTTCACGGCAGAATCTATGAAATGAATCATCATTTCCATTAAACATGAGCAAAAGGAACTATTTTTTTCTTGTTTTATAAATATTTGGCTAAAGTGAACATTTAATGCAAGAATTGTCAGGTTACAAGGGCAGGAGAAAGGAGAACAAACACTAATGCTAATTCAGTCAAAATTCAGATGCATGACACGAACCAAAAACCCAGAAACCACAGAATCCCAGACTGGTGAGGGCTGGAAGGGCCCTCTGGAGCTCCCCCAGTGCCACCCCCCGCCAGAGCAGGGGCACCTCCAGCAGTGGCACAGGACGGCGTCCAGGCGGGTTTGGGATGGCTCCAGAGGGGGAGACTCCCCCACCTCTCTGGGCAGCCTCTGCCACTGCTCTGCCGCCCTCATGGGAAAGAAGTCGCTCCTCAGCCTCACCGAATGAGAGTATCCATAGATTTTAGACCAGAATGAACTACTGTATTTGTGAAGTCTGATCTCTTGTATAACACAGACTGGACTCGTCTACTACTAATTTATATGAACTATTAATACTACAACATATCTATTCTGAGCCTTTAAAAAGGATATACCTTCTATATTAAACACTAAACAATCAGTCACACATGGATGATCGCTGATATTTTTATGCTGTATTAAACTGTACCCTAAAATGAGCACTGCACTACAGTTCAGAGATGGCCAGAAATACTAACAGCAAAACTATGGAGAGCTGTAGTCTAACCAGGTTGCAGGTCTCGCTCGTGGAACTGCCTGCTTTCAAAGGCGATACCGATATCAGGAGTAGTACGCTATCATTCAACCTAGCTGCTTGAAATAAAGCCAAGGTCTTCATGCCATGTGAACATCACCAAAACTCAAATGGGATTTTCTGTGGAACTATTCTCAAAACAGTGATGGAGGAGGAAAAAAAAAAAAAAAAGAAAAAAGAACCCCCCCCAACCAACCAAACCAAACTCCCACTCCAATGAAACCTTATTTTTAAATCACTCAGTCTGCCCTTTTCATTAGGCAAAACTTGACTTTACTGCCTCCTTCATTGTAGCAAACTGCAACATACTGAATAACAACAATATTTTAAAAGTGAGGGTAATTACAGGAAAAGTGTTTAAGGTGACTCATTAGCACACAGGAATGTGGACCAAATATGACAAATTTACCCGTCTCCCCATTTAATCCCACTTGAAATTATGAGTGTACAAACAAGTAAAGAAATTCATCAAAATTGTAATGCCTGGAGTTAGTTATTGTTGCCCTACTCCTAAGCACAATCAATCACTGAAGTAGATACTCATTTGAAATCCAAATGACTGATGCGTTCTAAATGATACATACTGCACTGCCCCGACAACATGATCACGGTATAAGGTACAAAGTGTGCGGGTGACGTGTAAGTGTTCAAACATGCCATTCTAGTGGTGTAAGAGCCAGCGTTCCTTCGGATTGTCTGCCTGGGCATTGGATACACTGACTCAATCAGTCAGAACAGATAATCATCATGGATTTGAGTAATTCTTTAAACAAAATTTCACAAAACAGATGTAGATAACTTATGGAAAAAGTGAAATTTATTTTGGAAGTATAGTAAAAAAAACCCCAACTTACCATACTACTAGGTTTGGATTAAAAAATTAGAGTTCTAGTTTTATAAAGAAAGCCAAACATACTGAAAAGGCAAAACAGAAATTCTAACTGAGAAGATTGCTTTAGAAATCAGTTTCTGATTCAGAAACTAATTTAACCCCCAGTGCATTATAAACGCAGATTCGCTGGCCATTTCTCTTTCAGAATGAAAACGTGTCATTTCAGAAGGGTCACAACAAAATAAGCAAAGGAAAACGTAAGGAAATCTCTTCACACAATAAAAATGGAGTGACTAATGTGAATGACTCAGTTAATTGCATGACTTTCTACTAAGAGTATTCACAGGGACAGAAATAACACTAAATCACAAGGAATATATGGGAAAATTATTTTGGACCAGTATAAAAAAAGTTATGCCAGAACAAAAGTCTGGGTCTTGAGAGCAGCATCTTCTTCCACGTACTGCAGCTAACAACAGTAGAAACGGGGTCTCTGTCTCCTCCCGCCCTTCACCCAAGACTAGAGCCACAGGATAATCCCGGTTGGAAGGGAAGCCCGGATTGTCCCTAGTCTAAAACAGGGCCAGCTCCGAGGTCAGACATGGTTGCTCATGGCTTTATCCTGCCTGGTCTTCAAGACCTCCAAGGACAGAGACTGCACAAGCTGTATGAGCAGCTTGGGGTCTGCTGCTCAACTGTCTTCACAGAAACCAAGTTCCCCCTTATATCCAGGTATCAAGCTACAGGGTGTAGCATACAGAGCAACAAAGCATCCTGAAGAGGAGCCTATTTTTGTAGCAAAATTCAGAAGTTGATTTTTAAACTCACGACTTCACTTAACGTCTAACAGTATTTATGCTGTGTTGCTTACAGAAAGTTATTGTTATCCGTCTTTTGTAGATAACATCAAGAAAAGCTGCTCATGTCAGTCTTCAGGTGCCAGGTCTGAGTGGAAGCAATTTGGAATTGAGAACAGTTGGTGTAGTAATAAGAGCTGAATTAGCACTAATTTGGGTCTACTTGACCTCTTCACATGGCTTAATGGAGAGGACAAACCCCAGATCTGTTACATCTGTCCACCCTAAGCATGTGAACAAGAAATACGCACCACGTGCCCCAGAGATTTCTATGCCCTTAGAAACAGCAGAGTTCCCAGATGAGTATCATATCCTTTTCAGTCATCCAGAACCACACACAATTCTGCACTAGCACTAAGGAGAAGGAAGGGGAAAGAAATTCAGGAGTATGTGGTTATTGCCATAATATTATATGTATGTTTATAAATTTATGTCATATATATGAAATATATTTGTATCTATAACAAATATGATTAAATAACATTCCAATTTCCTTTCAAACTCTTTTGAGATGCTAAAATATCTGATATCCAAATGAATTATGAAGCAACTCATCTTTTTCCCCTTAGTAGCTACCAAAACCTGGAAGCATTTACCATTTCAGAATGAATAAATAAAATAATTAAAATACAGCAAGATACTAGAAAGCCATTTACAGTCTTTGTAGCTGTTGCATTTGGTTGTGTGTACTGCAATGTAAAATAATGAAATCGTGAATGTTATCATGAATTTGGTAACAAATATCATTTAGTCCTAGAGAAAACTATTAGAGTGGTAACTTGATTTTCTTGTCATCCCCATTCAGTAGTAAGAAAGAAAAAATAAAACACAATTGATGTAATGATTTTTGTAACAAGCATCTAATTGATTTTTCTGCCACTACTATAATTTACAAATAGTCCTATAGTAATTGTTTGATTTAACTGAAAATATCACACAAACGCTCTGGTAGTGATATTAATTATTTTCACATTTTAACCATAGAGAAATTATTTAAAGCCAGACAATGTATTCTATAAATGAAACACATCTTAAAATAGAAAAACTACAATGGACTAATAACACAGTAGGCAAATAGTGCCAAATTATCTATTTTAATTTTGGATGTCACTCTTGCCTCACTAAAATTTAACAGAGTTTCAGCAAGCAGTACAAATCAAGTAGTGGACAGGCTCAGCACACTTTCAGGATATGTACTTTCTTTTATGTTTCAAGAGATGACTTCCCTTGCTAATGCAGGCATGCACAATATGACCCTCCATCCAGTTTATTGCTCTCCCAAAAAAAGCCATGTGATTGTCCCGGTGGACAGGCTCAGCACACTTTCAGGATTGTCCCATCATTCTTTTCTTACTGAGATTTTTGCATGAGAAGTTGGGATAGCCTTCATCTTTACCCCACTCTATAGGAGACTAAGTGTCCCTGGCAAGTTACTAAAACCCTGAAGCAGCCGGTTCCCGCATTAGTCCTTCCAAGCCAGCCCCATCCACCCATCTGCCAGCTGTGCTGCTCTGCTCCAGGCTCCTGCCAAGGGGAGGGCTCTGCTCCTCCAGAGCTCTGCTCGCCTCAGGGGACGCTCTGTCCTCCCCACCACCACTGTTTGTCACGTTCTGAAGGAGGGATTTCATGTCTCGAGCCTAAAAATGAGTAATGTTCATGAACAATGGAAATTTCTGGTCAGTGCCTGGAATACAGATCTTCAGAGAAACCCCTATCACAACCACAGAAGGGAATTAGCTTTCTTAACCGATCAAGAAATTATTTATTAACTGAACTGAACCAACAAAACGCCGGTTTTTGGTCTCCATGCAGAGAAGTGTTGGTGTCTGGTTTCTCTCAATATTTGTTTAGTGAGGCTATTGCCACCACTGAAAGCAAAAAATGATGCATTTCTGTTGGTTTTACCTCCTCGTTCTAGCACACGGTGGTCCACGACACAACGTGGGCAATACACCATCTGATCAGCAATGACTCCAAATGTTGGAGGCCACCTGTTAATTAGTAACATTTATCACTTGACAGCTATGGATCTCTCGCTACTGGAGCCCCTCTGGAAGGAGCGAGCTCGCTCCTGATAAATGCAATGTTTTGCATTGAAAAGACAGATGGTGTCTTTTCTATCAGAATCAGAAGCTGGTGATTATTTAGTTCCTATTCTTCTGCATTTCAAACACCGGACCTCCTAACTCACTGTTAGGACCTGAAAACCACTCATTGAGGTGCTTAACACTGTGACTGTAGCAAGTGTATACATTTGAAAGAATGATTTAAACAGATAATTTGGCTCCAAAAGTTCTTGAAACGGTAGTGGTGAGGCAGTTGTGCTCTCACGTAAGTAAGAAGCGATGCAGCAGAACACGGCACTTGCGGCTGACTTGAAAAACTACCGAGCAACTGCCTCCGAGTCCGACAGAAAAACTATCAGTAATTACATGAGCAGGCTTGCTATCTAAGCTTGGCTTGGCCTTTGAGTTGTATCATTTATTATGTCAGGAACATCAACCTCTTTCTAGTTTCGCATTTCTCAACTTTTCAATTGAGCCAATAACATGAAAGCACATTAAATTTACCAAACAACTGGGGCAATCCCAAGGAAAAATGATGACTCCGAGCCACAGGCTAACCTCAGAGATTCATTTTTGTTTGTTTACTTTAAACACATCTGAGATCCTTCTCATGACACTTTGCAATAAACAAATAAGTTTTCCAATTGCATTATGTTTATAACAAAATCTTGACCCCTTATGGCCTAATTACAGTACACTATAATAATTACAGATCTACAGTGATTACAGTACTTCATCTTAACTTCTCAAAAGGGTCAGAAAATATCATCCAAGTGTGGACATTTGTAGAAATCACCTGATATAGAACATGCTCAGCTCTGGTTCCACAAGTTGATTTTTTTCAAAAGGACGAAAACCCTGGGGTTTTGGATGCCGGATCTATTCCTTCATACGCACCGGCATACGGTTGCACAAACAGCTGCCAGTGCAACGCCGAGCAAAGTGCTTCACACGCAGCAATGCCGCACAATAAGAAATCACAGTGTCAAAACGACTTTCATGGATCATACGATCCATTTTTTATATTCAGAACCATGTTTTATTTTTCCTTTAGCAAAAAACCTATGATTTAAAAAAAATATATTCCTGAAAGAAATCACTCTGGCAAACCACAGCTCTCCTGACTACGTTTTCTTAAAACCAAAGCATTGATGTTACACCTTTTTCAGACAGCGAGACAGATATAAAAATGCAAGAAAAGAATAAAAAAATTGTTTGCGAAAACAGCACCACTTCTTTCAGGGAAAACCATTCCAACACATCTGCCAATCTACTTACACAGGGAGACAGAAATCTTCAACAGGTGCAAAGAACAAGATTTTTAGATTTTTCTGCACATAGGATTATTTTTTTTTTTTTCTTTTGAGATTTGTGAACACAGGAAGGTAAAGAACCATCCCTGAACCAACTCTGGGATCCAACTGCTAGTTTCTTCAGCAGCCTGCTAACTGTGAGTGACTGAGACTAAACGTCCTAAACTTTAAAACCAAGTCTGGCAGTGATTTTCAATAGCCAAGTGTGCTACAGCCAGTACTCACTTTTAATTGCTATTGAAAAATCCTTGGAAAAACTACATGGATTCTGGAATGAAATATTAGGACGTTAAAACAATTTTACTGAATGTTTCTTCCCAACAAAAACATACAATTTCCCTCACTTTTGCAAAGATGTCTCATCAATACAGAGCATTTGTTTGGCCAACTATGGACTCTAATCAAAAGTCTTTGCTTTTGTACAGGTGTAACTAACTGTTACTTAATTAGCTCAGTAGAAAGCACTGACACCTTGCAGCGCTTGACAAGGGAAATACAGCAAATAGGCACATCAATAGAGGACAATCAATACAAATTAAGTTTTCCCAATATTTTCTTGTAAGTGTAACACAGGGGGGAAAGAGATTTTGTTGTTAAGGAGAAGGAGGATTGCTGAAATAGTTACTGTACAAACAACTGTTTTCATTTACTAAGCTAAATAACTACTTCACGTATGTTTTAGCAAAGCCCAGTTGCATGCTAGTTATACCTGTCTGTTTTGCATTACCCTGTTAACATTTTCTTCATGCACATCAGCATAGCAGACCATAGATGGTTCGTAATATTTCATCCCCAAATACTAGAGATTGCATTCAAAAACCCATATTGAAATTATTCGACAATTAGCGTTTCACTCCTCACTGAATGACTAGGTTAGTGTCTTCACCTGATTAACTGCTAAATCAGCAAAGTCTAGACACGCACTCCCAGCAGTTGGAGTGCTGAGAAGTTGCCCTACAGCTATGCTCTCGGTCGCTTGGTTCCTTTGATAGTAGCATGGCACCACAAGTTATCCCACCAAAGATCAACTTACTGTATTTATATAGTCTTTCCCTTTCCAAGTCAAAGTTAAATGAAGTTGAAGGCAGCATCTACAGGACAAACCATAGTCACAGCCTTAAAGGATTAGAAGAAGCCATTGTTTTCATGTCAGACATGTTTTTATAATATAGACCATGTCTATTCTTGTTATTTCATTTTCATCATCGCACCAGCTTTTCAGCAGTCAGCCGACCCTTTCCCACACCACAGTTTTAAAGGCTCATAAACATTATCTTTATTATATTAAGAAAGATTCAAAAATTCTAAAACAGATGTGAAGTCACTCCTGCCAAGAGCCTACACACAGTGTGATTCAATAGGATGTGGGTGCTGTAATGTACTCAAGACAAGTCATTCTAAAACTCTGAGCTCAACTTGCTCAACAATTATTTTCGTCTACGAAAACAAAAGCTTAAAATAAATTAAGAGCTCCCATCTGCCCAGGACTAAGAGTGATCCAATGACCCAACTATGGATGCTCCTCAAAGAAGCTTCCATTGACAGCATCTGCAGACACAGGAGTGACAAAAAACAAGGATATTTTTTTTTCTTTGCTTCTTAAAGAAGCTGTATAAGGCAAACAGCATCTATCGCATATATCCCAGTGAAGAGAGACAACAGAAATTCCATCACTCCCTGTGCGTAGCTACAGGTTGGCCAAGTTTTGCCTTCACGCCACTAGCTGGCTCATGGGGGCTTAAATTACTCCCACGTATCTAACAGCCGTGAGCCCAGCTACAGCAGATCAGCTTTTCCCGGGCCGTGTGCTGCTCAGATTTCCCCTGCCTCGCTCCCCGGGACTTGCTGTAAGTTCTTTCCTTCGGCACTGCAGCTCCTGGAATGCTCATGGCTTTTTCTCCTCACCATTTGGGGCTAAGTCAACATTTTTCCCACAATGCAGAGTTGATCCATGTGGTATCAGTATTTCTTTTTCCATTTCCTCTCAGCAGCCAGTAGCTTTGGTTTTCTAACTTTTTATGTAAAATGTCTATGTGGTGATATCTGCAGGAGTTTTTCTGCGTGTGTCTCTTGGAATTTACCACATTCATCTGTAGGCGGTCAGCTTAATTTTTGAAAACAGCTGAGAACTTCAGATAAAACAAATATAGGGTAGTCTCAAGAAAGAGCCTTTCCTCAGATAAGGATAAGGTTGGTCTTGGTTATTGGATTGGGATTTTTTATTATTTTTTTCCTCCAACACAATCCTGTGCCTCTTTTAGTAAACAGAGAGTGTCTTTCAGTGGGTGTCCAGGAGGAGGGACCTGCTCTGGCTGATACGTTGGGAGGGGTCAGGCCATAAAGGTGCCACAGCTCTGCTCCGAGACGCCTCACTTGCAAGTGGCAGGGAAAGTGAAGAACAAGGAGTTAATGAGTGTCACGGTATCAAGTGTCCCACTTCAGAGGCCAGTGATTCATTCCCACTGCCTCCTCAAGAGCTACCCCAGCACGGCTCCCCAGCTACAGCGCCAAGACCCCACACCAGGACAAGCTGAGAACATAAAGGGTTATTAGAGTCCTGCTCTTGTTGGCTACTTACAGGTATTAAGCTCACCGTTCATCTTTTTAACCACTTATCTCTCCCCCATGTCACATTCCCCAGGTTTCCTCTTACCACTAGTCTAGTCTGCAGTTGCATTCAAGCCGTTGTGACCACAGCTAAATGAAAGTTAAGGAAAAAGAACTATTTTGTCATTTCCACTGTTTGTCTAACAGATAACACAGACGGTACACACAATAAAGCAGTAAGATGTGAAATCTTGTAAAGTATTCCATATATTCAGCTCTTAAATACTCCGAAAGGCACTGAGCACAAGCAAGCAAATCCTATGTGGTTTGCAAACCAGCTACAGCTCAGCAGTATTTGCCGTGTGGGCAGATAAAGTGAGGTAGTGAGCAGGAGCAGTTTCCAGGGTGTTTGAGTTGGCCGTGACATGGCAACGCGAGCCTTCCTGTTTGCCAGGAGAGGGCAGACATTCCTGCAGCCTTCTCCTCAGAAATTTCTGCCCGATATAAGAGGAACCGCGCAACTGCATGGACACCTGAATGTATTATGCCAGAAGTGAAAAGAAATTAACAGGATTTGCATTTGTAAATAAACAACACTAAATTTAAAAGAAAATACTGTCAAAAAACCACTGCAAATAACACACCCTGCATAGTAGTATCTATGCAATAAGTGCACAGAAAGGGACTAGAGGAATTATTGCAGGCCGTGGAACGGGCATGTGTCCAGGTCAAGTACTGCCAGCTCTAGGGACCTGATACCCAGCTAACGCCTCAAGTACGATGTTCTATCAGTGAGGACTTTTACACAGGTTACAACAAAGATGAACATTGAAACACAAGTCCCGTATGTTAACTAGGATCAAAGTTACTTATTCCTGTACTGCAGGCAAAACCTACACTCACTTCAGCACAACTACAAGGTACCCTGGCAAATCTTACCCTTGAAAGGGTTTCAGTTGTGTGGGAAGGCAGGACCTGCTGGGCTTCTCTTTCCACATGCATGTCATGAAGAGGACCAAACAGAGAAAAGAACCGTACAGATCTCCTCTTCCGTACACCGAGGACAATGCAGACACTAGAACTCATGATGCCTCACCAAGCAGCTGGTGCTTGGAGGCTGCCATCAATGCTATGTATGACACTACTGCCCTCTCCTGGAAACAGCTCAACTGCATGTCCTTAGACTTCGACAATCAGCCTTCAACAATTTTTTTTCTACTAAAATTGGTAACGATTTGAATTTTCCAAGCAACCCAATACAAATGGCCTACAATGGACTCATATAAAACAATGTGATAGCAATGCAGTTATTTATAGGTTATCGTAACCAGTAGTTTGTATTTCAGAAACAAAGATACAGGACTAGGGAGTTGATACAAACTTTTTCCAAAACCAGCCAAAGTAACTGGCCCTTGGACCAGTCAGTATAACTTCAAACACTTCAACCAGGAAAGGTAAATGCATACAAAACCATTAAAGCAGATGGTCTACTCTGTGGAGCACCCTCCAGATCTCATGTGACACTAAAAAGCAGCTTTCGTTTCTTATTTAAAACCAAAGCAACAGGAATATAAGACCCCAATACAACAAACTCACTGTGCAAGTAGGGATGTGCCTGGAGCAAAATTTCCTAATTTTCCTCAAAACATGCATTTTGCTTTTTGGACTAATGCCATGTCTTTTTCTGTTGGCTCTGCCCCCTCAGGGCCACGCACCATTCAGCAGAATAACTGTAAGGTTCTCACTTGCAGGCAAATAGGAAGGAGTTTAATGAATCACAACATTTTGTTCATATTTTGCTTGGAGGAAGCATTTTCCACATTTTCTCCCTCTTAGTGAAGTTCAGAGAAATTCCACCCGAACCCTGTATAACTGCTTTATTGAGACGAAAAGTTCACTGTCAGATCCTAGGGTTTCCCTACCAACCAAAAAGAAAGAGAAAAGGGGGCAGGGAAAAGAAATGCTTGTATGGAGAGAATTAACTAATGAGCTTGCTGAGGCTTACTTATATTCCTCCAGAGACCTATGAAGACCAAGGCTGTGAACGGTGCTTGCGCGTACTTACAATCACAGCTCACATGCTGTGGAATGCTCTTTCAACTATAAAAAAAATTCTTTTGAAATTCCTTCTCAGTGATACAGGATTCATTGGAACTCAAATTCCCATTGCTGTTCAATGTCAAATAAAGAGAAAGATATGTGGGAGAAAACAGAAAAGATTTGTGTGATAGAAAAATCTGACTTTCAGCTGGGCTGCCAGCAGAGTAAATGACACAGCCCTTGCCCACTGCTTTATCGTCTCAAGTAATGCTTGGCAAAATGGAAATCAATGCACGGCTACTCACTGCTGTTGCTTTGAGTCCTGCGTTGTTCTTTCTTGGTTCAAAGAAGCGTAAAGGGGTTGGGAGGAGAGATAGCATTTTTGGTCCCCCCAAAGGGCCGTTTGAGATAAGCACGGCCAATGAGGACAAGCATGGAGAAAAAATGACAGTTTGACTCCTAAACTGGGAACTGGACTTATGGAAATAACTTTACAAAATGAGAGAATCATTTCAACAGTAAGAGGTCCCTTATTTTGACTCCAGGGAGTTGAAAGAAAAGCTAGGTGTAGCACAAATTCACTTCAGAACAACTGTACTACCTTGGCTCAAAGGGCATGGTAAGGATGCAGAGATGTGTCTAGTTTAAGATTTAGATAGATATTTTTTCACAAAGAAACTAATTTACTTATTTTACTTATTTCAAACTTTTAATTAAAAGCTCAGCAATGTGGGATTTTAAACAGAGGAAATTAGCTTGAAGGCACGTTCATTTGTAATATTAAAGGGTCTTTCATTAATCCCTAATTAAATATTTCTCCATACTAAAATCAGCTAGACATTCAAATAAGAGAGAATGAAAATACAAATAATTTCCAAGGAAATGCTCTACGTAGCTCAAGAAAGAAACAGTGTTCAGTTCTACTTTTCCTTCTTTTTTCTCTTCTAATACCTTTCCTTCCAGGCAACTGCTCCTGAATGCCCTGGATGAACAATTTGCTCTCATTTCCAAAAGACATTAAAAATAAAGCAAGGAGACATTAGCTACTTCAGAAATAGTTCTTCTCTCCAAATTAACTAATATGCTTTCAGAAAAAAATCTTAGACTGAAGGAGAAGAAAGGGCTATTAGAGATGTATGTGGGAAAAAAAAAACAACAACCAACCCCAAAGTTCTAGACGGGTGGAACAAAAGCTGCTGATGTTTACACATAATTAATATATTTATTTTTTTAAAAAAAGTAGTCAGAATAAAGAAGCTAAAAGAGGTAGAGGAGTTTCCAGGAAATCTGTGTTTCTTTCTCTCAATAAAAGCACAGTAAGGGCAAATTACATTCAGTAGCAAAGATTAAAACACCCTTCGTTCGCATTTTTCCATCTCACTTTTACTTCAACAGATCAAACAAACTACATTAACAGCATCATGAAGTTACCCAACAAACAAAAAGCATGAAAAAACATGTTAAAAAGGAATACTTTTTATATTTAGAGAACAGCTTAGCACATTAGCGGGGTAAAGGGAAATAATTTTTGCAAGAACTTTGATGCAAAGAAAATTCACAAGTATAAAACAAAGTTGCATATTATAAAAATTAATGAGATGTACAGACATCTTCAGCATGAGTTTCATCTCTCAGCTTCCTTTCTTGCTTGGGATTTTTTTTTTTTCTTTACAAAACTTTGATGTTGTACTGGAGAT
Source organism: Charadrius vociferus (assembly GCF_000708025.1). Classification (NCBI taxonomy): domain Eukaryota; kingdom Metazoa; phylum Chordata; class Aves; order Charadriiformes; family Charadriidae; genus Charadrius; species Charadrius vociferus. The sequence goes on along the minus strand of NW_009649770.1, from coordinate 135,555 downwards.
TTGTGATATGAATTTTATTACTCAGCAAAGCAATCTATGACTGCTGCTCCCTCCCATTCCTACTGTTAGGGAAGACAGACAAGCGTAAGGGCAGAAACTGGTCAGTGCTGTCCGGGCTACACCACAGGGCTGAAGCGTCTGTCTCCGTAAAATCGGTTAAAAGTAATTAGGCTCTACAAGAAAATATAACTTCAGATTTTGTCTTCTTTTTAAGGAAAAGTATCAAAATTAAATACAAAGCTGAGCTCATCAGGAACTGAAAGTGTAAATTTGTTCTGGTTTTAATTGCAAATCACATTCTTCAGTTCCTTCATCTGTCCATGGAATAAAACCTGTGTTCAGAGTCTGTGTTTCCTAGTCTGCCCCTCTTGAAGTTTGTCCAACTTCAGAAAGAGTTGCAAACAGCAGAGAAAAATAAGCCAAGTAAATTACCGCTCCTGTCTTCACAGGAATACAAGGCAAAGCAGAAGCAAAGGCAGCATATTTCTGTAACGGAAGTAAAAACACCTTTTCTCTTGGCCATGACTCAGTCCCTCCTGACTGGTTTAGCTGTGTAAGCAAGCCAGACTCAAATAAACTTCTCAGCAGTTGTAGTATTTAGAAAGTAGATCCCCTGTTGCCTAAGAAAACCAAGCTCTTGACAGAGCCCTGTCCTTATTCTGGTCAGTTCCAAAGCTTGTCTTCCAGCTACCTCCATGTTCTCAAGCTATTTTTTATTAGAGGTGTCAATCCCTCTGGGAGGCGATCAGAATCAACCGGTGTCCTCCCACACGAGTGAGGGTATGGCAGTGTAAACTTGTCTTCTACAGAAAGCCATGGTACCAAAGGTGAATCCAAATCCATACACAGCATTACACGTGTGCAATGTTTTCACAATTACACAGGGGAAACATCAACTTTCTTAAATAATGTGTCAATTAAACAATATCTTAGACAGTACAAACTGCTCTGCCCAGTGCATACTGCACACGCGCACCCACGGGTGCCCAGCACAGACAGGAGGGTGGCTCTACCATTCTCCCCCACACTCGGGGAAATTCTCCTCCTCCTCCTCCATTCGTCTCCCTCCCCATAATTATTTTTCCCGCATCACACTTCTATTAACTTCTTCGTAGATATCTAACATGCCTGTCTCAGTGGCTTACACCCAGCCTGGCGTCACATCACCCCCAGCTCCCACCAACAAGACCCAAAAGGAAGGAGAATGAACTCCCCCAAAGCCACCCGTGCTCCGCGCACCACTGCAGAGCGCTATTACAGGAAACACTTACTGGCAGTCCCAGTGTTGGATGATGCTGATTGACGAGCAATGACAGCACTTCTCAAAGTTCGGCATACACGGACACACAACAAAAGTGGAATGAGACGGGGGAAGCACGGCAGCAATCACTGTTTAGACATGAGTTATCAGATAATTCTGCTATTTCCTGTGTTCCTGGGAGAATGTATGAACGTCTCCTGTAATTTAGATTTAGGTAACCTGTACCATCTCGTACTTAAATTTAAATCTTTTGAAAGCTCCTTGAAACACAACCAGAGGTTGCACCAGAGGTTCAAGTCATATATGGCTTTTTCTAGATATTTTTTAAAAATATCTGACATTGCTGTGCCAGCAGTAGCAACAGCAAGCACAGAAATAGAAGCATGTAAGTAGATACAGGAAGAAAGCAGAAATGTTGCAAAGGATGAAAACAAAACAGTAATGGGAGCCTTCCATTACCTCCATGGAAACTAGATAACGTCACATCAGGAGGCACTGCAAAGCCTCCATCCAAGGATATGATTAGCAGCAGCTTCGCTGAGCCGCTAAGGCAGACAACCCACAAACAGAAAAGCAACAGTTCACTTAACCCTGTGGTACCTGCGTAAATGTCAGCATCAAAGAACTGCTCTGCAGGACTGACCATGGCACACTCAAATGCAATATCCACGTAGGAACAGCCTGAATGTAGCTTAGTGGATTTTTTTGTTTAACTTCAAATGCAGAAACTGCAGGAAACCAAGAAAAGGAGTTTCTTAAATTCTTAAAACAGAGTTAAAAGAGGCAGTTGACACACTAAACCCGTGGTGGGCAGCACAGAAGCTATTTAAAGATACCACACTGAAGATTCAGAGAAAATATCACTTATCAAAAAGAACTTTAGAAGGACCAAAAGACAGCTACCACAGCTGGAAAATATGGTGAAGGACACCACAAAAAGAGAAAACATTTTTCAAAAAGCATCAAAAAATCCAAATGACACAAGAAGGATCACGAACTCCAACAGGTTAAGTGCAAAAACACAATTAGGTGAGGCTGAAAACACACAAAACCAACACTCGCAAAAGAACTCTCAGAAGTCCTCAAAACCAGTAATATACTCATTTATCAAAAGTGAGAACCCTGCCAGAGAGCCTGAAGGACACAAGATGATCAAAGCATACAAGTAACATTCAGAGATAACACCAGAACA